>NC_142627.1:12183125-12495000 GCF_059453375.1 Lepisosteus platostomus | reverse complement strand
TTCAAGACCTATTTATACAAACAGGGATTTAACTGGAGCTTTTACTGAATGAAGTACGGTATAGTTCTTTACTCAAGGGAATGCTCAAGTAGCAGCGTACTTCAGCTATTACATAGTGCTTAATATTTAATGTTACATTTAATATATACTAAATGACTTGCACCACTATACTGCACTATCAAAGCAACACATTTAATTTTTGAATGATTCATTTTTGACTTAATATACTAAACAATGTGAGCTTTCATAGCAATTAGAGTGCTGTATTAACCAGTTTAAACTATTACAGTCAGAATTAAAAAGGTAAAATTGTAAGAGAGATCATACAGTATGTGAATGAGAATATAATATATATAAGACATTAAAGCAGTGATTTCCAGCTTTGGTCCTAGAGAGTACAATTCCATTTTTTTTTTAAATATTAAACATCTGAAAGTTATTGATAAATTACACGTTGTCTTTACAATGAAGGGAACTATGTCTTTGAGGACAGAATGGTACCCAGATTCTGATCCCAGATGATCTCTAAATTACTCAATTTACAAATCGAGATTCTACAAATGTTAAACTCATGTTCCTTCTCTTAGTATTGTACCTAAAAAACCTATAGGAACACTAAGAGAAAACAAAACTCAACTTTGACAAGGACACAAAATGAAAATCAGAAAACGAATTTCGGTTAAACTGTAGAAAATCAGGTAGACAATTGTTTTCTAAAATCATAATTCGCCCACTGCAATACATATTTGAAAAGAGGTTACGGAGGCAATTTAAAATTAATCGTTTGATGAGAATCGTTGAATTACTGGTTTCAATCCACAAGAATCTCTCGATTATTCAAATAATACCCTATTTTAAACACACACATAATTTCCTGTTTGCCTGTGGCTGAGCAGGCCTACAAACTCCCACGCCCGCTGCGTTGCGGTCGTACACTGAGTCATGAGGGTTTTGCTTTGATTTCCCCGATGCCTTTTTCCAAACGCGTTCTTCGTTTAAGAGTATTTTGTCCTTTACAGCATCCCTCCTGGAGTTCATGCTTTGTCAGCTGACAGCGGTAGCGGAGTTTGAGAGTTTTTCCTTGGAAAGATATCCTGTATTTACTTCTGCTGCGGTGGCACCGGCGCAGTGAAAGTCAACAGTTCACACCGTTCAGAAATTCACACTGACATACGCAAAAATATGTTTCCCCCCCCCCTTGCGTTTGTCCAAAAGTAAGAAACCTAAATAATAAGACTGCGGTTGAGCTGGTAACAGGTGCGGATCACAACAGAGCCACAGGAATGAACGATGGCATCAGTGAGAGTGGCTGTCAGAGTCAGGCCGATGAATCGGCGGTAAGTGTCTAACTACAAAAATATTTTCTTCGCATTTAAGTTTTGAATGCAAAGTCTTTCTTTAAAAATGTCTTCTTACCTGCTTTAGCGTCTCCTCTTGTAATGTTAAAGAATTTAAGTTGCAGCAGCGTTATTCACCGTGTATTCTTTGCATGCAACGCGCTACATTGTTTTTATTCGGTACCTTGTATACATTTACACGAAGTGTTTCGAAAGTGTAGAACAAACTATCCACCCATGTTGTTTGAAGCTGACAACGTGGTATCTTTCAACTAAGCAACAAAAATGCAAAACATTTCGAAGGTCTGAATAACTGCTTCTCGTTTAGTAAATGTTTTATATAGCGTCTTTGCAACACATCTTCCTATCTGTTCAAATATTCCTCGATCGGGAAACAGACTGGGGATTTGACATAACGGAATGAGAAGCATATTCATTTTTAATTTTGCTCTCTTGCTATAGCATGCAGAAAAGCAATAAGAGAAATGCACAATTTGACGGTGTCAAATTGCGCTCTAATTCGAAATAACTGACGTCATTAAAGATGGATCTGAAGTTTGTTTGGTGATTCACCCCACCTCGCCTCCAATGTCCCAGTGTTGCGGGACAACAGCAGAGTCAGCTGCTGTGAATTGCGTAATGTCGTGGTACTCTGCAACCTCATCTTTGTCAAGACTGACCTTCATCATAACTTCAAAGAGAAGATACCTTTTTTTACTGCTCTGCTGTTTTTATACTATGTTTGCTGTGGATAAATACAGAACAATTTACCTGAGCATATTACCACACATATTGCATTGTATATGTGCAGTAAAATGTCTATGTGTAATTTACATTGTAATTTCATAAATACATTTAGAAAACTGCATTTTGAGATGAACACCCGCAGAAATGCATTATTAGAGACCATCACTGTTTGCTTAAATTGGGCTAGCAGAACCTAAAAGCTTGAAACTTACTTCAGAATGGCTATTAGGGTATAATAGCTGTACTGCTGAAAGTTCATTGTTTGCTCATTATCTTAGGTCATTAAAGAGGGGTAACATGATATTTAAAGGAACTGCGTTTCACATACAGTATCAGTGTTTTACTGTACTACAGAGTCTGAAGTGCCTTAGTTATTAGAAAGACAAATTATTGCTCTGGATAGGGATGACTGTTAAACAAATTATTAATTAAGGATTTAAGCATACAAAAATGTAATCTTTAGAAAGTTATATGAATACAAAAATAATCAGAACCTAATTTCCATGTCTCTGGTTTTATGTTTTTTTTATTTACAACCATGCTCCTTTCTTGTTAGACAATATTTGCCGTGAATGTTAATAAGTATAAGGCAGAAATGAGGTTCTGCTTTATGTTTTTGTAGCAATAAAACATGAAAATAACTTTTGTTAACTATGACACAGGAGGTCAAATCCTGTGTTGCCTGATGAACGTCTAGTGTTAATCACCATTCTCACTCTCAGATAGGCTGCTCTTATACAAAACAGCCTTTGTTTGTTTTACTGTAAGGGCAGGTTGTAAGACATCGTGTGCAAACAGAAAATTCCCATTTTGCTTGACTGCTTTGTTCTGTGTTGTTTTAACCTTTGTACAGACTTAAGTTCTTTAAATTTGTGCGTAAAACTACAATCTGGCTTGTATTCCATAAAGAGGGAGAGGGAGATCATGTGGGTGGACGGGACCCACACAACATTATTTAATGAGAATCTTCATGACTTAAACTGACGACTGTTTGGGTGTGAAAACATGCAGTGGAATTACAAATAGCCTTAACCCTTTATTACAAAATGGTTAAAGCTAATCTAGTTGTGCAATAAGTTTTAAAACATAAAGTATTTTCCCTTCATACGTTGTTATGCAGTACAGTTTAAATAACCAGCTTCTTTGTCCCAACAATGTTTATGATGCTTGTCATGGATCAAGAAAATAGTTTTACTGTGTCCTTAGCAATTCCTTCCAGAAAGGGGTTCTAGCTGTTAACTTGACCAACTAAAAGTCTCCAATCATTTTTACATTTTATGTAGGCAGAACAACAATATCGACATTACAGGCTATACTAATCTTCCTCTAATTGAATCTGTGCTATTGTAGTATGTAGCATAAAGTATGGCTCCATTTTTTATCCTATAAGAGTAAGTAATGTACAGGGATATACTGTGCTTTAAATGAGATCTATAGTAAATGTCAATTAAATAAACTTTTAGACCTGAAGATTACTAACCGGATCTTGAGTGACAGTTGTTTTCTTTGTTCTACTTTGCATGCCAGTTCTCTGCTCTGGAAACCTAGGACAGGGCACCAAGTTTCAATTTTGATCTAAGGCTCTAGTACTTCATTGTTACAGCAAGACTTCTCAAAGAAATAATGCTCAAATGTCTCTGGACTTAGCTAGTTCAGGTGAAAGGTTCTTGTAAGGCGACATCTGCAACAGATGAGTTAATAATAATAATGTAACGCTTACGGCCGACAAGCACTGTGTAAGAGCCGGCGTACCAGAGCAGGTGACGTCACCGCCCTTCCCTGTGATAGCAGGACTACAGCTACTGGGCTATAGAGAGATCTCTCTTTAGCTCACGGGGCTAGGTCGCTGCAGAGAGACGCGGGAGTCCCGGGTTCGAGCCTCCAGTCAGGATGGGGCCGACCAGATGCGGCAAGGGCGCCCGCCTGAGCCCCCGTTGCGTTACATTGGTGTCAGAAGCGGGGTGGGATAGCCCTTCGCCGGGGACGGCGATTTAAGCGGGGGAGAGTGTAACGCTTACGGCCGATAGGTACTGTGTAAGAGCCGGCGTACCAGAGCAGGTGACGTCACCGCCCTTCCCTGTGATAGCAGGACTACAGCTACTGGGCTGTAGAGAGATCTCTCTTTAGCTCACGGGGCTAGGTCGCTGCAGAGAGACGCGGGAGTCCCGGGTTCGAGCCTCAGTCGGGATGGGGCCGACCAGATGCGGCAAGGGCGCCCGCCTGAGCCCCCGTTGCGTTACAATAATTAACTTACACTTATATAGAGCTTTTCTGGACACTCCACTGAAAAGTTCTTTACAGGTAATGGGGACTCCCCTCCACCACCACCAATGTGCAGCATCCACCTGGATGTTGTAAAATGGTATCTCTTGCTATATTTAACATTTAATTAATGGTGTGCATTCAGTAGAAGTTGAAGGATATAGTTCTTTGAATTAAACTGTTTTCGATAATTACCTAGCTCCATCTTCACAGTATATAATCTTAAATTACAATTTTGCACAATACATTTTTAGAAAAATATAAGAAAAGTTTATTTAATTATTTTAAGTTGTCTTGCAGTAGTTGCAGCCACCTGTACTTCAGAGAAGTACCTAGTGCTGTGTGTACTGTATTTATAATGCCAGAGTGTATGTGTTTATTAATTCTATGTACACCAGAATGCTAGCATTTCCATTTAGTTTTTGCTTGTGTCCTCTTTATAGTTTTATAGTACTCTTTATAGTTTCATTATGCTTTTTAAATAATAAGAATGAACTTTTTCGGAAACTCTGTGTAAGTGTGTAAAAAACAAAAGTTCTTGGGAATGTGGCCGGGCACCTTGTTCTGTGTTAATGAAGCCAATACCCTGGTTTCCTTCAAGAAACAGCTGGTTGAGATCTTAGGGCCAATGAGTTGCTAAAGTCCAAATTAGTTTGATGGGCTGTAAGGCCTCCTCCTCATTTATAATTGTTCTTAATTACCTATAAGTATGAAATGCCATTGAAACCTTTACCATAACAAAATAGGAGACCTCAACATGCACACGTGCATTTGACTAAACCATAAATGGCAGACATCAAGATAATCTGTCTCATGCACATACCTTCTATACAGTATGTAATTGTATGAGTTTTCTATATGAAGCATTTAACTTTCTATTCAAAGGTAATGACACACTGGGAAAAGTGTGAGAAGATGTCCATTGAAAAGACAGGAATAATATTATTGAGAATAATTAAGCAATAATGATCAATTTACAGTTTTGTATTCTATTATTCCTTAATAAAGTCTTGTCATTTTATGATAGGGAGAAGGATTTAGATGCCAAATTCATAATTCAGATGCAAGGGAACAAAACTTCAATAACAAACATAAAGGTAAGTATTTGTACTCTGTTTTCTTTAAACTGGATTTCCCTTGTCATGTTTGTTAGAGTAAATGTAAAAATAGCTGGCAGTGGGTATTAAGTCACCCTGTCACTCTCCTATAGAAGATTTAAATCTTATCTGATCTGGTAAATGTAAGACACAAATAAAAGGAGGGAAATAGCACATAAAAAACAAATATGTTCCTCTCCTCTTATTTTACTTATGGTTTAAAAAATATATATGTTCACGTAACATTTTATTTACCAGATACCAGAGGGGATCTCAGGAGATTATGCAAGAGAAAGAATCAAGACATTCACATATGACTTCTCCTATGACTCAGCTGATAATAAACATGCAAACTATGCATCTCAGGAAAAGGTATGTTTTTTTCTCCTACCTTTGTGCACTGCAGGTTTGGGAAATCTTTTCTTGGTTTTTGTATTGTGAAAGCTAATTTATTCCCTAGAATGCCAAAGTGCTTCACTTTTTTTTAGAGGTCATAGACATTGTCCACCCCAAAGTTGCTGTGCCACTGGGGTGACACATGGTAATCATTATGCTCCAACAGCCCTATTACACAGTTTATCACCTGGATAAATGAGAAAATGAGAAATTACCTCACCAGCTAAATTAAGGGGGACCTTCTCCCACATTCTGCCCTTAGTGGAAATTAGCAAGGACACTGATTCCCCTGCTTTTACAAACAATACCATGGGATATTCATTGTCCAGGAAGTCAGAACCTCTGTTTAACATTTTATCCCAATTGGAGAGCTACTACACAGACCGTTCACTGTTCACCATACTGGAAATTCTGTCCTAGAAGGATGAGTGTCATCTACTAGTATACTGGCACCACTTACTACCCTATCCCAGTTTTCCTCGATGGTCTGCCACCCCTCTAGCATATGAGATCTGATGAGGTCAAACTACACATTGGCAGCTTTGCTGCTCACAAGAAGGGGTGGAACACCTAGTAGTTACAGTATTGCACAAATAACACTCTAGTGCTTTTTTAACAACAGATCTGAGCATTTAACAGTAACATTTAACTGTAACAGATTTTTATTCATGACTTAAAAATACCTAAGAACTCATGTCCCGTGTTTTGTGAATGAGTATAGAAGTATTTATTGACTTTATTTTAGTACAGGTGGCCTTAAAACCCTTTTTTTCTGGTTGTTAATTGATTTCACAAAAGACCTCAGTACAGATAAAAGAGAAATTTGTGGACAATTATACGTCACGGATTTAAAAAAATAAATTTTAAGGGAGATGCAACCCTCAATACTTGACACCTGATGGATCTTCCTGCCCCTGTATAAATATGGGTCATTAATTCTTCCTAATTCTTCTTGCTTTACTAATCCTTACATGTCTTTTCAACAGCCTCTTGACTTGCTCCTTATGGGGTTTGTGAATTCCCTATCGTCATGATCTGGATTGTTGTCTAGGGCATCCAAGTTGTAGGGTGTTGCCTTTATTTTCTTGATTAAAAGGTCTATGATGACCAAAATCCAAATAACTCTATGCCTTAGTATTCTAGTGGGCCATATTGTACATTAATATTCATTTATTTAGTGCAAGTTTTATATTGTGAATATGTGAAGTGTAAAAGGTTAAATTGGAGTCTTATGATATATGGAACCTGTATCAATTTTCAATTTGGAATACTAATGGATTATTAAGAAAGGTTTCAGGAATACTTTTTTGCAGTTGCTTAAGCAATTTTATGTAAATACAGTAATTTCAGTATATACTGTGTGTGATCTAAAGTATTTCTGTAGTGTTTTATCAGTAAAATATGTATTGAGCTGAATGAGTAAAATACAGACTGTTTAAATACTACATACAGTATGAAAGAACCTGCCAGTAAGTAGAAGATGAGTCATAGAAATGTGCAGTGCTCTTCTCTGAAACCTCCATACTATATAGTATTTCAGCTTGAAGGGCACCATCTATTGGTCCTTTATAGCTGAAAAATGTTGGTGTGAGAGAATGTTACGGAAGTTAAATTTGATTGAAAATCTTTTTCTGCTCTTTAAAATGAATTGTTCAAGAAGTGTAGTGTATTATTATATAGCCTATTAAAATATGCATCTGAAGGCCGAGTTTAACTTAGTGATCTTGGGATGTTTTGGAACCGGCAGAGGCAATAGAACTCAAGTTCTTTTTTTCTGCCTGTGATACCAGCTGCTGAGTTTCTGTTTTCACTTCTTTTTTTTTTCCTTATTCAGCATAGTTGAATAGCCTGCTTTCATACATTGGAAAAATGATAAAGCGAAGCCATAAAGATTCAAAGCAACCTCAATTTGTTGTTTGTCGTTTTAGAATAATGGCAGATCATTTGTCCATTTGAAAAGAACAAAATAAGGAAGTTCTTTTAGCTTTTTCTGTAAGAAGTATACTTCCCTTGAATACCTCTGACAATGAATACATTTTTTAGGATGTATACACTCTATCTTTATTTTTTAATGCATAAGATGTAGCTTTTAGCAAAGTAATGAAACACAATGAATTTTTATTGCTGTATTTAAAGAAATTCTCTGATAGAAGAAAAACCTAAATCTGTCTGAGCATATTGTATTAGTCTATCCTGAAGATAACCGATCACACATGGTGTTTTTGCTGTGGCATGCTGCTGTTAGGACTGTTAAACACTCTATTATCCAACATCATTGTATATTATCAGCCAAAGTTGACCCTTGATCTTATATTGGAAACCTTTTACTGTATTTACAGAACTAATAAAAAGATGGAAGCACAAGCAGTTGCATGTGCAGCATTCTATCTATTGCTTTATTGCAGGCGGAAGTGGGCAGAAAAATCAATGTTAGATAATTAGTGCTGTTTTTCTGGTCTGGTTGTTGAAGGGTTATGAAGTTCTCATGTATTCACTTGTAACTCAAGTTACATGTAACTCACTTGTGCTCTTTTTGAGGGTAAGAGTTGAGGATACCTAATGGCAATAGTTATCACTGAATAATTCATACGGGATTTATATGTGGTTATGCTTTTTTAAAAGAAAAGGCTATTTGTGACTGAGAAGCTCTAATAAAATATTACTAGATAAATATTGGTTCTGTTGTCACAGGAAGCTTTACCTGTGTTGTATAACAAAAAATATTTTTGCCATACTCTTTATGTATGTGAAGTTTTTACATCATTTTAATACCAAGGATGCCTCATCTTTTTATTTCCAAATTATACCTATTAATTAACACAATCCAATTATGAATGAGGTTTGAATGATTGTTGTAGTTTTAATTCCCTTGCAATACCTGAATACAAATATGAATAGTGTGTCAGTTCTAAATCTTTTGAATGGTTGCCACAGATATGAAGGTATCTCCAGAAGGCATTGATTTTTGAGAGATCTAGGGATTTCATTATGGCTTTTTAATATCCCAGAGGCAAAATAATTGAAGTCTTTGAACAGCTGTACCTTTTTGCTAATTAATTTATTTGATAATTATTAGAAGCTAGAAATGCTTGTTGTGTGACTTGTTCTCACTCAGTCTTTCAAAATGCTCAGTGGTGTTTCATCCCTGACATGTTCTATGCTATTTCCAGTCTAGTTCATCACTAAAAGTCAGACTTCAGAAGACAGATTTCTTACATTGTTTTTAAACCATGCAAATAAATCTCTGTAAACATATTGTTTTTTATTTTGATTTAGACGTAATATTTGGACTCCTACAATTTTAAAATAGCTTTTATTTTGGTACATATTTGAGTAGATATTAAGCTGGGAAAACCTGTGCCCCCCTTCACTGGAACTCTGTGTGCTTACAACCTTAATTCTACCTTGAACAGCATTACAGTTACTTTAAGTGTGAATTGTGAGCTGTCAGTTGGACTTTCAATCTGCTATGTAGTTTTAATTACTGTACAAGAATGTATAATAACATGGAAAAAAATAAACACAGATCACAATTAACCCTAAAGGCATTTCCTGACAAGTGCTGAAGGCTGCACTTGATTGTGTAAATGTAAGGACTTGTAGTTTCTAATCCCATCTACTAAATTTCCAAACCCAATTTGCAAGATGCCACAAACTGTCACAAATAAATCTTGTTTTTGTAAAGATGTATGTGCAGTTTTAGATGCATGTTATATTGGATCACTGCTACATTGAAGCCCAAAATGACCTAAGTTAATGCAGTGCTGTGGTTCAGATCTAATGGGATTTTGACACTTCAAATTGAAAAGACACAGGCACAGCAGGTGTTTAGAAAAGTGATCTCTTAACAGTGTACAAGGTAAAATAGTAGACAAAGAACAGCAACAGCAATAGCTTTGAAGTTGACAATCACGACAATAACAACAATTATCTTAAACCATTACAGTAATAATAAGGATAATGTTTGCTATGGAATCTGTTGTCATCATGTCTTCAAACTTAAGTTGCTTGCAGTTTAGGGTATTTGCAGATGTGTTGGAAAAACTTAAAGGAGTGTTTTTTTTTGGTTTGAAAAGTTTTTCATGCACTAAAAATATGAAAACCAAAACCTTTGTGATAGAGCATTAGGATACGGGTTAATGTCAGAGTAGAAATTTTGCATTCTGAAAATAGATTTCAAGTATTCAGGATATGTATTAGCAGGTATATGAAATTTGCATAAAACCCGTTGTGAATAAAGGTATTTCAGATTCTCAAATTGCAGTCTCCACTGTGCCATGTAAACATTGAGAGGAGCACAGAAGGCCACTGCTTGGTTTTTCTGTGATGCTTATTTTCCCCAGACTTTAATTATACACAATCAGTTTAAATTTTAGCAGTTGCTTGTCCATCCGCCTGAATTTCAATTATGATAAATGCTTTTGGGGCAGCCGGCTTGAATTTTAATTAGCAAGTAACTGATTTGAATACATATAGCTTTACTTTTCCGGCCTACTTAAATGTGCAGTGGCCTTATGTAACTCAGTCCATTCTAAATAACTTTTAATATGGAGACTTTATCATTTTGTATGGCTGTGCAGGCAGTTTTGTCAACAGGTCATTTAGCAGAACTGCTCAGTTAATTGATACTTTGCCTTTTGTGCGTTATTTTAAGCCTTTTCTGATTATGTAGAAAAACATTTTGGGTACATATTAATAAAAAGCATTGTTTAACTTAGCAGGAAATGCAAGTGAAGCCAAAATTGACAAAACAAATGAGAAGTATTAATCTTCAAGTTAGAATTTACTTTCATTGCCTCTGTTAGACAAATTATTATGGCTGTTTCTACCCAGGTTATCAAAAAATGTTAATCTACTGTAGTTGTTAAAACATTTTTCACAGAGTCTAACAGCAGCTGATTGTTTTTTCTGTGTGACCATGTTGAATCAAATCACATGTATGATAGATATTGAATGACTCAACTACAATACATCAGGTGTTTACAGACAATTTTGTTCACTTTTCTTTTCAAAGTAAATGCGTCCTTGCTGTTTTCAGCACCTCTTTCCTAGAACAGTTCAGATTAAGAAGGTACAGTCTCAACTTCAACTGTGCCCACTCTTGCAAAAACAAAAGTGTTGCATTAACACCTCTATGACCAAATCACAGATCGAATCTTACACTGGAAATGATAATACACACACAGAAGAGGTCCAGCTGACTACCAACATTTTTCTGGATGGGATTAGGATGTGGCTGCTGAACAGGTTGAAAAGTCTGAATTATCCTTACACGTAGACCTATTGGCACTAATCAGGAACATGTACAGACTGTTTCTGCAGTTCACTGAGCACTTTGGAATGAACTGCAAAGCTGCTGCAGCATTCTGATGAATTGCCCTTGGACAGGTGTTGTAACTCTCAGATGTCCACTTTGTGGCAAGCTACTTCTTGTTCCAGTTACCTGCCACCAAACAATCTGTGTTTGTTGAAAATTCTACTTGCACACAGATCTAGTAGTATCTGTTACTTTTCTCAGACCAGCTGACCATTAAGTGTATGTAATGGTACCTGTTTTGCGATCATTGAAAATGCTACTGTATGTAACAGTTATTCACAAGATAACATTTTTAATCTCTCTATTAACATATTATTGTATTTCAACAATACTAGGCTAAACACAAAGGCAAGTTAACCTCTATGGTTTCTTTTTTAGGATCATATACAGTGATCCATATGAATACACACATAATGGTGATTTAAAGTGCACCAGTGGCTTTGACTTAATATTTTTGTATTTTAAAGGATGTATTCATTGTTATTCATTGTATTTCAGGTTTTTAAAGATCTTGGCTCTGATGTCCTTAAAGCTGCTTTTGAAGGTTACAATGCCTGCATATTTGCCTATGGCCAGACTGGATCAGGAAAATCCTATACAATGATGGGAAACCCGGTAAACAATGAATTAAACATTTTCAATGTTTTGTATGTGCGGGAATTTAAAGATCAAAGTTAATGGGTTGGTCTCGAATAATTTATCAGGTGAAAATGTTTGCATTATTTGCTGTTTGATGTGGAGAAAGCCTCAGATGGGACCACTGGAAAAATAACATGGAGCAAATAACACCAGCAGAGCATCTCATTATCTTTAAGAGTATCTACTGCAGACATACTGTATGTTTCACATTTTGCTATATTACTGTTGCAATCTGGCATTAAATTCCTGTGGTTAATGATTTTTATATAATTTAAAGACATCAAGGTGCTGAAACTGTTAAGATTAGATTTACTAAAATATGCAAAGGGCGATACAGGGGTCATGTCGTAAACATGAAGAAAATCAAGGTTAGCAGATTATAGAATCTGCATAGCAAATACTAATAAGCAGATGAATAGAAAGTAATAATACTTTACAGAATAATGAGCTGTGCGTTACAGAGTTCTATCAAATCCTACCTCCCTGTCTGAATTTTGCAACATCATATATTCAGGAAAGCAAATGGTGTAGGGGGCCTCTGCATGACCCTGGTGGAGATACTGATGAATAATAGAAAAAGCACAGAACAGGAAACATGCTCTGCTTCTGTTTGGAAGCTCAATGAAGGAATTCAGAGAGTCCCTGTTCGTTTGTTTTGATAGGCCGAAAACATGCTATATATAAAATACTCTTCTTCCTTTGCAATATACACCAAAGAAGCTTTAACAAGGGGCCATTTTCCTGCTACTGTAATGTTTTATTTCCTTTGTGATCTGAGCAGTGTAATCTTAATCAGGACTGTGATCATGCTTTCTGCATTGTAACTCTCCTTCATATTCATGATTTGTTTTAATTAAGAAAAAACTGTTATTAATTACCTGCTTTCAAGAAAACAGTAATGTGTAGCATTATGCCTCATCTAACAATATAATAATCACTGAAATTATTTTCCCCTTCAAAATGTTCTGCATTGACTTTATATGAGTTACATGAATTATTATTTAGTAAGAAATGTATTGCAGCAGGTTAACCCTTTATGGTTATTGCTCTTATATTGTAGGAATATATAGGTTTCTTTAATAGGCATTTTTTACTGCCAGTGGGATGTAGAAATCCCAACAGGTGCATCGTGTTGAATACTTACATGTTGATTATTCTGTTATTATGTTTTTAAAATGATTTTATATAATGTGTGTACTGTATATTCAGTATTGTTTTATTAGATGTAATTCAATACAGTTTTATATGTTTTCCAAGCATAATAAACAAGAAACATTCACAGAATAATTATTCAGAGTGTGCACCTTGAGAATGTGGCCAAGATTAATGTATGTAGAGGCACATAGTTCACACCTGCTTCTTTGGAAGATGAACTTTGGCCAGTGTTTGGCACTCTAAGGTATTTTGACATTACTTCCAGAAGCCCAGATTCATAGCCGTTTTCTATTGGTGGGGATGTTCAAGTACGAGCAGGCCAAGGATGAATATATTATACTTCTACAGACAAACTTCAGTCTCGCCTTGGCCACTGCTATTACTGTATGTGCTTTCACATTTCAGGTTCAGCTCCAGTGGTCTGCAAAAATACAGAATCATTGTTGAATCTGACACAATTAAGCATATTTTAGAACCCAATAGAAGAAAGTCAGAGATTTGAGTTTGTCAGAGACTTGAAAGGTTGAAGGAGCCTCTCCTCCTGAGATTGACTGATAAAAACATTCAGTCTTAAAAAATGTTGAAACCTGTTGCCAGGTCACTTTGTGTATGTTTACAGCTACTGGTGCTGTAATCTCCCTGCATAGAAGAGGAATGTAATTTTTAGTGCAAGTAAACCATGAAGTTTACGAGATAAGAATATTGGATCTGATTAATATGAAAGCAGGGCAACTCTTTCATTTTATACAGAGCATTTTCAAATAGTAAAATAAAATATAATAAAACAGAAGTTGCTGTGAACATGTGTTTTTTCTAAAGTTTTCACTTCTTTTTTCAGGGGGATCAGGGTTTGATACCTCGAATATGCGAAGGGCTATTCAGTCGCATAGCCGGAATGACAAGGTGGGATGAGGCTTCCTTTCGGACTGAAGTCAGGTGAGCATCTCTGGGCTGCTGGGATGCTCCTCGGCACTTCATCATTCTAATCTCACACCGCGCAGCCTGCAGTGCAGCCAAACTGTTAATTACTCTGCTCGCCTGGCTTTTCCGGAAAGGACCGTACCCTCATTACTGGGCTACTCTGGAGACGTGGTTGTTTAGCATGTTATAATGAGGTACAAATTATCATGAAGGTCGCTGTAGGACTTCACATGGGTATTACAGTAGTCAGCCTTCAGCAGCTGTTGGTGGAATCTGAAGGTAGTTGGGGATTGGATCAGAAGAGTTTGGCCATTTCTTTAAAAATGTAGTGAAGGTGAAAAGTTGCGTTTCTGTTCAGCAAGCTGTAAGAAGTCTTAAATAATACTTAAGTGAGACGCAAAGCAAATATCAGTTAACATTTAGTATCACAGATATACTTTACCGAATTCTTCATGAACTGTTGGTGCTGCTTTCAGCCTTAAGTCAGTAGGGAAATATGCCTTAATATTGATTAGGAAGTGCTCATAATCTAGAAAATATGAAAAAAATCATTAGTAGCCTCTTAAGTATTGGTATTGTTTGAGAGGCAAAAGCGCTGTTTTTTTTTCCTTTTTGTTGTAGTATTTTGCATGGGTTGATTGAACTAATATACTTATATACTAATATTCTATCCACAGAATTCTGTTTCTGACGCCATTCTTGAGGCTTTTTGGTGTTGTGTGTGATATTTTTTTAATGCTTACAAGTCATTACTAATATTTAATTTAAGTGTCCATCAAGGAATAACCTTAATTGTTTGCAGTGTTTGGGTTAATTAAAAAAAATCTGTTTTAATGTTGGAAATTGTTTTTGTACTGCTTCTATATACAGTAGCAATAATTTATATTAATGTACATAAAAAAGAGTGGTTTATCATTCCACATTAGAATCACATGTAAAGCATAGGTGATTTAAAATTAGACAGGTACTTGACTTGACATAATGGTTCACTGACGGCTGTCTTGCTAATATCTGGTCACTCTTTCAATTTGCAAATGGAAATTTGCATTTGTGCAAAAGGTTTTGAGGAGAAAAAATCCATGTATCTCCATTGAAACAGTCGGAAAATATAGTTTGGAAAGCATAGCTTTACAATGTCTTTGGAAGTTGTTTCTAGCAAGGAAGGCTTTCTGAATGGTTGGCTTTAATATTGCTGTTTAGTGTATTACAATTTCTGCTGTGTGAAGCATCAGAACGTTTCCATTTATTTTATTGACACTGCTCATTGGAGCAAGACTCTTGGGAGATTAGTTTGAATTATGGTTTCATTTGGAGTTGAGGCTCATACAACGATATTACTTCATGAGGATTTAAATGAAAGGACAAAGAGTAAAGGATAGTTATGAGAGATTGATGGTACCTGTGCAGAAACTAATTGTCAGTGCATTTTTTCAGTACAGCAAACTGAAATTTGTATTTAGGCTATTACAGTTTCAGTTGTTTGATATTGACAGTTACTTGGAAATTTACAACGAACGCGTCAGGGACTTGCTCAGGAGAAAATCCACCAAGACCTACAATCTGCGAGTACGAGAACATCCAAAAGACGGACCTTATGTTGAGGGTAAGCTGCAGTTACCTGATTGCTTTTAAGAAAATTCAGCCATCCCTGCAGAAACAAACATAAATCATGGGATTTTTTTACGTGCATTTTAGTACAATGTTTTTATCTTGCTTTGGAGCATGAAATAAAATAAAATAGGCTCTGTCTTGGGCTCTAGACTTGTAATTGGAGGGGTGGGTGTGGGTGGGGCCATTGCTGTTGTACCTGGAGCAGCAGGGTACTTCACACTCATTGCTTCAATAAAATGCCCATCTACAGTATATAAATGTAAGTTGCTCTGTATAAAAGCATCATAATAATAATAATAATAATACTCACTTTGCTAAATGCCAGCCACATAGGATATTCCGTCTGTTTAGTTGAAGTTCCATTATTGCCATTACAGCCGTTTAAATGTCAAAAATAAAGTAGTGTATTTTTATGAAAAGAGGGCTAAGTATTGTGAGTCAGTTAAGAGCACCCTGAGAAAAATGCACAATAAAGGTCTTTTGGCAGCAAATGTCTGGATATTTACTTGAGTACCTAGAATGTGAGTTGGGATTTCTAGCAGGAGTTGTAAAGCCTTGTTTTACATCCATCCAGATTTGTCAAAACACCTGGTTCAGAATTACAGTGATGTGGAGGAGCTCATGGAAGCTGGAAATATTAACCGAACCACTGCCAGTACAGGGATGAATGATGTTAGCAGCAGGTCCCATGCCATTTTCACCATCAACTTCACTCAGGCAAGTGGACTGAAATGAACATTAATTCCTTTCCTGCGAAAGCTTTTCCTTGTCATCCCTGATAGCTGCCATGCTGTCTTATACCGTACTAATTAGCACACTTCCTGATATGGATATGGCAGCCATTGGGGTGGATCAGCCAGCACATGTTATCGCCCGCCGAGCTTGCTTCAGACAAGCCTGTCGAAGCAGTTTGTGCGCAGCTGGGGAATCGTGCCACATCTTTCCTGAGAGAAAAAGGAATTCATAATGTTTTGAAGAGTTTTGTCTTTCATTTGTCTGTACACCTTTATTGAGTATGTATATACTCATTATTTGCACATCGTTAAGGCATCCCAAAAATTTTCCAGATGGGTTTGTTTGGAATATCTGTTTGGTCCATTGTCTCTTTAGTTCTTTTATGTAACATTCATGTCTGATGTTTCACTTTTCAAAGGAGTTAAAGCACAGGTATCTCTACTGTATTATGATATATACAGTAACTGCTGCTTTAACAAAGCCTTTATTCAAATGTGAATAATTATAACGAGTTATTACATCTGTGTGTTTGCAGATGGAGGTGTTGAATTTCTTACTTTGCATTTATGAACCAGAGGTTGCACTCTTTGTCCTTAGCTCAATTGCTGTCTTCTGTCTCCAGGCTAAATTTGATGCCGAAATGCCCTGTGAAACAGTCAGTAAAATTCATTTGGTGGATTTGGCTGGCAGTGAGCGAGCAGATGCCACAGGTGCTACAGGAGTAAGGTTAAAAGAAGGAGGAAACATTAACAAATCACTTGTCACTCTGGGAAATGTCATTTCTGCTTTAGGTAGGTACTGTATATCTAGTTTAATATAGAGCAATAAGTGTGGTTTATCAAAGTATAAACATCACCACTCAAACAGGTACATGTTTATTATGTATGCATCACTATGACAATGTCATTAAATATTTAAATAAATATTTTTATTTTGAATTGTAGAAATATTTTCAAAGAAGCAAATTGCTTGACTGACCGTATAACAAAAAATCCTAAGTTTAATGTCTAAAATATATAGTACTGTATGTTTTGTGGTATTTGCTTTATGTGTTTTGGATGATTTGTCCTTAATGACCAGATACATAAACTATTACATACAGTAGCTCAGTTCAGTCACATTATTCCTGCAATGTAATGAATTTTTTAGTTTGATGTTTGGTGACACCTCTTCAAAAGTGTGCTCTGTTCTTTATCTAGCTGACTTATCTCAGGAGGCTGTGAGCTCCCATGTAAAGAAGAAACAGGTTTTTGTGCCTTATAGAGACTCTGTATTAACATGGCTGTTAAAAGACAGTCTTGGTGGAAATTCTAAAACTATTATGATTGCAAGTAAGTATATATAATTCTATGATACCTTCAAGGTTTAAATGCCAGTCTTGTTTTCATGGTTTCAAATATTTTAATACAAAAGCCTGCGTCTATGTACAGTACGTGCTTTTGAAAATGAATTTATGGATTCTTCTCCTGAATACTTGATTAAAGTCCTATTGTCAGTGATCTAACAGAAGACAGAAATAAAGTTCTGCTTTTCCCTTTCAAGTGCATAACTATATCAAATTAAATCCAGTTTTTTCTCTTTTTTGTGTTTTTTTCTTAAACCTGAGTACTTTACTGGGAATGAATAAAAGGACTTTGAGCATCCTCTTATTGTAACTGAGGCTAACTTGCATTGTACTTCTGGAATACCCTGTAGTGGTGTGGTTTGGAAAGGTCACATGTTGTCACATTCAGTAATTTTAAGGTTTTCAAGGTGTTGTGTGGAACCATTCTTTTTTTTTTTAGCTGTCTCACCTGCTGATGTCAACTATGGGGAGACATTAAGCACACTTCGCTATGCAAACCGAGCCAAAAACATCATCAATAAGCCAACCATTAATGAAGACTCCAATGTTAAACTAATCCGTGAGCTGCGGGCTGAAATAGCACGGTTAAAAGCACTGCTAGCACAAGGCAACCAGGTTGGTGTTCATGCCTGCTTGCTGATGTCATTTTACAACATTGTATTGAAAAAAATAATCTCCGTGAATAGTACTCTATGTAATGGTTAAACACTGTGTGTTGATAACGTAATTAAGAAATGAATTAAAATTAATTTGCGCATAATACTGAAATAGAGAAGTTCAGAAAATATATCTTCTTCGGCTTTTCAGTCTGGCATGTTGTCAATTTATTAAAAATTAGGATGAATTATTTTTTTACTGAAGATGTTACTAACAGTTTAGCATAGGTTGTTTGCTTTCTTCTCATAAATAACTGCACTGTTATTTTCTTTCTTAGATTGCACTTTTGGATTCTCCTACAGCTTTAAGTATGGAAGAGAAGCTTCATCAAAATGAAGCCAGAGTAAGTTATTGCCAATGTGTTTTTAGCTGTCCAAATAATGGCTTATTCTATACATTTTAAAGAATTGATTTACTGAAGAATTATCTGTGTTTTTTTGCTTGTGCTTAGCTGTATCTTTTCCCCCTCTTGTTAATTCCAGCACTAATTTAAACTATTAATTTTTGCCTGCAAGAAACTGCAGTATTTTTTCAGTGAGTGGAAAATATGCAATTGATTTTTTTTCCTTTTTTCTTTTTGCTGTAGTTGTTTATTTAAAAAATCTTTTCATTTCCTTTTACAGTCTGACAGATTTTGTCTTATGAAAGCAATTTCTACTTGGTGAACCCCTTAATTCCTTATTGTTACTGACTGATATACATCTTGATAGGTAATAGAGCTGACAAAGGAATGGACAAACAAATGGAATGAAACTCAGAACATACTTAAAGTAAGTGAAGATTGTTTAAACATCTGCATGTAATGGTTTAATGCAAATCTCAAAATGTAAATTGCTTCAATGTGTCAATTTCTTATGTAATTTTGAGAAATGATGTACGTCTTGTTCACAAAAGCACTATTTGCTTCTTGGCAGTATTGCTTTGCAGGTATCCACCTACAATATATGCATATCGTTTGTTCATTTAAGAATAGGATCTTAATATAAAATGTGAGTACTACACCATTAGATCAGTGGAAAAACCTCATATAAAAGACAATGATGCGATCATATAAACATCTCCATCATCAACAATAATTCAATAACTGTGAATTTATTAGTTAAACGTGATAAGTTTATCCTGAATCTCAGTATACTGCATATAGTATAGTTGACATGCAGAATACACACAGTGTTGTGACCTTTACTCAACTACGTGATCTACAGTACTGTTCGCCGGAATATCGCCAGATCCATAGTATGTTGCCAGAACAGCATGTGCACTTGGCCTCATAAATTACTAGTGTTCCCTGAAACTATCTCAATGTCACTGATCCACCAGAGCTGCTATAGTGTGTTATCTCCCTAAACCAGCAGTAACCTACCACAGGCTAAGGTACTGTGGGTCTCCCGAGTGGCTCAGCTCTTAAAGGTGCGCACACGAGCACAGGTGAGGCTCTGTGATCCCGGGTTTAAGCCTAGGTTCTGTCTCGAGCTGGGACTCGGGACTCCGGGACTCCCGGACTCCCCCCAGCCTTGGGCACTGTCTCTGCTGCCTCGACGGTGGGCGGGTTGGCCCAGCCTGCCTACATTTCCTCCCCCTCCCCTGGGTGTAACTGTGAGCCGAGAAGCAAAAAAACTACAATCAGAAATGTGTTTTTTTTTAAAATAAAATGATTACTGTCATGCAATATTAAAATTCCACAGTGTCCATGATACATGTTTCTGCCTTTAATTTTTTTTCTTCTTTTAATGCAGAATCATTTCTAGCCTTCCTTTGAGTATAATTAGCCACACACCAATAAACCTAATGTTTTGCATAATACAGTGTTTGAGAATTGCAATTTTTTTGTTTGTTCAAGGGGAACGTGGAAACCTTGACAAATGAATATTAAAAAACTTAACTTGTTTTCAGTTAACTTGTTTTATTGATACAGGAAATGAAGTTATTTTTGTTGATAATAATAGGTTACAGTGCAGGGTATACATTGTAAAAGGCATCTTTTACATATTTGCTTTCGTTGGCTTTAGTATTTATGAAAGATCAGCAGTGACTGGGGTTCTACTAGAAGACATTCTGGTTACTTTGAGATGGAACAGAAATTGTCCACACCGGGATCAACAGTGGACAAGTAGATTGTCGATTTTAACCAGAATTTAATGACTTTAGCACTGTAGGGACAAATTCGATGTTCTGCAAAATACAAAAATATCCAGAATAAGTAAAGCACACTATTTGGGATTTTATACAATTTGTTTCTTGAAGTACATTAATAATTTAATCATAATTTTGAAGAGGCTGTTTGTATTTTCTTTGTTGATGGTGCAGAAAAGACAGTTAATATTGTTCTCCATATGCAGAACAGTGTTTTAAAAGCAGACAGCATATATTTTATATATACTGTCCTGGAAAACTGAAGCACTAAGCACTAACGCTGTCTTGTACATATGTTATTAACTTGCAAAAATGTAATGTTGCATTTTTTGTTATCTGATGGAATCATACTTATTTTAGTTTTTTCTCCTTTTGGTGTGCACACTATTGTCGTGAGGCAATATAATTTCACAATTTTAAAATACCAAATTGTGCATGCTTTTTGATTGTTTTTGCAGCATAACCAGAAATGTAAATAAAGATGCTAGACATTGGCAAAAATTGAATTTGAATTGGAAAGAAATATCATTTCCAGGAAGGATCTATATTATACTTCGAAAGCGGGAAATGACATAATTAGTATTGTTCAACTTTGATTTTCTAATGAGGAGTATTGCATGAGAGATAATAGATAGTTTTAACAGAGTAAGATCAGTTTCACAGTGCTCTGTGGCAATAAGTGTATTGACATCAAGTTTAAAGTCTAAACTGTCTTGACTTTATTACAATATCAGTGTGTCAGATAAAAAATAAATATCAGTTCTATTTTGTTCAGTAAGGCATTTAGCTTAAATGTGGTGTCTGATCTGGTTTGTTGGAAAGGCTGGTTGAAATACAGCCTTTTACAGGCCTCTGACTTCCACTCTGTTGTTTGGAAAGTGAGCTGCGCTGAAAGGTAGGATCCTTTTCTGGGCTTCATAGTTGCTTTTGATTGGTCATTAATATGCCTTGTTATTGCGCAGTGTTTTGCGTTTAGCTTAATTTTCTGATTTTAGGCTCTAAAGAAAATAACTATGCCACCTTAACTGAAGCTATTGTACTTGGATACTGTAAGAGATACTGATGTGGAAAAATGCCCTTTTTTTACTTTGCATTTTAGTAGAATACAGAGATATGTTGATTCTTGTATAGTGAGGGAGTTCTTAATGTTCAGGAAGAAGCAGAAATGACAAGAAGCTGAACTTGGCATCACTGATTTATTTGGCAACCAATACACTATCCTTCCTTAGGAAAAGTAAATTTAGTTTACATTAAGAATAATCTCAGATCCATAATGGAGTGTAGAGTACAGTATGTCTGAAACGAGTAGATTTAAGACAACTTGAGTAACAGATTTGAGTATTGACTTGCCAATTGTACCACTAGAGGGCAGTGTACTACCATGGAAGCTCATTAACAACCCAGGGGACGAAAGAGAAACCTTTAAAGATATATCCAAAAAGTAAGGACAGCATTTATGTTTGATTTTACAGTTATTTAGATGAGAATGACTTGCAACAAGCATTAAATCAGCTTAATGACCCAGAAGTCAATTGTTGATTCACTACACATAACTAGAGGTGTAGACTGAATCATAACATAATTTCCCTATATGATGGTGTTTAATTGTTTGTGAATTCTGTATTTTGCTGGTAAACCATGTAATTAGGTCTCTTATGCTGTTTGATTTATTTATTGGCAGATATACAGTATTCATTCTATATGTATTGATGGATTAGACATATGGAAATTAAGTATTCAAATATTGAAGGAGCACCTGCTTATTTTGCAATGTGTTAGGCAGGCAGCACATTGTATGAAGGAAATCCGTAGCTGTTGGTCTTTGGGACTGTCGCTAGTTCTTGACGCAGAATCTGTTTGTTTAAGGGAGATCCTTTAGTGAGTGACTGAGAATATTCAACACATGATCAATGGGGTTCCACTCCTGGGTTTGGCCAGTCTGTGGATGTGCTGCAGTGCTCCAGAAGTCTCTTTTCTGTGATTGGATCCACAGGTCAGATACAGCTGTAAGCTGTAAGTCTGTAACCAACTGTAAAAATTTAAAACTGTACTTTTGGCCTGACAGATTATGGGAAACAAGGCCACTGAGGTGATGTGATCTATCCTTGACCAGTCCCTGAGATGGGTGTCCCAGAAAAAGGCACCCCGAGACTACCTCAGACAGTTTCTGTACCAGGAATGGGCTGTAACTCTGTAAACTGGGACTCTGCAAACTAGCCATAACATTCTAATGTCTTGGGGAAGAAAAGGGCAGTATGTTGCATAAACTGGGAGTATTCAGTCAGTTCATTGTGTTTTATTTTAGTGCTGTCTTGTTATCCCTGTTTAAAATCAGCATCATTGGAGAATTAATGAATGCACTTTGACGAGATGAATGAATAAGAATAAAATATACATTAGTATTTTTTTTCAGAAACATTCATATTTAATCTAAAATGTTACAAGAAAAGTGAGTTGGGTGATTAAATACATTACAGCACAAGACCTAAAAAATTCTTGTTTAGCAGTTCTTTAAATTTGCATTTGATTGAGCTTATTTGAAAACCTGTCTTTTGTGCCTACTTGGCCTTCAACAACATGTCTCTTAGGCTTCCCATTCTGATCAAAATAATTTACCTTGACAAACTAATGATAAAGAAAAGTTTCAGCACAAAAATATAATCCTTTTGTGTAGTGAATAATATGAAAATTAAATGAAGCTGCAAATACTTAATTCATCTCTAATCTGAGAACATGTTTTGATTGTATGCTCTCAGTTTTGAGTGACTTGAGACCTTTAGCGGCTTACATTTTTTTCAGCTTTTCTTGCTATTTATTTTGAGCATTTACTTTAACTTCTTACATTGGCATAAGTGATACTTTCCTGTCATGTAGCTGTACATATTTGGATGGATGGAGATTGTGCTTGGGGGTTACTGGGTTTTGTACTTGCAGTTACCACTAAGAAGTAACAAATAACCACCAAACTAAAAGACAGATGAGGACGTAAATGATGGGTAAAGGGTTTGAGTGTGTTTTTGTGTGAGGGGGTGAGTACTGCCCTTTTCAGCAGTGTTAGAAAGGTTCACTTTGATCTTAGCTTTTTTGGAGGCCTTTAAACTTAATTATTTTGCCTGTCAAAATTTGCCTGTCTATTGACAGCATACAAGGGACAAGGCAGTATATTTTTCCAATAACTGTAATTATATGATGGATTGGCCGGCAATTGTGGTCATGGTAGTGTTTCTCCTCAGACATGAAAAGCAACCCAATTATGGGTTATTCAGGCTATCCCTCAAAGCTGTGCTCTGAAATACCCACCTGTTTTCCAGTGAAAAAGAAATTGATTCACCAAATGAGGCAGCGAAATGATGAGGATATTAAACATAGAAGTGCGACTGTTTCTTGGGACAACACTTTCAAAATGTGCTTGCGGTGAGGTAAACTTTGCAGCTCTCCCCATGTAATACTTGAGACTTGAGCCCGTTTCTGACATTTCATTCATTCATACTAAACAATGTACTGTACTTTCCAAAGCATCGTAGTGAAGTAAGAAGGAATCAAAAAGATTAGTTTTATTTATATTACTTTCATTCAAATGATTTTACCTTATTCCTGTCAACTTACAGTTTCAGTATAAAGTTCACTTCCCATAAGTGATACTTATCCACTGATTTTTCAACTGGGATCAATCAGTTGCCTACACTGCATTTCCTGTAAACATCGTTTAAGTTGTTTTGATTCACCTGCCTGTTTTACTGCGAGATGATAGAAATGGCAGAACTCAACAGGTTTAAGATTGTTTAATCATCAAATGATGTAACTCTGTGAGCTACTGCATTAGGATGGCTGTTAATTAAATTTATGTGATTAGCTACATATGGTATGTTCATCTCTAAATATTGCCTGCATTAATTAATCTAGACCTGAGGCAATAAATTTAAAATTATTTGTTTGGTGAAATGATTTCTAATTAAAGACATTAAGCTCTGAAATTTCTGACCTGCACAAAACCCATTACTGTGTTTGGTTATATGCAAAATAAAAATTCACAGTTGGAAAAGTATTATATATTAATAATACAACCTATTTTAATTGTGCAGTTTCATAATTTCTATTTCTGGGTAACTTTATTGATGAAAGGTCTTTCAACAACCATTTTGAGAACCAAATATGACTGTATGTAGTTTCAGTAATCCTTTAAAAAAAAAGTGAACCCATTTGTTACAAAGACTGAGGGCCTCACTTGGCCTTTTCCATGATATACAGATTTCTATATCTGTAAAACACGAATGGATATGGATTTTGCATCCATTTCATGCAGTCTTATCTACAAAGCTATTTTCACCGCTGTAGGAAATCATTTAAGATCATTTGTAATGGAAACGACAGCCACTTAGATTTTCTTTTTGCAGAAACCTCACGTTAACTTGCCTTCCTTTAGAAACAAAAAATGGATTATTTTCTGAAGAGAGGTGCAGAGAGGTAAAGAAGAATGTCTGGGTATGAACTGAACCATACAACACCCTCCTGTTGAGCTTATTAAAGTGCTAATCAATTAAAATATTTTTTTATGAATCGCGTAATGCAATTTCCGAAATGTACTTAGTGTAAATATGTATAATAAATTTAATATTGCAGAACAAAGAATGCTACATAGTTGTTATTTCTGAAACAATTTGAAGCTTTCATTTCTGTTACCTGATATAAGCCTTTTTTTATTCCATCATGTGCAGCATTTATCATGATCAGAAATAAGTTTGTTTGCCATTACTCCCTGTGTGGCATTTGGCCTATGATTCTTGTTGATGTTCCAACAAAACATTCCCGTCATGTTCACTGGACACAAATGCACATTATGCTATTTCTGGATTTGTTTCCAGAAATCCAGAAAATTGCAAGATTTTGTTTTGAACTAAATTCAGCACCTCAGGTGAAACTCAATTAATTTGATTCAAATCATAGTTGGCCACAATCTTCGTCATTTCCTTTCAGTAAAGACTGCATAAATTCAGACATAAAACAGATCAGAAGAATGGATGTCATACATAGTTTTACATTTTGTGACCATGTTTTTATGATTCAAGAACTATTGGAATGCTCATCTGTCTGTGGTTGAGTAAAATGAGCTCCTCCTCACTTCACAGCACTGTTCCTCAAAATCCTTTTTTAAATTATTTGTTATTTTTAAGAATCCCTGTGGCTTTTGTGTGGTGTGCTTTTTTTTTTTTAAAAAAAAGAATGACATTTCTGTGCAGATTGCATCAAGAGGGTTAATTCCACTGATGAGTGTTGTTTGCTGAAAGCTAAAGTAAATTGCTACTTTTGTAAGAAGAGACAATTCTTCAGAGGAATGTAAACAGAATTTTAATTCCATATCCAATGTATTTCAGATGCAAAATTATTCAGCTGTGGATTGTGAGATTGGTTACAGCGTTTACAGAACGGAACATGATAAATAGGAGTTAAGGTCACTTTGTGAAAGTGCTGCATGTCTAGTTCGGAATTCTCTTCATACCAGGTCTCTCTTGAGCCACTCTGTCTCTCGGGGAAAAGGGGACAGCGGCCCTTTATTAGTTTTACAATATTTGTAAATTTTAAAGTGTACATCCTCCAGGATATCCAAGATTTATGGGAGACATGCTTCCTAACTCGAGTAGTTTGTCTTCCAGGGGATCACGCCATTTGTTTTCATTTTCAAGAAAGTTGGTGTGAATCTCTAGGGAGTAAACAGTTTCATGTTTATGTGGCTCTTTAAGTCTCAAGTGCTTGTGCTTATATTGTGCAAAGCTTCTTATTTCAACACTGACTTTTAATGAAAACAGTACATGCGAGAAAGAACTTGGGTATATCACTATATATCATGATATAATTGAGTTGACACTTAACTATATGCTTTTATTTTCACTTTTAATCCAAATACCCTGTGGAGTATGATAAGATAATCGTACTTCTGTTCTGCAGGTGGTTTTTGCAACATTTTTCCACACACGTATATTTTTAGCAATAATGGGCAAAGTCATTAAATAAATTATTGTTCAAAGATAAATTGGCAATGTGCAAAAAGCTTTTTTTTACTTTTAAGACGGAAAAATGGGGATTCTTAACATTAAGTTCAGTATCAAAACTGTAGTAATCTCATAAACATTTGCTTTTTGTTTCATAGGAAACATATATGTTTATATTCAATGCTACTTGCTTTAACAGTAAGGTTTTCACTGAGTGAATCATATCCTAGGATTTGAATACCTCATTTCCTCCATGTGCTGGTCATAACGATTTTATTTTTAGATGGATATATGATTATCATTATGAGTTTATTATTGTACTCCATGGGGGGTTAGAGCAATTTGCTGACAGTGTTCTTACTTCTCTACTGTATTTAAAATTGTTCTGCTTCTACATTTATACTGTAGCTGGTCCTACAACTGAAACAGTGTAAAGCACCATTTTCTGCAATAACTTTTTCTGTTAGTGCTTTTGATTCTTGCTTGGGTATTTATTTTGCCAGAAAGATCTTTGATCTGTAGTTTCAGACTAGGATTGCATCATTGCACATCTTAGATATCACTTACTGACAAGGTGACTTGGCATATCCAAATCCCATTATGATTGGCAGTTCTCATTTCTACCAGAAGCTGATTTCTTATGAACTCAGAAATTTAAAAGTAATTATTGTTTGGATGGTTTTCTTTGGTACTGTTGTGTTTACTGATAAAATAGGAGTTTTAATTAAAACTGCTTTTGTTATGAAATACCAATAATGATTTGGTGTATTATTGATTGTAAGAATGTATATTGATAAAAGGAGGCCATTTGGCCTGTTCATTACATTTAGTGTATACTAATTTCACACAAATGAATCTAAATGTTTAAGGGTAGGGACATCTACTAAACTGAAAAAAAAAATTAAAAGTTTTACCTTCTGAAAATGTGGGAAAAAAAAGGAAAAAGAATGAATTATCTGGTGCTTGGGGACCACAGATCATGATGCTGTCTCAGCTGGTGTTGCTGTTAATACTCTGTTAGTGGTTTCAGTATGAGAATGTTTCCCGAGAGCATTCTCTAGTCTGAACCAGCGATAGTGCCAGTCTAAAAAAAAATGCTTGTAAACAGTTTGCAGTTCTGAAGAAAGTTTGTGAACACAGCAGAGCAAAAAACAAGCACTTTGAAACATCGAAGAAATGTTCTGATTTTGTTTTAGTGCAAGGAAAATCTTAACAAATTAGTGGCATGGTGGTAAGGCACATAGGTCGCTTTAACAAGAAGAAAAGAAATCTCCATACCAGAAAGAAGCTGGAAGTTATTCCAAACTAGGGTGTGTTAGTGTTTTCTCTAACCTGCAGGGTAGGTTATCTGGTGTCTAGCTTGCGTCTGTGTGCCCTACGGTGCACTTGTGTCCCATCCAGGGTGCAGTCCTGCTCTGTGCTTCTGTGATGGGCTGCAGGTTGCTATGATTCTTACTAGGAGTGGGTAGCTTTCTGATAAAGGCTGGATGGATTAAAACATGACCCTGTACGGTCTTGCACATTTTGTTATCTGTGCTGTATATAGTATGGTGACTGTCTTGATCCTGTTTATTCTATGCTGGTGTTCATTCCCAGACTTCTGAAATCCTTTGTGCTGCATCTGCTGATTTAATTGACATTCCAGAGATTTATCTTTGCCTGTGTTAGCTGCACCAGTGGTGCCCTTTTTTTTCGGCAATGAGCTGTTCAATGAAAAACTGCTTTTTTTAGAATCTAATGGTTTAGGCAGATTGATGACATTGCCTTAAGGAGATGGACTGAAGGGAAAAAAAAACAATGATGGTGCAACTGCAGTATCTTCAGTCCTGAGGACTGATTTTACCTGATTACAAACTACAGCATGTATTACGTACCATGGTGAGTCACTCCAGCAGATCAGCAATGACTTGGAGTACATATTATTTCTTTATTGCCAGGGTTAGTGTGTTATATCTGATGCTATTGGGCCTGGCTGTCAGTGAAGTCCAACCTTTAACTAATAATAACACAATAATCCTTCTTGTGAAAATTGATAAATATTGCACAGCAGTTGTCACATTTATACTACAAAAAATACCAGAGCAAAAATAAGGCACTGTTCTGGTATTTCAGGATCTTTTCAACATTGAATATGGGGAATTGAGATTTATCATCTTAAGTTGATGACTGTTTTTGAAAATACAGAATCGAACAGTGCCCTTAAGCAGTGGCACAAATTGGATTACTTCAAGGTGAACTTTTTGATTCTCATTTGTTTTGGTGTGGGCCTGATACTTCATTGTTTAGGCTCGAGGTGATTGTAAAGGCAAGTCTCCCAGCTACGTACACTAAGTTGAGTTTTTCTTCCGCCTGCCATCATCACTTGAAGGAATCAAAAACCATTTTTAAACAGGTTATTAAAGGGAATTTCTCATTATTCTGTTTTTGTTTGGACAGATTCATGTTACAAAGTGCCTTTTTCATTTGAAGAAAACACATGACTGTTTTCATCCTTCTTTTTTCAGAGGAACAGTTGACATGCAAACTCCTCTTTTGGCAGTAGCTCCCTCCCAGAGACAGTTCTGTCAGTACTGCTGCCTGTATTGCTCTGGGTCTTAGAACTCCATCTGATTTTTTCTTCCCTTGTGTTTTTAAGATGGCAGACTGTGACTGCAGATCTTATGTGAAAGTAAAAAACGATGAGCAGCTCTACTGTCACGTTGCATTGATCTTGGCAAACTTCAAAGCAGAAGAATTGTTATACATTTCTGTAATTGTAGAATCCTATTTTCCTGGATGTAAAATGCTTAATAGTTAACCACTGACATTCAATGATTTCTAGGTCAATGTGCTGATTATGCCAATTTTAAGATGTCACATGTTATTAAAATAATACTTCAATTGCTGAAGTATTGAGAGAATCCATATAGTTGGCCCCCTTGGGTCAGTATATTTTTTTGGCGTTACCAGTTACTCTTTAACTGCCTTTTGGAAGTGTTTTTTATATTTCTACTTTAAAGACCCTGTTATCAGTGTTGAACACTAAAGTATTTTAATGTAATTGTGAGTTTTTTAACTGAGCAATCTGGGCAAAAACATCAGTATTGCAATTTAGCTTTAATTAACCTGCCACAATTAGCCCCAAGGAAAGAACATTTTAGGGACTCAAAAAAAAAAACGACCAAAAGTTGCGGATGTATGAAATAAGGGCTATGGAATATGCTTTGATCATTTTTAAAGTATATTTTCTCATTAGTGTAATTTACATTTTACAAACATGCAGTTTTTTACTAATTGTATTTACATTTACCCAGCATGAGGTTACACACCCCTGTTTCTCTACTGTAAATAGTAAAAGCATTGGATATTTTTTTTTACATTTAAAAATGAAGAAAATGATACTATCATTGTATGTGGATATTGCATATTACAAGCGCTTGCTGATTTACGAAGATGACAGTCTATAGCACGCTCTGCATTAATATTTGATGGGCTTTTATCAAATTCCTCTTGACAGAATTCGTCTGCAGTTTCATGGCTTAGAAATAAAACCCAGATGAGTGCCAAAGAATGAAGAGATGCACTTTACGTACTTGTCATTTCAGAAGATGATTATTGAGTTTGGATCTGTAGAGTAATAGGCCCTCATTTTCATATGGAGAGTGTGGTTTACAAGCACATTATTCCCTATCTAATCTTTTTTCATGCCAGTTTCAATTAAACAAATGTTTAATATTATCCTTCATTTGCTCTTTACATTTTCATAACAATGGATAAACACCACAACCACTTCTATAGCTTACTGCTGGGTAAAAATAAGATGCTTAAAACTTATTTTCCATTTATTTGAATTTGTGCTGATTAAGTTAAAAAGTTTATGTTGTTTCAGACCTAGCATCTGATATGTTTTGGTTTTGATAGGTAGTTAAATTTTGTTAAAATATGAAACCATTTTAAAATTCCATATGCAATGCTATGTATCTGCAGTATATTAATTTTTAAACACTACCATAAGTAAAAGCACACAATTATTTAAAAAAACAATTCTTAATGTTTCCTATTAAAATGAAATCAGCTGCACACAGAAGATGGGGGAACTTAGATGAGTAATTACATTTCTTTCTTTATTGCTGCACCAGGAGTTAGCAACACTGTTGTACTCCACAAATCCAGGTGTACAGTAGCCTAATGTGTGTAAAGTACAGGTATTGGAGATATTGTCATTAAAAAATAAACAGTTACACAGTGTGTGTATCATTTATGCTGTAATTGGTCTTACCGTTGGGGCTCTTGGACTTTATTTAATGTGCTGTGTTGTCTTTAATGTTTTATTCACCAAAGTCTTTAATCTACATTTTAATTAATGCTGTTTGGAGCTGCTGTGACATCTTTAAGTGATGGAGATCAGATTAGTTCCCATAATGACGGCATTTGTATTATGAAACTTGTGATTTGAGATTTGCATACCTTGAAGTATTGGAACATAAGATTTTGCGACCTCCCAGGGCAAGTGGAATAATGGGCACCGTTTGAACAGGCAGTACAACATGTTCATCTGATATATAGTTAAAAGAAACAAATTGTATCTTAATTTGATAATTTCACATGTACTGGTATGTTTTTCATAATCAAATGAAATAAAAAGAAAAACGCAGATCTCTACTTGGGGCTCTGACTGGCTTCTTGTTTTCCTAATGTGGGCGGTTGGTCTGCTTGCTAGTTAACCATAAACAATAGTGCCTTCTTGTCTGCTCAAAAAGAATAAATCACTGAAAGGCTTTACCAGTCGCTTCTCTTGGTCTGGTGGCCCATTACTCTCTCGCTTTATCTTTTTTCATCTCCTAGTTGCTGAAGATGGTTTTTCTCCTCCTGCTGATGTTTCTCTGTTTTGTGTCGTCCTGCTGTCAGCTTCCGAGAGCTAAAGGAGACCTCAGACTGTCTCTTTTTGCTTGGTCAACTACTGTGGGGTTTCTCCTTCCCAAAAAGGCCGATAGATTATATTTTTAGTTTTCTTTTATAGTGTTCCTGTGACTCTTCATCCAGATTGTCAAATCACTTGACCTGTGAACAAGCGGGGGTCTTAGGTCCCCACTCATTTCCATTAAACACGCAGTGATGTAGTTACTCTTTACAGCTGTAACATAAATGTTTTTCTCTAAGGTTTGCTTAGTTTACAAGAAACACGTATTGACCTTTACTGGCATGTACTGTAATGGGCTACATGGGATAAAACTAATCGTTTCCATTATATTTCAAGACTACATGTTTAGGTACTAGCAGGGGAAATTTTCTTCCAATTCAATAATAACAATTCTTTGCATTTGTATAGTCCTTTTCATCCCAAAGGATCCCAAAGAGCTCTGTGCATGGGAGGGGACCCACTTCATCCACCACTGAAGTATAGAACCCACTTGAGTGACAATTAGGCACACTATGCAGCAGATCAGGTAGAGAAGGGAAAAATCACTTCACTGTTTGAATTTAGGGGAAATTTAGATGAGTCATTTTGTGCAGGCTTAAAGAGGGATGTAGTCATGACTGTGGGATTAGTACTCCTGCTTTTATGAAGAGCACGCCAAGCACGTTAGTGGCCAAGTAACCTTAGTTTCATGTATCCTTGTACAGCACAGTGCCCCCCTGCAACCATACAGGGGCACCTATTTGGAAATTCTTTTTCAGAAGACAGTGTGCCACATACTGATCTACTAATACCATCTCCCATCCCACTACTCTAATCCCACTACTGACCAGGCCCAGGGTTAACTTTTGACATCTAGTAAGATCAGCCTGCAAGGTGGTAACCCTGGTGCTTTCATATGTACGGTGTACACACGAAGAAGTTGTGCATCATTGCTATGTTTCTCTTAAATATACCTGTGGTAAGAGCACACGCTCATGTACTCTGTATATTGTACAGCAGTTACAGTACTGCCCTACTGACTGTGTCTAAGGAGTAATACTCTCACCCATCCCTCAGGAGACTGCCAGAGGGGGATTTTTTTTTATTTTCTGCCTTTTCAGATATTAAATTTAATTTTCATGACTGGCTACAAAGGCGACTAGTTATGCCTCCTGACTTTGTGATGTAGAGTAGACAATGTTGAGATGGGAAAACTCATTTCATTTGTGACCCACACCAGCAGAGGTTAATGGTTTGAAAACCCAATGAATTAATCATCACTGCTGCTGTTTCCCCATGTTTCTTCTTTCCAGTAATGCTTAAAGGTACAGTAGAAACTCCAAAATAAAATGGATTATCTTTGATGTGTACATTGATCAAAGGTTTATTTTAAATTATTATTACTGTTGCAGTTCAATAACGGTTTGTGTTTTACGTTAAAATCAGTTTAAAATATTTGATCAAGGCTGTTATTTTGCAGTAAAAAGATGGTCAGTTCACCAGTTATGAGCTTTTCCCATTACTTAATATCAAGAATGACCTTAAACCTTTTTGTTCCTGTAGACTTGCAAAACTAGATGTGTTTGATTAAATCAGTTACTGTTGGTGTGTTCTCAGATGCACTGAAGATCATTTAATACAATGATTTAAAAAGGCAGAATTACTTTCATACTTTTGATTATAAAAAGCTTTGGCATGTAATGGCTTTAGTATCATTTGGGGTGTATTATCAACATAATTTTCAGTAAAACGGTTTAATGCACATTGACATACTTCGACATGAACTTTTAGTTAAAGCTCCTAGATATTAATTTTAAAATTACATTACTGCAGATGATGGTTTAATGGGACTATAAAGGCAATAGGAGCCTTGTTCCAAGTTAAGAGCAAAGTTAATTATTTTCACCACCTACTTCTTTCAGTGTTCATGACTTGTAAAATAAAAAAGGGGATTTCAACTTCTCAGAAGCTGAAGATGCAATTGCCTAAGAGCAAAGTGTGTGCTATATACCCTCAGTGTGTTAAAATCTCATTTATACTTGATGTTTCATAAAAATGACACATCACATTAATCTGTGAGACTACACTTCACCTCTAATGAAGTCTTTGAAGAATTCCTTTAATTAAATGTTGGGCTGAAGTAGATGTCTTTCCCTGTTAGTGCAGTAAGGATGGAGACTTTCTACTGTCGATGGGTAAAAATGGAAGCATCCTTCAGACCAAAAACCAAGCTGGTAAAGAGATAAAAAAAAAAACTCGTTTATGCATGGTATTGACTTCTTGCTGTGATGTATTTTCACTTCACGGCTCTAACTTTAAATGAAATGCGCACAATAATCCATATAAATGTAATGTGCGTCTGTAGCTTAACACAGAAAAATGGTTATGACAAACCTGTTACACGTGTTTTGGAAATAATTTCATTGTCCCTGGCAACAGGGGGAAGAAAAACACCTTTATTCACACTGGGACATATACCTTTTAAAACTCTGGAATCTGTTATTTGATTTGGTTTATACAGTGATCATTCCCTTTGCCTTTTCTGATTGGTATTCATCTCATTTGGCAATCGTATTGCAGTATGCTAACATTGTTTAATCACTTTGCAGCCACTAGTTCTGTGAATTGGTGTCATTATTGAGTCAATAGTATTGAAATTTCCACTTGGAAAACTGACACATTATTTGAAGAGGGGTTGGTGTTGTTTATGAGCCCATAGGCTGTGTTATTACTGTAATATATTTTAAACAAGCTAAGGGAGGACTGCTGACTTGTGAATGATAGTTATTAAATTGCACAAAAGTGCTTTATTTTTTGTCACATTTATGTTTTAATTCCTTCATTTATAAACATTTCTACAGTGACTTTAAATCTCCAGCAGCCCACACCTCTATGAAGCATATCGCCAAATGTATTTTTCTATTAGTGCAGAAAATAAAAAGGCCAAGAACTCACTTGCAGAGAGTTTTTATTGATATCTTGGCTTTATCCTGCTTGTTTTGAGGGATGAAACAGCCTTGGGGGAAGTTAAATCGGATTCAACCTTACCTCCTCCCCCATAAAGAAAAGGGTTTCTGCCCTAGCACAGTAGTGAAGGGTTGGTGGAGGTGTGCTACTTTGATGATCCCTGGGAAAAGGTGATCTAACGGCATTTTTAACTTAGACCTAATGATTAGGGCATGCCCTTCTCAGAATCCTTCATTATCAGCTCCTTTGTATTTCATGGATTTTGTTTGATCATGCATGTTGCTTATACACTACAGTACATAGCTGCTTGTTTTATTTGCCTTAAATGTTATAGTTTTGTAGGATCTCCTGAAGTTTTGTTTAAATATTTATGAAAACCATGCTGGCAGAAAGGTAGTGGACTTCCTTGGCAAAGGGTCATCATGTGATCCAAGTGTTCAGGCCCACTCATCCACTTTTATGTTTACCAACTTGTGAATGATGTTTTTAATTAGCTGTATTTCAAGTCAGGAAGTTATTACATTCTTAATATGGAACACCGAGCTACTTTATTCATTTCTGTCTTAAATGTGTAAAAAGGATAAAAAGAAGGCTAAACTGTATTTAAACAAAATACCATAATCACAGGCAGACATGACTTTAAATGACAGCCTTGATTAATACATTTTTAGATTCTTATACTGAACTTTAAGCAACCCCATTACCATAGCAGGAATAAAATGGTAACTGAAATCACATAAATAGGATGAGGTAAAAAACATTTCTTCTTGGAGTTACAAGTTGTGGATTTTAGGAAACGGATCACATCCACCAGATAATCAAGAGAAAAGAAAGGTCCCAAATTTCAGAGACCACAGTTAAGCTGTTGGAATTTAATTTATTTTCCCTGTATGAAAGAGTTTTGACAGAAAATTGCAGAGCTAGATTTTCTCACGTCCTGTAGGGTTGAGTTCTGGATTTTTCAGAGATGTTTGTCACTTTCAGGTAACAGGGTTTTGTCTTCTCACTTGTGATTTTAAAAGTGAATCCTGTTAATTTTTGTTAAATATTCTACAGCAAGCGTTTAAAAGGGTCATTATATTTCTAAGCAACTATGTTTAGCCAATATTCACAAACATATTGGGGAAAGTTTGGGAGTGTGTGTAGCTAAGTTCTTATTTTCCAGCTATAGTAGTGTGAACAATGGAATAACCAAAGAAGTTCCTCCATCGCCTAAATCCCAAGAAGCTTAGAACTGAGGTTTTCATTTTTCTTCTTCATCTGTGAATTACTCTTGAAATATCTCAGTAGAAAACAAAGTTTGATTAAAAACAAAGCCTGATCAAATATTTGTGAAATTTAAAAAGGACTTTGTGTTCTGTGTGGTTTAAGCAAAATTGTATTTGTTAATAAAACTGTTGGGATCTGAAAATGCCATCAAATACATATTTAGCAGTTCTTTTTTCATGCAGTATGACTTTTCCCTTGGACAGTGATTTAAGTGTGACTTTTCATTTTATGATGTGGGACTTGTAATATCTGGGTGTAATTGACTATAATCTGAATGTCATTGCTGTAGGGCAACATTAATCATGTGTATGGATTATAGACTACATATCCTTTGTATTATTCACATTTTGACATGTTATTTGTGTATATAAATCCCATTTCTTAAAGCAAGAAATGTCTGGTATGGTAATGGCTCTCTGAAATGCTGTCATGTTTTATTATAATTTGCATGAGAAGGAAAAAAAATCTCCATTGTACAAAAGCATCTAGTTTATTTATATAATTCCAGTGTTTTTCCTCCTCACCAAAATGTGAAAACAAGCAAACTGCTTTAGAAATGAACGAGTGCATCACGTTTTCAGATGTTTCATCTGTAGTAAATCTTGATGTATAGAAAGTGGTTGACATGCTATCTACAAGACAACAGTACAGGCCTGTATTTTTTGTTACTTTCTCTCAAGTTCTTCCATCGCCTTGAGGGGATATATTACAGAAACAACAATTTTCTTTCAGATTCAAAGCTTTGTAGACAGCTGTTTAAAGCGGAATCTCATGTTCCACATTATCCATGTTTATCAAGCTTATCTGTGGGGAATATTTGCAAGTGGTTGACTAATCTGATAGCTGATTGTATCTTACAAAGACACTTCATCATTTTGCAATAGCAATTAAGTGAAGTATAACAGTGATTGAAAAGGAAATCCTGCAAGACTTTAGCTTTAAGATTGCTATAATTCTGTGCATCTAGAATGTATGAAATAAAATGCAAAATCATGAATACAAAAGGTAAAACAGTTTTGAAATATTCAAAATAATAAAACCAATATCTGTTTATAATCTCCTGAGCAATTTAAAACATATATATATATATCATAGGCAATGCAGTGTTTCCATTTGATTACTGCAGGACTCTAGATAGTTTTATCAACATGAATTCTACTGGGACACTAGGCAAAAACCTGTTTTTCTTATTATGCTTTAAATTTAAAGAATCTTGGCATGTTTAGATCAGCATACGGCTCTCGACTTGTGCGGCAATTAAAAAATCAACTGTCATAAGAACATAAGAAAGGTTATAAATGTGTGGAGGCTGTTTGGCCCATGCAGCTTGCTTGGTTCATAGCAGCTAATTAACTGCAGGACCTTGTCTTGCTGATTCTTAAAATAAGCCGGGTATCAACGATGGCGCTGAACGCCTTGCTTAATACTTCTATGGCACTTTGTTTTTAAAAGTGTTGTTTCATAGCTGTTTACAGTTGTAAATACACTATATTCTGCATACCACATACTCTGCACCATACTCAAATACCACATACTCTGCACTTCATCCATTGGGTTTATTTTGTCAGTGTCTTGGAGGAAATAGAATGTTCTGTTTAACATAAATTCAAAAAGATCGATCTTATTAATTCTTCTTAGGCCTGTCAGAATGGGGACTAGATAAAGTCCTGCAAACTTGAACTTGAACTTGAACTTGAACTTTATTGCCATATGTAACCGGTACTGGTACAATGGAATTCTTACTTACAGAAAGTCTCTCGATTATAAAACAAGTGTAAAAAACAAAACAAAGTGCAAACAGTGCATCAAGACAATGTACAAACAAACAATAGACAATGTGCAAGTAAACATGCAGACAGTTTGACTGTAAACAATACAGACGTGTAAACAATGACTGGAGACGTACAATTAATAAATTACAATGAGGTAGATGGTGATGGTGTAGGTGTGGTCCGAGGGGGATGGCTAAATGTGTTCGCCAGTCTCACTGCTTGTGGAGTGTGACTGAAACCAGACCTTAACAGGCTTATATAAAATTGTATTATAGTAGCAGCTCTTTATGATGCATGATTTAAAGTGATACTGTCATCCAGAAGTTGCTGTCAGTTCTGTCCATCCAGTGCATTTTTTATTTTCTTTGAAGATAGGAGAGGACTACTCCTTTCACACATTTTGTGTTTGCATACTGCCTTTTTTAAAATTGAAGCTGTTTAACCACGAGAGCAGTCAATAGAATACGTTTGCAGTATACAGCAGTCTTCATGACAAAGTAGACTAATCCATTGTCACTATGTGGAATGGTTGACCACCATTATGCCCTCTTAACGATAACTGTTTATGGTTTCAAATACTTTAATGAATGAATGCTGCAGTTATACAGCATAAAGTTGTGCTGGATTACTCTGTTACTCATACATGAAAATGGGCTACAAAAAAGAGGATTGCTTCATTGGAAGCCTGCTTTGCTGTGATTTCTGTATCTGAATGGATACAGATTTACAGTTTCAGGTTCAAAATAACATTCCCTCAAAGCAACATTTGAGGACTATGGTCAAACCGAACTTCAGGAACAGCAACAAATAGCTTCATGCATTATTAAGGCTAATTGTCAAAACTAGATGCACTATGTGATAGTGTTTTACCATAGTATTACTACACCTCTTAGCTTACTTCATCATTTACAATAGTTCTCATGGCAAGGAAGCATATTAGCATAACATGACTGCTAAAGCAACAATGAATGGCATCATTGCTTCACATCCTTGTAAATGTTGTCTGATTTAGAATTATATGTTTTAGTCTCAGGATTTGGACCTTAAAGTAATGAGCATGTGTAGAAATTGAGTATGTTCATCTTTTTAGGAAGAAACTCTTGCACTGAGAAAGGAGGGAATTGGTGTGGTTTTAGATTCTGAATTACCTCACCTTATTGGCATTGATGATGACCTGCTGAGCACCGGTATTATACTCTACCATCTGAAAGTAAGTATGTTTTACAGTCATTAGTGTGCCTTACCTTTTGATTTTTTATGAAGAGGGATTAACTGAAGTGCAGAGATCTTCTAAAACAGTGCATTCTCAGCATTTGTTAGCTGTGTCCGAGATTCGCAGTACGGAGACACACAGTTGGCTCTGACAGGTACTGGAGGTGTGTTGGAGGCGTTCATTCTTGTTCCTGTTTAATACAGACATTATAGTGATGAAATGAACTGCTTGATAGGTGATGTTTCAGTGTGTTTGGGGGATAATATTGAAATGTCCTTTACAAATATAAAAACTATTTAAAATTCTCCCTAAACTTTCTGTTATTTTAGGAAGGAAGAACATATGTTGGTCGTGATGATGCTGCAACAGAGCAGGACATTGGTGGGTTAAGATTAAACTGACTAAATTATATAAAGCTTAACTGTGTTTTCTTCATATAACACTTTGTTAGCTTTTGTTTAGAGTGTTATAATACATTTTCAGCATATACCTTAGCATTTTTTCAGATGTAAAATAAAAATAAATGTTAATTTTCCAGCCTTTCTTTGATACTTAACCAAATTTTTTGTTCCTTCTAGTTCTTCATGGTCTTGATTTGGAAAGTGAACATTGTGTTTTTGAAAACCTTAATGGCACTGTAACTCTAATACCTCTGAATGGAGCTCAGTGTTCAGTGAATGGAGTACAAATAATGGAACCTATCCAGCTCAACCAGGGTAGGTGGAAGAGGAAGACACATATTTTTGTTTTTTTTTAGATATTCAAACTAATCCAAGAAGTTAGACAGCTATTGTTTTTTAACTTTCATTCATCATCCCTGTTGCTGAGTAGAAACGTGTCATTGCTGATACCATAGTAATAGTTATTAGAGAAAGCACCTTATAAAGTGAACTGCTGAGATGTAGTGAATAACATTAAAATATGAATTAATTTGGTAACACATTATTAAAAGTATGGCAACCCTGACATAGTTCTGGTTGACTCTATCAGTATCTTTTAGGATTTGAAGAGATTCTGCCCTTTTGTGTGTGCAGGAATTAACCCTGTTACCCTTATTTGAACTGATTCCAAAGCACATAAATTCCCCTTGTCAGTAGCTACTTATTATAGTGCTTCATGAAGGTGGCTCTTGTTAAATGTTCAAATGTTTTTGGCTGCTGTATCCATATAAATTGTAACAGTTTTGGAATTTAATATTGTAGGATGGTTCACTTTTCAAAATGCAATTAGTCTTCTCTGACCAAACACTCCCAGGAACATATTGGCAAGGATTAACAGTTTCTCAACCTGAGGAAATAAATCTCTTGTGTATAAAAAACATATTTGCCTTGTCAGGATCCTTTGTAGTGTTAATTGGAGTTTGAGATTAATCATACGGGGAGGAATATTTTTCTTTTCTTTAAAAATATCTGTTTTAATTTACTAGCTCCCTAATGTAGCATATGCATGTACCTCAAGGCAGGAGTGCCTGTTAAAGTATCACACTCTACAGAACCAATGTGAATTCTATTACCAAACATTTGTACGGGCAGAAGGCACTGACAAAGCCCCAGGCTTTGCAATTTAATTGGCAGATGGAGTTGATAGCACTGCAAGGTTTAAGTGGGAAGAGGATTAACCTTTCACAAGGAAAAGTGGCACTGAAACTTTTAGCCCCAAGAGAGCATTGTGTCTGGTAGCAATGGAATCTATTCTCACAAGTTCCAATGAGATAAAAAAAAGAATGTGCTATGTATCAAGGAAGCATGCCACAGTAGCTTTCTTTATAACAATTTCAATTTATCCAATATCCCCTTTAGAAATTGCTGCATCTAAAGCCATTTTCTTTGTACAAATGATAGTAATTTTCAGTTCTGCAGCAGCAAAAATCCATCACAAGCTGTCTTTTCATGTGCTTTGTCAGTCGTCAGAAGTCATTAATAGCAGGTGGCTTTGTACTGAGCTAACAAAAATGCTGTTTATTGCTAAAAAATACAACATATGTTGTGTGCGTGTGTTTACATTCTTGTGGATATTCAAATGTATTATTGTCCCTCCATAGAGTATTCTGAGCAAACAAATGGTTTACAGTGAACTATCACTTTTCTTTCCCTGTGAAACAAGAGATATTAACACTGTTATATACTGTACTGTAGCACACTAAAGTGTTCAAATACTGTAGAAATGTTTCATGGGTGACCTATCACAATACTGTATATTTTGACACGGCACAAGAACTGCCCCTTTGACGCAGCAGTGCTTCGTGTCAGCCGCAAACCTTCTGAATTTACCCAAAAAGGTTTTGTCTAATTGTCAAATTTGGTTTTTAAAATTATCTGAAAGTAAATTACCAAAAAGAAAACTCCAAAGTTTACATTCTCAGCCAGGTCAAATCTGAACTGTTCACTGTTCATTGAGTACTGTAGCACTCTGTAGCACTCTGTTGTGATGTGGTTAGTCCTATTCGTAAAGATATTTCAGATCCAGGTGTATCCGACTGTTTTCTTCAATGGTGCACCATCTACTTACACACTTTAGCTTTGGGAAAGGCTGAAAGGAACTGAATGTGAGCCTCATGTAAAGGTTATTGTAGTCCTAGACCATTAAGCAGTAGGGACATAGGATGCACAGCACAGAATTCTCACCTTTAATTTAAACAATGCACACTTCAGTCCTGCACTTGCAAATCATAATATATATACAGGTGGGTAGCTGCGTCAGCATGCGTAGGCTGCAAAGGAACAAGTAATAGGTTTATTCCATGCTGAAAAAAAGAAGAAAGAAAACACAACATTTCGTGAGCCTCACACCTGAAGAAGGCTCCACGGCCGTAACGTTGTGTTTTCTTTCTTCTTTTTTCAGCATGGAATAAACCTATTACTTGTTCCTTTATATACATTTATTACACTTACAGTAAATAAATGTGTTTAATAGAACTTACTGGACATTTGAGTGTTCAGTTGTATGTTTTCTTACTCTTTAATTTGTGTCATCAATGTTTTCATCTAGTTCACAGCGTCAGTTTTTTTTCTAGAATGAAATGCCTGCCGTTTACCATATGTTTTCCTGCAGTTTAATATTACAGCTTCAGCTCATTCACCCAAAACATTCAGTATTTCTTTCATAATGTCCTCCTACACTTCTAGCCCCCAAACATTATGCTGAAAATGTTTCAGCCTATTTAATTTCAGTATAACGAGCCAACATTTTCAAATTAAAATTAGCAAGGCAAGGATCAAAAATCCGCCACAAAAGTAAAAGCGTAAGAGTTATTTCTGAACTTTCATTTGTATGACATGTCTTTTATGTATAAGATATACAGTATGTTTACCTCTGGGATGTTAAAGAGCTGAATTTGCACAGTTAATTTTAGTGTGCAGGAAGTGTAATGAAGGACTTAAGATAAATGTGACACTTGGAAATGACTGACAACACAGCCAGTATGATGTTTTAATTGCAAAGACTTTCCAACTCTTATTTGAGTTCTTTAGTCACATTTTATTGTTTTGCCATGGTCTTTCTTTTTGTAGCTTTTGATTTCTCCTTGTGCACATGCCAGATGTGTTCACAACCATATGTAGTCATATTTAGCCCCGTAGTATGTGAAACAGATACCTTTTATTGAAAGAATGCATCACTTGGGAATTGCAGACAAAGTCATATGTTTTTTGTTTTCAGATGCTGGTACAGTATATTAGTTCACCTATATTCTTGTAAGATTCTTAACATGACCAGTTTCTTAGGAGATAGGAGCTTCTGAGAGGCCATTCAATTCATTTATATCATACTGTATATAAAACTTCAAAATTAACTGTATTTATATCAGGTTGATTTTGAGATTTACTGGAGTAATGTACCAGTAATTAGTGGAATACCACAAATATCTGTGTTAAGGGCACTGTTCTAATTTCCATAAATGATTAAATCATTTCACAATTTTGACAAACTTGACAAACCTCCCTATGAAAAAGATTTAAACATTTATAGTGATGCATGATTATCCTCCGTTAGTGTAGGAAAGGAATAAAAATTGAGGTTGTATAGCTACAGTAAAAATATAATATTTACATCAAGTGATGTTAAAGCTTTATAATGAAGTGGTAAAAAATTGTGTAGGCTGTTAATTACAAAAAAAGAATTTGGTGCTCTAGAATTGGTCCTAAGTAGAGTAGCCAGATATACTCCAGAACATAGTTGATTTGATCTCATTCAAGTTGGATCAAAGTGTGCTCAAACATACTGTGAGTGTATTAAGCATCAACTCAACAGTCAGAAGCTGAAGGCCATAGATTTAAGCCTGAACAATTATTCCTACAAGCCTTAAATAGTACAGTGCCTTGCGAAAGTATTCGGCCCCCTTGAACTTTTCAACCTTTTGCCACATTTCAGGCTTCAAACATAAAGATATAATTTTTTTATTTTATGTGAAGAATCACCAACAAGTGGGACACAATTGTGAAGTGGAACGAAATCTATTGGATTTTTGAAACTTTTTTAACTAATAAAAAAATGAAAAGTGGGGCGTGCAAAATTATTCGGCCCCTTTACTTTCAGTGCAGCAAACTCACTCCAGAAGTTCAGCGAGGATCTCTGAATGATCCAATGTTGTCCTAAATGACTGATGGTGATAAATAGAATCCACCTGTGTGTAATCAAGTCTCTGTATAAATGCACCTGCTCTGTGATAGTCTCAAGGTTCTGTTGAAAGCGCAGAGAGCATCATGAAGACCAAGGAACACACCAGGCAGGTCCGTAATACTGTTGTGGAGAAGTTTAAAGCCGGATTTGGATACAAAAAGATTTCCCAAGCTTCAAACATCCCAAGGAGCACTGTGCAAGCGATCATCTTGAAATGGAAGGAGTATCAGACCACTGCAAATCTACCAAGACCTGGCCGTCCCTCTAAACTTTCAGCTCAGACAAGGAGAAGACTGATCAGAGATGCAGCCAAGAGGCCCATGATCACTCTGGATGAACTGCAGAGAACTACAGCTGAGGTGGGAGAGTCTGTCCATAGGACAACAATCAGTCTTACACTGCACAAATCTGGCCTTTATGGAAGAGTGGCAAGAAGAAAGCCATTTCTCAAAGATATCCATAAAAAGTCTCGTCTAAAGTTTGCCACAAGCCACCTGGGAGACACCCCAAACATGTGGAAGAAGGTGCTCTGGTCAGATGAAACCAAAATCGAACTTTTTGGCCACAATGCACAATGCAGAATGATATGTTTGGCGTAAAAGCAACACAGCTCATCACCCTCAACACACCATCCCCACTGTCAAACATGGTGGTGGCAGCATCATGGTTTGGGCCTGCTTTTCTTCAGCAGGGACAGGGAAGATGGTTAAAATTGAGGGGAAGATGGATGCAGCCAAATACAGGACCATTCTGGATGAAAACCTGTTGGAGTCTGCAAAAGACCTGAAACTGGGACGGAGATTTATCTTCCAACAAGACAATGATCCCAAACATACAGCAAAATCTACAAAGGAATGGTTCACAAATAAACGTATCCAGGTGTTTGAATGGCCAAGTCAAAGTCCAGACCTGAATCCAATCGAGAATCTGTGGAAAGAGCTGAAAACTGCTGTTCACAAACGCTCTCCATCCAACCTCACTGAGCTCGAGCTGTTTTGCAAGGAAGAATGGGCAAGAATTTCAGTCTCTCGATGTGCAAAACTGATAGAGACATACCCCGTCTGTAATCGTAGCAAAAGGTGGCTCTACAAAGTATTAACGCAAGGGGGCCGAATAATTTTGCACGCCCCACTTTTCATTTTTTTATTAGTTAAAAAAGTTTCAAAAATCCAATAGATTTCGTTCCACTTCACAATTGTGTCCCACTTGTTGGTGATTCTTCACATAAAATAACAAATTAATATCTTTATGTTTGAAGCCTGAAATGTGGCAAAAGGTTGAAAAGTTCAAGGGGGCCGAATACTTTCGCAAGGCACTGTATGTAACCTTAACTTATTTGCTAAAGCCTATCAGGCTTTAGCAAAATAAAAATAAAATGTTTTACATTTAATATAGACACAGTAAACTTTTATTTCATTACATATGGTAATTGTTAGCAGAGGGTTTTTGCAGAAATTTGTGGGTAACAGAGCTAATGTTTGTATAATGACATCAATTTATTACTATTGGTTTTATTCCATTTGAATTTCTTTACCTGCCTTAGACTGTAATACTAGTTTATTTTGTCACCACAAGAATTTTAATGTAAGACCTGCAGAAGAAGCCAGTTAAAATGACACCCTGTTATTATATGTCTGCATGGGTTTTGCAGTGCTCTTAAGCTCTGTCTTTCTCCCAATGTATTTGTTTAGTGAAACTTCAATATTTATATATTTTTATATTATATAACATTAAATAGAGGTTTAAAATCCAAATTCCTTCCTGTGATTTTTAGTGATATCATCACTTATTCGTTATAGTGGTTTTTTTACAGTTTGGAAGGAATACTAATGTAAGATCCTTCTTCTTGTGAACAGAAAACTGAAAAGATCTAATCAAAAGCCCAGACTGAACTATTAATTTAGGTTCTAAAGGACATTGTACCAAAAATGCAATTTACAGAGAGAGTTTTTTTCAACAATTGTGCTTTTGTATCCTGCTAGGTGCTGTCATACTGCTTGGAAGAACTAACATGTTTAGATTTAATCATCCCAAAGAAGCAGCTAAACTCAGGGAGAAGAGAAAGGTAATTTTTTTACCCTTGTTCTTTGGTTAAAATAACATATACACAAAAATAATTTCTATGGTTTGGTCAGCCAAGGTTTATTTTTCCCTTCTGAAAACAGAAATCTTAATTTGTTCTGTGTAACCTGTGTAAGTCATTAAAGATGTTTTCAAATGACTAGTAGTTTACTTTCCATTGGTTAAAGCTTGAACCGATGTGGTTTGACATGTACCCAGAACCTTAGTACTGCCATGATTCTGACTGATGTATTTTACAGCATCAATATGAAAGAAAAATTATCAGGCACAACTCAAGAAGTTTGTTTGGAACATCATATATCATTACAGCTGTAACACCTTATTAAAATAAATTGTTCTAACAGTAACACTTAAAATGTTTTAAATATTGTAACAAATGATTTAAAGTAAACAGCTGTATGTATACACAAAACTTTTAATACAAAGTAGTAGGTATATTTTCTATAATCAAACAGAAAATTGTGCTTTTGTGTAAACGAACATCAAAGTAATCTAAGTGCCACAGTCCATGCTGGTCAGATGCTTTTTAACTTTCTCTGTGCATTTCTCACAGGGCACATTTAACAGGAGTTTTTATTGTGTATAACCGCCTGGCATTGTTTTCTTTTACACTTGTCAGCCTGTCACTTTCCCAATATTTCAAAATTGTACTGCTGTATAGCACTAGTTGCAAAGTTTTGCACAAAAGGTGGAAACTCTCTTCTTAGTTTGTTTACTGTTCCCACGTGGTTGTTTGTCTTTGTGCGGCACCTTTGCCAGTTCAAGAGAATTGCAGTCACAACTGTGCAGATATTCTTCGTCTCTGAGGTGTATTTCAGTCTGTCATTTAATAGTCATAAGCCGGCATCACCTCTTATAAGAATTGACAGAAATAATATCAGGTTAAGTTAAAAATCTTTCACATTAGATGACAAACAATTCTTTAAGATGTCAATCATGGACTTGCAGTTGTATTGTAGTCAAACTCCTGGAAGATCCAATGGGGTTGGAAATAACAGGCATCAATACTGAAACTACAGGCTACTTATGATCCAAAGCATGAACTGTATTGTAAATAGTCCAAGTGAAGAGAATCTCATGGTCCCAGATAAATATATATATATACTGTATATAATTCAGGTATCAGGGCATTTAACATGGATTGAAGACATGGCATGAGTGGACAACAGTGACTGCTTTGTGCATGTGGAATATATTACAGTTTAACAATCGGAAACGTCTAATTGTTGGCTTTGGCACTTCTAGCATTAAGTAAATTTAATAAGTCGGGTTCAAAGAAAAGAATAACCTGCGGTGGATTTTCTCGAAGGGGAAGACTTTCAATTTTCATCAGTATTCATTACACCGAATGTTGTCTTAAAGCAAAGGTTTTTGTTCTATTCAAAAGACAAAGAAATATAATTACTTTGCTACACATTTTCCCCATCAAAACACTGAAGGATTGCAGTGCCTTAGAGCTTTACTTGCCTGTTATTGTGTATTTCATAAATATTCCACCAGATGCTGTTTGCTTTGCTGGCATTTAAATATTTGCTGTTAATTTTGGGGTTTTTTTGGATGAAAGGTGCACTGAATTCAGAGGCTGTCCAGGATCTTAATTGTCTTGGCTAATGATAATTTTGGAAAGTAGTGTGTTTATTCCCTCTTTTAACAAACCATATTTTCACCAATGCCAGTGGTATAGTGATGCATATGCTGTGCATTTGCAGCTTTAGCTCAGCTGTTTGATTTGTAGAGTTTTTGGTTGGATTTTATTTTTAAAAGAAGTGCTATATATTAATTTAGCACTTCAGAAAGACTACATTTTAAAACTTTGTAATTGGTGTTTTAGGTGTAACACCTATACCAATGTTTTTCAAAAACATTGTCCAAACAGCATGTCATACCTGATAGTGAGGCTTGAGACCAGGTTAAATGGTCAAATGTATTTTCATTTCCTTTTTATATGCGCCCAATTTGGAATCACACATTTTTTAACATCTCATCTCAAAATAGCAACTCCCACATTGCACAGGGACAAACTGTAAAGGAAGGAAAGACAGGCTCTTCCAGTGAGCCCTCCCATTGATGTTGCTTGTATGTTGACACACTTCAAGCTCCACAGAGCCTTACAGGAGAGTTGTTGTTGATTGGAGCAGCAACAGATCTCTTGCTGTTATCACAACGGGCCTGAAGGCACCTTGGATGTCTTACTGTAGTTTCACTGAGTACCAGGTGATACCCTGTCCCCAGTAGCAGCTCTGTCAATTGATTGCCATTATCTGGGGAAGCCCAGCAACAAATGGGTTTAACATGACTTAGACTCTACCAAAGAATTACAATACAGTTTAAAAAGAGCAAAGATTTTAAAACAGCCATTTTGCACAAGTAAATACATACACAACACAGGGGATAGCTTTTCCTCCAGTTGTATTTTAAGAGTTTTTAAAGATTAAATGCTCCTTGTCTCAGGTAGGGAAATTGTGCAATGGTGGCTTTTGAAAATGAGGAATTATCCAGCGCAAAATAGCAGCCACTTAGTGCTGATAAGTTAGGGCAGTTGTCTTTATTCAGACAAAAGCAATTTGTTAAATCGCTTGCACATACATATATTATTTTTCATTGTAAATATTTCACTCAAGATGCTAGCTTCTGCAGAGTGTGGTTTCTTTATTTAGAAATGTATGATAAAAGGTTCATGATTTCAAGGATATTGAACCATCAGTCAAATCTTCAACACTGATAAAGTGAATGTAGTTCTGTTGTTGTAGCCCATAACATAATTTTAACATACACAAGCAAACATTTTATACTGCAGTCAAACTAAGTTTTTAGTTTTCAGTGACTTAATTATTTAAAAAAAAGAAATTCTCTTTCTGAAGCTTATTGGATGTTTTTGCCAGATATACTTGAGGAAAAAGTTCCGTATGTTTTATTAAATGCAATAAGTACTTTTACTGCAAAACATTACTCTCCACATTCTGAGCATAAGACTTTATAAGCATCTTATCTGGCACTTTAAAATGCATGTATATTTTTCTCTCTCATGAAATTTGTATTTGATTTACAGTGTAGTAAAATGTGAATTATAATTCCCTTTGTGAAGTTGCTAATGCTCTTCGAGTCTTTATCTTTAAAACATAAATATTTATTGTCCTATATAGTACATACAGTACTAAGTTTTTTACACACTATATTATTAATATTTTTTTCATTAATATTAATGTGTAGACTAAGGAATCCTCTCTTGTGTATAAAAACCTAAATGTGTGTCTGCTTTTTTACTGTGTTCTTTGTTTAATTTGTGCTCAGAGTGGACTACTTTCCTCCTTCAGTTTGTCTATGACAGACCTTTCAAAGTCCTGTGAAAATCTGTCAGCTGTCATGCTGTACAATCCAGGGTAAGTAATATTAATATGAAATTATGTGATGGAAAACCTGTCCCTTTTCAGTCTTTTTTCTCATTAAGGGCTTTGGTAACCTTGATGGATGTTTTTTTTTTCTATCACAGTTATGGCTTTTTACAGTACGATATAAAATAACTCATGATAATTTAGATTTTTTAAAAACTAAATCAATTGTGATTGTAATTATTTATTGAAACAAATTGAAAAGGACTTGAGATTTTAAATCACAGATTGTTATACTAAATGAGGTATCTTCAAGTAGTGTTCTGTATATATAAAGGCCAGACCAGAAACGGCACCAATTGAATTTTCGAACATATCTCAGATCTTATTTCAATTAAAAATCCATTTAAATCTTGAGATTTCTTTCTGATTTTACACATACTAGGTCATCTTTGAAGATACCTACTGTACTGTATATACTGTACCAATCTCTCTTACCTTCTCTCTTACCTTGATATTTCAGGTATAATATTGAAGTACTGCATATTTAAAGTATATTGTGGAAATATCAGTTTTTCATAGCAGGACTCAAAGCAGCAACTAAATATGGTTTAAAAATACAAAAACATATAACCATCATTATTTACAAAGAATCTGAAAAAAAAATATTTGTGCCCTCTGTGATGCCAAAACAGAATACTGCCAAACGGTGTTACTTTTAGTGTCTGTGTGGAGAGAACAGTCGCCAGACTTTTTGTGCTTTAAAATATTTCACATTCCTTCTGTTCACACTACTGGGAAATAATAGACTGGAATTTGAAATTCATTTCACAGTGTGGATCTATCCAAAAACAAGCTTGTCCATTCCCCTGCTGTTTTGTGTACAAAGGGAACAACAGAACAGTCAAAGTGAGCTTTTTCATAGAGTTGTTGGTCAGTTGATATTTCTTTTATAATGATTGCTGCTCAGTGGTAAAACACTGGAATGACTGTGGATACGTTTCTCTACTTAGTTACTTGGGCGTGTGGATAACTGTGAATTCACACTTGGTTTTTTTTTTAAATCCGCAGTCACACATAACATACACTAATAGGAAGTGCTGAGTGTGTTATAAAAATCACAAGGTGATTTGTAAAAGGTAACGGAGTAGTGTATTCAGCAGTTTGCCTGTGACTGTGAAAACATATTGTCCTCATTCCTCAACGGAAAAGTTATTCCTGACAAGCTACAGTTTGCAAAACTAAGCACAGTTGGCATGCATATTCATGCAACTGAAGTCTCGAGATTCAAACAAAGCTTGCATGTTCTGCTGCCAAAAATGGGGGAAAAAAAAGATAGCAGCTTAAGATTTTGTATGTTTTTTTTTCAAAACTGCTGTAATCTTTCATGCCATCTTTATTCTATTTGCAGTTCTCATGGTTTTCTTTGTAATGTACAGTACCAAGAGAAAGGGAGTTTAGATTTTTCTTTTAATGGTTTAAAGGATTTTTGATTGCTTTTGGTTTTATACATTAAAGGTTTTTATACATATTTTTTTTATCAATGTGTCAACACGAGTAGGAAATTAAGTTGTTTAATAAAGCATGTTGTGGAACAGATTTTCAAAGAACTATCTAGTTCAGGATGGACAAATTCCTCTGGGAACTGATAAATTCTTGTCTTGAATCTTAGTTTTGTCTTTTTGCCAAACCTTGATTCCACTCCCTTGGGTTTCAGAATTACCTATTGTATTTAAAAACTTCTCTCCTGGGACTTCTTATTTTACACCCACATAGTTGCTGAAAATGTGTTGCATATCTCAGAAGACCTAATCAGTATGAGGTGCCAATTGACTAAAGTTTCAAAACAAGATGAACCTTTTTTTTTCCTTCTCCTCGTGTCAAAATTTGTTTAGATTTTGGAGTTACAAAGTGCTTCTTCAAGCCGAAAGATTTGCACAAGTCAGTAAAAACTCAAATTGAATTTCAAGCCCCTCCACACTAGCTAGAAAAGAATGACGTGCTTTCAGAGAGAAGAGACAGGTTACATAGCAAAACACTGCGCATAAGCAACAGGACAGTCGCCGTGATTCCTTCTACAGAATCCGCTACAAACTGCACAAGTCTTTCTGTGCTGTACATGCATAATGTGGTGGTTTTCAATTGAATTATTTTGAGTTTTCTCATTTTATATGCAACTAAATCAGGTCAGGGAAAAGACATTCATTAATATTATAGAGAAAAACAAAAAGAAACAAAGTGAATTTAAATATTTTGAGGATGTGGTAATTGGACACATGGAGCTTCCTAATCCCCCTGAGTCTTTATCTAACAAATAAGGAAAACTGGCATCCTCTATAACCAAACTTTTTTTACAGTTCCAAGTCCAATCTGAGTTATTTATTTGACTTGGAAGAACATTGCATTCTATTCAAAGGCATGACTAAATATATTTATTTAAGGTTACCTTGTTGATCAAATTTTCCTTTTACATTTCTTAGAAACATTAAACAAATCTTTACAGGTTTTGTTTATAATTCTATATACAGTAGGTACATCTTCTTTATTTTGTTTTATCCTTGCAGCCTTTCAGAAATAACTTATTTAGCCGGACACCTGTAGCAGCTCTTCAAGTGGTTGTCATAAGGAGGATAGCTTTCAAGTAGCATTTCAGAAAATGTCCCAACAAACACACATTTCTCTCCTAAATGTCAATTTCTGCAAACCTGAAGCAATTACAAGTTCCCAAAAAGACAAAAGTAATAAATGCAATAGAAACTGCAGAGGATTTATGTCCCTAAAGCTGGTTGTAATATTGAATGAAATAGCAGGCACAGAGGTAGTCTGCTGATATAAAGCAATTTATCTGGTGGGCCTCAAATAACTTGCAGCTTGTGCTTCACTGCATTTCGCAAGTTTTCTTTGCCACTTTTCTTTTTCCATGAGTTAGGTGATTGACTGAGGCCAAAATCCAATGCTACAGACTTTCTTTTAGTCACAACTTGATGGATCTTGCTGAGGTTAGCTGTGTGTTCAGAGTATTGTGTATTGCAGCTTGATAATCCCCTTTTCCGTTTTATCAGATATGGAGTCTATGTTCAGCCCTGCTTCACAATGCTTTGCGAACTGGTAGACATGAACTGTCACTTACGTTATTTGACAGCGACATACATCCATGTGACTTCTGCGTTAGGGCAACCATAAAAGTCCTGTTTTTTTGTTTTGTTTTGTTTTTCTCTGGTCTTGAGACCTAAATTGCAAAATTCAGGCTTATGACATGAACAGAGGATGAGAAATAGCCTGTGGCAAAGCTCTCAGCAAAACTGCTCAGCTTTCATTTTTTTTATCAGTTGTTTTGGTGGAACAGGAGCTTTACTCTTCACCTCATGTTCAAGTTGACTTCTTTCTGTTAGAAAGATGGGTATATAGCTTGCATTTATATAGGATTCCAGCCAGCTATTTATATTATATGTGTAACTATTCCATCTTTTACATACAAGCTGTAAGAGAGCTCCCATTCCTTAACATGGTGATTAATGTGTTTCTTACCTGCTGAATCTTCAAAAGTGATCATCAGCTCACTTGCTGGGCTTGTCTACAGCAAGGCATCATTTTTTTTCTTTAATGTTTCATATTTCTTGCTTTCTTGAGATGTGCCCTCATTAGGGACTTCTATCAGTTATATAAATGCATCTCATTCTACCTTTGTTGAAAGTCAATAGCCAGTGCAGTGGGTCAAAGAACATGACTTTGGGACATGTTAAAATGTAACAAGATAAAAAGGAAAAGGGACTGCTAGCAGCACTGATGCCTGGAAACCTCACAACTGAACAAAATGCTTTGTATAAAGGCAGGACTGGAGGAAGTAAATATGCTATCAAGCCACCTGTATACTTTATGATTGTTTTTTATTGCTAACTGTGTCTTTACATTTGATAATAAATACTGTACTGTAGTATCTATTTACTCTCAAAGTAACTTACAGTGCTAGATACCTTTGTGGAAATGTTTGAAAGAGGATGGATTCATTATCTATTGAAGTTTTCTGTGATAAATGTATTTATTCTGCTGTGTGACACTGCATGGCCTTTGACATTTCTGATTTAAGGATGAGAAGCTTCATAAAGCAAAGAATGGATTTTTCTTTTTTATTTATATAACTACCATATACCATGTCTTTGAAGAACACAAGGAAACTTTTGGGACAGATGAGCAGAGCTTTGAAAACTTTCATTTGTTTAATTATCTTTTGGTTTAAAAAGAAAAGTTTTGCAAAGAATAACGGTATTTGTTTTTATTTTATTATTTGCAAATATTTTCTTTTGTTTTCATAGCTCCTTATGTAGGCCATTTTTAATGCCATTCTGAATGTGTCGATTCTTTCATTAATACAGGGATGAGGTTGTAACTGTATAGCGACCAAGAAATTAGTCTTTGCCTGTGCTGAACCAGAAAATGTCAGATTTAAATCTGCACTTCCAACTGGTTTCTATTTTAGGAAACAAAAACAACTCTCATTTCTTCATATCAAACCACAACTTTGGCTAGTAATGCAAATTATAGTTTATGAAGTCTGCTGTAAAATGCCAGTTCTTCAACAATGCTTATTTGCTATGTTTTATTATTCTTGTGAAGTCCCTCAGATTCTTTACTTGATTGTGTGAAAGTGGCGATGATCTCATTTATGTCGAGAAGGTATGACTTGACATTCATTTTGCATTCTTTCTAAATTTAAAAGGTTTTAAAAAAGGCCAACAAGACGTGTCGCTACAGTTTCATAGACATACCACCCATATGTAACTTATTGATTTTTTTTCTTGTCCTAGCAATTTAAACATGACAATTAAGAAAATTTTCAACATAATTTACACTTTCAGAGCTATAAGAGATGAAAGCCAATGCTGCTTTTCAGCTAAGTATTCCTAGCACCAGGTGGTGTAGGAGCCTGCAGGCATGATAGACATGTCTTCTCCAGCTTACTCTCTAGTTCTTAAAAGCCTTCTGCTTTGATTCACATCTAAGAAGCATAAGATCATAGACATGCTGATCTGTGGTCACTTTGTGTGATAAATTTCCTTAAGTGTTATTATAATAGCGAGTCAGTCTTATTGAACTAACGGGGAAAAATGTTGCAAGTCTGGCTGTATTGATTTAAGAATTTCAATGAGGCAGTTTATTTATCAATGCAAGTGAAAGGGTCTTTTTATTTTTTACAATTGGTTTGTAAATGATTGGCCTGTTTCAGCAGTTTTAAGGAGCTGAGAACTTTTGATGTCTTTAGATATGAAATGTGAATATTTTTGTGAAATGAACCAATGTCTTGATCATCAAGAATTTGACAACTTCTCAATATTATGTATTTTATTAAACCGTAAAGTAACTCTTTATATAATGCACTTTCAGATAATAAGATTAATTATAAACAACAGGAAGCTGTTTGACTCATTAGGCTTGTTTGGTTAACATTGAATAGTAGGTTAATCAAACAAAAACTACAGATGTAGTTAAGATGAAAACTTGTGTCACTTTAATGAAGTGACTTTATTGTAATGTTCTGAATTGTGGAATAGTTTATATGCAAAATTACAGTATGCAAAAATGTCCACTTTAAAATTCAGCAAAAATGAAGCTATTATTTATTTTTTAGATACTTTAAACAGAAGGGAAACTGAATAATAATTTTCACAAAATGTAACACAAAAGAACACAAAGGATTTTGACAAATGCAGTTTAAATTAAGATAGTAAGAAACATGTATTGTAGTGTTAACATCTTAAAAATGTCTGAAACAAACAAAGACAAAAAAACTTTTAAATTCACAGCAAAGAAGACCTGCCTGTATAACCTTGCTAGTGTTTAATTGTGTAGTGTTGTATTTTTAGATATAACTCAGTATTTTGATTCTAGGCACATCTAGTCTTATTGGGCTTTCACAGACGTGTCGCTTAAGACTGCTGGTTGTTTTAAGGAATTGGCTTGTTTTGAGATGCTGTCCATGTTCCAGTAATAAGACTGAGACTGTTGCACTTCGATTGGATTTTCTTCTCTAAATTACTATTGGATAGAAATTACTTCTCAAGAAATAAAAATACATTAAATGTAGAAAAAAGAAAATCAATTATGCCACCTGACTGCAGTGATTGGCTTGAAAATGTGGAGATTGCCTTTCATGGAACTGTTAGTTTAAAATCAAATGGGTTGATGTAAAAGCTTCCTAACTAAAGTTCTAACAACATGTAAAGTCTCTATTTAATCTTAATACTACTAGATCATAGCTCAGCAAAACCTAGGAATTAAAATCTGTTTTCTTTTTAACATTACTAGTTTGATTGTTGTAGATATAGTACGCTCTAGATTTTTTTACTGGATATAATGAAGTGATTGTATGCTTTGTTTCATTGTCATGCTGGGATGTCCAATTTCAGGTAAACAGCTGTACCTTAAGCGAAAAGAACCAGGGATTTAGTTGTAATGTCCTTCAACATATTGAAGTTCATGATCCCCCCCCACCCCCATTGTAATAAGGGTTTCAGGACCTATAGATGCAAAACAACTGCAAAAACGAATAGACACCAGACAGATTATATACTCTGACCATAAGATGTGGTTCCAATGACCATGCAGATGTAGTTCACCTACAGAAGAGGCTTCTTCCTTGCAACCCAGTCAGAATACTCATGCAGGTGATGGTGAATGGTAGTTTTTGACACTTTATGTACTCAAGATGCCAGTTTGTGTCTACAGCTGTTGCCTTTGGCTAATAGTGCATGCTCTTACCTAGTGTCTTACCTTCGCACTGCCTCCTTTTATACCCCAGAGAAATGGCAAAATCTTTGGAGATCCGTTTCTGGTGGCTTTCATTGGACTTTCAAAGAAGAAAATCTTATTTCTGTTGTATTCTGTTTTAAATAATACACAGAATAAATGTGACCCTCTTGTTTTCTGGAATTCAGTTAATTATTTTAGACAATTTTGACTTTTTGTCTGAATTGCTATTAAGATTACAGTATAGCAATTTTCACATTAGTTTTAATTAAAATACATTGTCCAAGCTATAGCTTTTTGTGTTGTGTTATTTGTTCCTATTTCATCAATGGTACGAAAAAAATCTGCTTTCATTAAAATGTGATAATTAGCACATTATAAAATATGCAGTAGTTTCAAACAGGGAATATCAGACTTAGCTCCAGTTTCTTTCTCCTGTTATTTTAAGCTTCTGTTTTTCTAACATTTTTAGAAGTGATTTCTATTCACCATTAATATTGTGTGGTTAAAGGTGTCTGCTTGCACATTTTGCTGCATGCTTTTTGATTAATGTTTGACCCATGACTTGTCTTAATGGATGTCTTTGCTTTCTCTGAACCTCCTCTGGCAGTCTCTTCACTGTAAAGGGACCAATATGTCTAAGGTAGACAAACCTAGTGTTTCTGTATTGATTACTTTGAGTGCATGCAGCTAACCTAACTTGAAGGATGCATTTATCTTGGTTGACTTGTATTTTAGACTTTTGTGTTGTATAGTGTTGCCTTCTGTTGTCATATCCCTTCATTTGCCCTTTTAACTGCTAGGTTTTAGAAGATGGCTATAATTGTAATAACTTGTAAAGCTCATAGCAATGTAAAATGTGAATATTTAACCCTCCAGTTTGTGTGCTTTATTAGTCTTTTTCCATTAACGTGATGTTCATTATGTGTGCCTTGTTGCTGTATGGTTTCTGCACCAGCTAGTTTATAGTAACCTGTACGTCTCTTGTTATTAGGCTGGAATTTGAAAGACAACAACGAGAGGAACTAGAAAAGTTGGAGAATAAAAGGTATTCAAATGTATTATTATTATTAGAATGAAACTTTTCAATCCTATAGAAACCTGTTTTAGTTTAAGAAGAACCTTCTACATCATCTATGATTACACATTTTATTTTCTATTTTTATGTCTACCACTGTACCAAAAAAAGAGCATAACTAAGAGATAAGTCCAAATACAGTGGTGATTATAACTTCTACACTTCATGGAATTGAATCCACTAGATGTTCACAAATGTCCAGAGACTTATGGGATTACATTTCACAAGAAGTGAAATCTCACATCTGTCACTTTGGTTTGGTAGCTTGTTGCAGACTGAATTGTACTTTCTGTTGTTTATATTTTCCAACCGTTGCTTGTGAAACATTAAAGCTGTCTGAACTGACACATAAGCCAGGTCTGCTCTTATTGCCATCCATACGCTGGAGGTACATGCATCAAACGTCAAGCCTCTTGCAAGGTCACTTACATCACCATTTTTTCCCAATAACAGAGCACATATAGGAAACCTCTGTTATTAGTAATATAGAGGTTTATACTAGTTGTATAAAAATAAAATTATACCGTACTGTGATTATGAAAGAAACAGGTAAAGGTCTAATGCCATTGATAATTATGGGAAATGTGTTGTTTATTTGAAGGAAACTGATCAAAGAGATGGAAGAGAAGCAAAAGTGTGAGAAGGCTGAACTGGAGCGCATGCAGCAGGAGGTGGAATCCCAGCGCAAAGAGTCAGAGCAGGTACAACTGCGCATCAGGAAACAGGAGGAGAGCCTCAAGCGAAGGAGTCAAGACATTGAGAGCCGGCTGAAGGATCTGCTTGCTGAAAAAGAACGGTTTGAGGAGGAGCGACTGCGGGAGCAGCAGGAGATGGAGCTGCAGAAGAAGAAACAAGAAGAGGAGATCCACATTCGTGTGCAAAAGGAGCAGGAGAGGCTGCAGGAGATCCACCAGAAGGAGAAGGCAGAGAAGATGGAGATCTTCCGGGAGCTAGAGAAGCTGAAGAGGGAGAGAGATGAGCAGTCCATCAAGATGGAGCTAGAGAAGAGGAGACTGGAGAAGCAGGAGCAAGAGCAGCTCAGCTTGGTATTTCGACTTGAGGAACAGCTGCGGGAGAAGCAGGAGATGATCAGATTGCTAAAAAGGGATGATGTGCAGAGGGTGGAGGAGGAGAAAAGGATCTTGGAGGAAATCCGAGGAGTTCTCCTCAAGGCAAAGGAGGCTCGTCCAGACGGAGACGAAGAACATGACGATGTTAAGAACGCCAAGCAGAGGTACATGACCTTCAAGATGAAGCAGTTGGAGCAGCTTCAGCTCTTGGAGCAGAGACTGCTTCAGCAGAAAGACCACCTGGAGAAGGATATCTCCAGCGAGCGGAAGGCTCTAGGCCATCTCCTCCGAGTGCATGAAGAACACCAGAAAGTGCTGAGAGAGACACAGGAAAAAGGAACTCTGGATGCAACCAATGTTGCCCAGGAGAAAGAGCGAATTAAGCAAGCTGAGCAACGGTTACAGTACAAAGAACGCCAGCTTCACTGCCTCACTGAAAATCACCTTCCCACCATTACAGAGGAGAAGCAGAGGTCTGCTGAAATTGTAGAGAAGGGTCTTCCAGGGCTGGACAACACCTTGTACCAGATAGAGAAGGAGATTGAAGACAAGGCAGAGCAGCTGGCACTGTACTGTGCCAGCGCTGACCAGCTGCAGCAACTTCAGGAGACATATGAGTTCACTGCCAATGTTGCTCGCCAGGAAGAGAAGGTGCGCAGGAAAGAGAAAGAGATCTTGGAGTCTAAGGAGAAGCAGCAGAGGGAGGCTCTAGAACAGGCTGTTGCGAAGCTGGAGCGCAGGCACTCAGCTCTGCAACGTCAGTCAACTATTGAGCTGGAGATCGAGGAGCAGAAACGGAAGCTGGCTTCATTGCACCACAGTGAAGAACAAGTGGGGCTGCAGGCCAGCCTGGAAGCTGAGCATAAAGCACTGGAGCAAGACAGAGAGAGGTGAGGTTGCAGTTAGGCTCCAATGTGTAATCAGAGCTTCTTTTCATTTATTATTATTTTGTGTACTGTTGGTACAAAAAGGTTTATGGTCTATTCTTGATAAATCTGTTAATTTAAAAAGAAAAAATGGTTCCTTAAAATAGGATCAGCTTCAAAAAGAAAGTTTTAATTTACCTTTAAATATTTTACTCAAAGACATGGAAGCTGAACTGTTAAATTCATACACTGTCATTATCCTAATCCTGCTTTTTAGGGCCATAAGGCTTCTGATATCAAGTTAATAAGATATTGGATTTAAGCAGTGCAAATGCATTTTTATTGGATTTTACATAGGTAAAGTCAATATGAGTTCCTTCACACTGGGTTGCTTTTTTGTTATTTACATGCTATTCTAATTTAATTTGCTGCTTCTCAGACAGGTTTTTAATATATTTGCAGTACTTTTGTTTGCACCACCATGAGGGATGCAATTTCATTATAGCAAACTTCACCTTGCATTAAACTCCTGTTAAACTGGAGATAAATGTGCAAGTACAATCAGTCCCCCTGCATAATTTCATTAGTGGCATCTTTAAGGTAAAGAGGGGTACTCAAAGTTATAAATTAGCAAAGATGCAATGATGAAAAATATGTGCGTGTCAATTTAAATCATGTTGGATTTTATTTATCCCTCTTCTAAAATTAAAAAGGGTGAATTTGATTGTGTTCTCAGTCACGTTTGCAGGTGGTTTATGTTCACATCTTGTAGTATTGAATAACTTTTAACTATTTTGCTGATTTGGTGATCATAGGAATCACCTGTTTTCTTACTGCCACACAGCTCATTTCATTCATCATATTAGACACCAGGGTGTTTAATCCTTTTGTATTTTATGTCCATAGTAATGTCTTGCAAGGCTGTGGGAATACAGTACATGCTAATGACAAAAAATACCATCACATGACACTTTCTTAAGTAAAATACAATATGATTAATAGTAAAATTGGCAGGTTATTGGGAAAATGCAGAAGTGATGCTGTTCTCATGATCAGCATAAGGCCATTAATAAGGCGTAGATCAGAGGTGCAATGAGTTTTAGAACTGGGAATAACACGTATGGTTCTTTCTTTCCTGATAACAAGACTGGAGCGTGAAATTCAGCAACTCAAACAAAAGATCTGTGAAAATGATGGTGCTTTGAGAAGTCTCTACACAGGAAGTGATGAAAAGTCAAGTCACAGCAGCTCACCCGTGAGCCCTAAACAGTCCCTGCCAAGCCTGATTCCAGTGGTGGATGACAGGTAGGCGGTTTGTTAGATCTGTTTCAATTTGGATCTCTGATATGACTAAAAATAAATCTACTATATTTATACAGCATTGGAAATTATTATGAAAATGGTATAACATGCAAATAGCCCCTTAGAGTATATGTAATATAATAGATTTTGATCTCATGATTAAACGCACCATAGTACAGTCATGTTTGTAACATTATACTATGATCACCATTGATTCTATTAGGTGTCGAATGCATTTTATTCCCATATTTTTGTTTCCATGTTTTTAAGGATTGCTTAGTGAAAAAGTTCAAAACTGCCAAGGTTTTCTAAAGTAAATTACATTTCTCTTTCTTTGTCCTGACGGAATTTTCAATAATTCAAGATTGTCAGAATCCACATGGGCAAAACCTATTTAATTTCAATTCTGGTTGAATGGCTTTAATCTCTTGCAGATGTTCAGGCTATTTGTCCATTAAGTCTAGTAAATGGTTAAAATAAATTAATTTTCAGTTTATTCTTCTTTTGTCCGTGAACAGTTAGAAGTCTCCAGCCCCTTACTATGCTTAATAATTAAAATAGCTATTAAATACAAAATGAACAGCACTGAGAAGCTGGATATAAACATATAGGCTTTGTTCCAGTTTGCACCATTTTGCACACCATTTAGATTAAAAGCCTTTTGTCATAAGGAGTGAAAAATCCTTTGTTCCTTTCCACTGGTTTAATGAGTGTGTCCTTTACAACGAACCAGGATCAATGCATACATTGAAGAAGAAGTGCAAAGGCGGCTACAGAAATTGAATCAGACCAATGGTGACAATAACATTGAGCTTTCGCTGTCAACAGAAACATTGAAGGTATAGTCTATAATATGTTCCCAAAAGGATAAACATTTGTTCCATCTGGTGTACATGGAACCCAATGAGGTTTCTGTTTCTTTCTGTGACAGATGTGGTGGGGAGAGATTTGGTGACAAAGAGGAGTAGGGACATAGACTTTTTTTTGCTGGTTCAGTATTTGGGGGTATTCTGAAGAAGCTGAGCCTTAATAGGTTGCTTTTCCTAAATTTGTGTTATAGTATTTTTTTTATTCTAACAGTATGCCTGTTTAATAATTCAGTTATTTAGATCTTTTGTTTTTTTCAACTCAAGTTAAGAATAAAGACCATCATTTTGAAATGTATGGAAACTGCCAGGCAGTAATAATTGTATACTTGTTTTACATATTCTTAAACCTCAGTGGAGCTGCTGCCTTAGTTACTAAATACTAGATGTACAGTATATCTATGTTTCATTCTCTATATCAACAGGGAGAATTATAGAAGGTAAAAATGATGAAAATGTTTGAGGTTTGCCTGGGATACACGTCTTTGCAAAGGACCATTATTCAGTCTCTCCTTTTTAACAGGCTATAGAACTATTTCCCGAAGGGTGATGCTCCCAAAACAAGACAGCAATTTATTTGGTAGACAGTGACACTTTATAAGGTTCAGTAATCACAACAGCAGTCATTTTTTATTATACCCATAATTAACAGTCATGTGAAAAACCAAAAAAATCAAGACCAATGTTCAACATATGTAAATTAAACTCTTTCTCCCATGTTTTAAATGTCTATAAATTAAATTGTTTTCCCCTTCTGCAGGAAGAAGAACAGTCTAGTAATGATGGAAGCTCTCTTAAACTGACAGATGAGGTAAGCAAGTGTCCATTTACTAGGGGAACATGATTGTGCACTGTGTAACACATTTTGAAAATGTGCTGCCTATTGAAAGGGTTTTGTGAGTAGTGCATTGTAATGCAAAAAAATGTTCTTTGCTACTTTAATCAAGCATACAGTACCATTGGATGCAGATAATACAGAATGTCAGTCATGTAAAAAGTGTTTGGCTTTTTAAAGCACTGTACTGCTGGGCTGTCTTTGCTAAATAAGACCTTAAACGTTTTTTCATTCAAGCCAACTTTAAATGCTGCTATTGAATTAAGCCATGCTAAAGTATTTCATGACAATATTGAATATATCAAACCTGATACATAAAAGGTTACATAAAAAAGTAGTTTACATTTTAAAGTGTAATAGTATAAAGGGATATCTCTCAAAGCAGTACTTTTAAAAGGGCTATGTTTTGGTAATGTGGATGCCAAACAAAATCCACTAGCAATCCTTTGTTGTACCTTGTTGTAATTCCATATAGTGGTATTGACATGTATTTGAATCCAAATGTTTTGTAATTGTGTTATTGCTAATGATGAGCTTAGTACAAATTCTAAAATGTTGTCCAGCACTGCCAGGTCTTAATCTGCTTCATATTCATCTTTTGCCAGTCAACTGGCTGTTTTAAGTGTTCTCCATTTGTCCTATTTCCTCAGGACACCTTTCTAAACGACAATCTCGTAATGTGTTATTGCCTTAAAAGTGTGTTATTAAGCAATTACAATGCTAGAAGTAATCATAAAAAATTCCCTTTGCAGGAAGATGAAAAATCTCATAATGGTGTTGACCCACGTAAACAAAAATATGAGGTAAGGAGCATGTTATTTCATTACCTTACAGTGCGGGGCAAAGCTGTGATGACTTTCAAGTTAAGTGTATGGCAGTGCTTAAATAAATTGGGAATAATATGCAGAAGAATATTGCAAAATGAGTTAAAAGCACAAAATCAAGTCAAATCAACAAGTCAACACAATCCTTCCTCATCTTTTTGTGCATGTTTTGATCAGAAAGGTGGTGGACTCTTAATCCATGGTAGTATCCAATTTTTCTAGGCCATGTAGCACTTTCTCATGAACTGAACTTATGCTTCAGGAGCTTAATATTTTTAAATTCTGTGTGAGGACAAATTCTCTACATACTAGACAATTTTTTCTTTATCTCCACTACAGTGGATGTAGATGAACTTTATAAAAAATAAAGAGGAGACAGGTAATTAAATGCATTTTTCTGTCCATGGCTTAAAATGCTAAATATTACTGACTCTTGGTTGGTTTGGTTGAAATGCAGTTACATCTGAGCACGTATGTCTCGTATATAGTAGTATCTGAAGAGCCATTGTAAGGGAGGAAGCAATATGCATACAGTACCTATTTTGAAGACAAAATCATAGGTCTTTTGTGTAATCCATCTATTAATGTGGACAGTTATTAACTTTAATTTCCAACCTATCATTACAGCAGGAAGAGAGCTGAATTACCAGTAGGCAGGGATTGGTAGATGAAATCAGATTGATTTATGCATCATGCTCAACAGCAGTTCGGAACAGAAGTTTGTACAGTACATCTTTTGCTGAAAAAAGAAAATTGACAATTGTGGCTCATTAAAATATTCCAATCAGACTGAAAACTGCAGATTTCAATGAGTGTGATATTAACAGTGACAGCAGAAGGTTTCTCTCTGTATGATGTGATAAAAGAATGGGCAAACCTGTCTGTGACTAATAATTAAAGGATAAGAGGCAGATGAATTTGGGCTTTGCAATCAGTGCCATTAATGAGAGCTTATATTTGACAGTCAGGAAAGCAGTTGGTGCCAAGAAAAATGGATACATTAGTAATTGTACACGGGATCTAAAAATCAAACTTCACCCTCATCTGTAACAAAATACTGTTTTCTGAATCTTCCTGTTTCATTTCTGTACTTTTAAAATTCTTATTATAAACACAGATACAAGAGCAATAAAAATAGATTAACATCTCAAGCATTAAACCAGCTAATTGAACATAAGCCAAAGAACCCTCTTTTTACACAGACAACTACCACACCAAGGCATAGCATCCCATCTCTCCTTGGAATGGATGCTGCTTTTCTAAGGGCCTGTGAAAAAAGACCAAGATCTGAAGAGCAGAAGGGGATATGTTGTCTTAATGAGCTACACTGGCCATATGATTGGGGGTATGGTAATGACATGGAAAAGGGTCACATTGCCAGGGAAAAGAAAACCGTGACAAAACAGACTGCAGAAGAGTGGGATTTGCTACCTCATAAATCAACTCCTGATAAAATGCCTGTGGAATTGCAAGCAGAGCTGAAGCTACATCAGGATAACTATGATTGGAGAGAAATTGGAGTTCAGCAATGGAAATATGCATCCATCTTTGCAGGGAGTGATGGAAATAGCAACAATCTGTGTCACACGGAGAGCAGACAAACTAACAAGAGCACTGATCTCCTGGCTGTCTTAAGGCACAGTTGCTCAGAGTCTGAACCTAGAGGGACCTTGTTAGACTATTTGACCAACCCACAGCTTGCTAATACAGAGCCTGAGCAAGAACAGACTAATAGACCCCTTCTCCCCGTGGCCAATATACAATCTGAAGTCCCTGTACAGGAGTACATCGCATCAACTGAAGTCCCCGAAGAAGACCAATTTGGTCACTCTGTGATCTCCCAGGTCTCTTACGAAAATGAGATGGGGTTAGAACAGAAGTTTTCAAAGACAGACATTGTTTCTGAGGAACTGGAAACTGAGCGGAACTCTGGCCTTGGGTATTTCATTAGCAAACTGTCTTGTATTTATAAAGATGCTAGCCGTTGTCTGCAAAGTACTCAGGAAGTTGTTAGGCAGGTTAGGAAGGGAGACTTTCAGTGCAGGAGCAGCTGGTATGGACAAATGTATTCAGTCATAAAAGATTTGCCGTTTGTACATAAGGTACATCTTGAAGTGACTTTAAAACCTGATATCAGGCCAAAACCTGCGTGCATCTTAGACTCTCCCAAAATTCATCTCTATAATATGAGTGAACCTAGTAATATAACACCATCAGAGAATGTCACAGGTTATCTTGGAACACCAGTGACTTCTGTGATGGCAATTAAATGTGAAAATCTTTCAGTGCTCTGCCAAAGGCTAGTACAGTATCCCAGAGATCTTCGTAAGCTTCAAACTCTCCCTTTGCAAAACTTGTTAGCCTGTCTAGACTGTGTCTTACCACATCCTGCTGGGACTCATAAACAACTCCGTGGTATATACTGGCTTGAAGTGGCTAATTGTAAGCAACCTGTTCCACAGCCTGGTTTAGTGCTTTTGTATGATTCTGTCATGTTTGCATTAACCTCAAACACTAACTTGGAGAATAATAACAGCAACATTTTAAAAATATTCCATCGGCTCCCTCTTGAGCTCATTAAAGAAGTTCACATAGGTTTTGCTGGACAAAATCTTAGAGTTTTGGGACATTCAGAAGATACTATATTGACAATCTGTACTTACAACAAGCATCTTTCCCAAGAGGTTTGTCAGGCATTATTGAGAGTTTTGCTTCGCAAAGCAGATGATGCCAACTATAAAAGTCACCCACTTCTTTGGGGCGATCTCATGCAGCTCTCGATTAACTGGGAGTATGAAATCACTGACCTCACTCTAACTGGTGGAGTTCGAGTCAGCTCAAAATTCAAAAAGGTTCTTGCTGACCTAGTTTATGTGCTTCATGGAAATATGTTGAAAAACAAACCCTCACTGGGAAATGTTAATATACTCTTGTACACCACTGTGATAGCTGAGGTGAAGTCACATGCACATCATACACCATTAACACAGTTTGTTCTCACTAACACACACATTGGACTTGTACAAGAAGACAGCGTTTTTTATCCCATTCCAGGGTCAATTGTGATTCTGCCAAAAAGAGCCCAGTTTGATCAGATTTTGCTTATGTGCCGTTCAGACCTCCGGTGTGTGCTTGTTGCAGACAAGGAGAGTTCAACAAAACTTGAACTTGTTTTTGCCAATAGCGAGGGTAGTCACTCAGAGCAAAAAGATCATGAAGACTCATCCATACTTGTCCCCTCTCACTCGTGTGGTAATTTGTCCCTTCCAGCTGAAGTGTGGAAATTAACTTTTGGTACTTCAGAAGAAGCAGCTTTTCTGATCAATAGTTTGTCAGCTGTTTGATGACATGTTTAGTGCAATGATGATCAATACCAAATGAGAAGAATGCATAGGCTTAATGTTTAAGAGGAATTTCAAAGCCAATTACAGATTTGAGCAATTTATTTCTTGAAATTTATAAGGAAGCACAGAAATCCACAGCACAGAAGCACAGAAGCACAGAAGTTTTTATTCCCAAAGATTATTAAAAATATAGTAGATTCACATGATTCTTTGTTACTGGTACTATGTACTTGATAATAGGAGATATTTAAGTATATGAGCAATATACAGAGAAGAATCCATGATTTTACTAATTAAAAAAATTATATGGATTATATTTTGAAAGTTACATTACATGAACATCGGTGATCTGCTCCTTCATAGGCCTGTACCTACTGTATACATGCACAACTAGACCCACGGTTGATCATTTACTAATGACAGGGATATCAGCTTTGCATTCACTTATAGATAATCTACGATATAGTATCATTTACACTACTTCATTTTCTACTTCACGACAGCTTTCCTACAAAACTAAATGCACACACACCACTCAATTTGTCTTCTGTTTGGATTGTAGAAATTGAAAGTCTATGCATTTATTATTATATTATTAGAAGAAAGTGTCTAGCCTGTATGAAAAAGTAAAGGAAACCTAATCATCAGAACATAAAATGCCAACATTTGTGGAATATTGAAATATTAAATGGTGAGTTTTATCATGTGACTCCATTACATAAATTGCATACTGTATAGTGCACTTAATCTTTCAACAAAATGAGCACCACATAGTACGTTCAATTTAACCTGCAGCAACTGTGAATAATTTTTTTCTATTATATCGCAGTGTTTTGAAATGTAGGGCTTACTGAATTAGTTGTGGTTTTTGCATTTTTTAAGAAGAAAAGTGTAAATGAAGCGTAGATGATGGAAGGCTAATTACTTGTAATAGATCACTCATTTATTTTATTGTTTTTTAGTTTATTTTTAATGTTTCACTTTGTGAGAACAGACTCTTTTTTGATTGCACTTATTACCAGAAGGCAGCTTTATGTGGGTGCATATAGAAATAATTTAATTTAGTGTTGATTTGAAAGCATGTAAAGACACTGTCATTTGAAGATATTTTGTAATCTATTTTTTAAATATTAAAATACATTTTATTGTAGGAACTGTATGCCATGCAAGTGTGCTGTTAACTGTTTGTTTTTTTTTGGTTTCCTGTACCTCATTGATTTTTAAACTAAATAGAATTAAATTAAAACCTTGACTCGCCCACCAGTTGGATGTCAGCGTCAATGATGCACCTATCATGAAACAATGCTTCAAAGCATAATTAATTTTTCTGCTTAATATAGTTATTATAACACCCAGTATTATTACTGCAAAATTGTTGTTCATAAATTTATGACAAAGCAGAAGAACATTTCTAAATAAAGTAATGTGTGGCGATGGAGATCCTTTTTATTGTAGTGGATAAACATTTATGTAAATGATGTGCCCCTATAAAACTGTACAGGTTATTCCAAATGCCTTAAGATATTTAAATAAAGATCCTATTTATCTGAACATTTCTGCTCTTCCTCTATTCATTTGTAAAGCTTCCTCGGCTTGTATCATTTGCTGTCTGAGTTGCTTAAAATAGTGTTTTTGTAGTTAAAGTTTTCATTCAAAGAATCTCAACACAGCCTACCTACAGTATCTACACTGTTCAAGCTTACAGGTAGGTAATGGCACAGGAAACTAGATCAAAGGACAATTAGTCTTTTTGAAGAAAAGGTCTCTGTATGTCTGTGCAAATAATCTTGATTATAGTGCACCATTTAAAATATATTTTTCCTGTGTACATGGTTTTTCGTGACAGCTGAATAAGTACTTTTCGGTTCAACTGTCAGATTCAAAGTTCTACAGAAATCTGTGGATGGATTCTCATGCATTATATGGATCGCTTGGGAATACTCTAAACTCCTGTTGTTAAGTGTTCCAAAATAAGTTCTTGTAAAGAATCAGAGCATTCCAAGTGTGTATTTTTGCACTCCTGCGAAATTGATGCTGTACACAGGGTTCCATGATTGATATCCTAATTTGGATTGCGCTGGCATGAGATGTGTGCATGCTTCACTGGGAACCTAGCCTTTTCCTGCAGTGGAGCAAGATCGCTTGCAAGTAGTCCTCATTAACGTGGTTTCAAGCATGTCTCTTTAGAGGGACGAGGACGAAAGAGTGAAGTGGATAAGAGATAATGTTTTTGTGGAATACATGAAGGATGAGTGTTTTTATATGGAAGGTTGATTGTAATTTGACGTATTAAAACATAGTTTTTGGGTTTGAGTGAACAACGTCTCTGTCCATGGGTATCAGTTTTGTGTCTGTTGAAACTGTCAGCATTTAGTATTGTATTATACTATAACTGATCCTGTTTACCTTCTGCTTTCTCTTTGTGGCGTTTGCTTTTAGCAGTGGCTTATTTCTCGTCCTCTGGGACCCAGCCCATACAGCCTGAAGGACCCAGTTAAAATTAGTATTCCACGCTATGTTATGCGTGGACAAGGGAAAGATGAGCACTACGAATTTGAAGTAAAGGTGAGCTCTGATTCCTATTCTTCTTATTTCTGCATTCGTTCATAAATGGCCATCCTAGGTGTACTGTTGATGGAAACATGTTATTGCTTTCTTAATATGCAAAATGTGCAAGTGAAAGTGAAAATTATCTTTTCACAGAATAATTTGCACATCTCTGGGAAATAAATCCCACATATTCAGCACTGAAGTACCCAGGCAGGTCTTCAAACAAATTTCTCATCTTAGATGAGTAGTGCTATTCAGTACAGAAAATTACTAGTTGAATTGTGCAATCAGGTTTCACTTATCAAAAGACTATGGGTTACAGAACAGCATGTGAATGCAGTCACATATATTGCCTTTTGAGAAATGAGTTTTAGCATACCAAAGACCATCCAGATTGTACGAAGAGTTTCCTTCTAGCCAATATACTTCTTCGGCTTTAAGATATTTAATTAGTACTTAAAACATCAATGACAAATCCTGTCATGTGGATCTTTTGAATACTAATGCTTAAAAAATCTTTATTACAGTCCAAAATCATATTTTAGAATGATGTTTTAAATATATTTCAGTGTTATAAGCATTTATTGTTTTTTATTGCATCAGTTTACTTTTCTGTGTAATTCTGTTATATTGCTTGGGCTAATATAAATATTTCCACAGCTTACATTTTTCTGATTTCTAGATGAAGAGAAAGGTACTCGGATCTCTGCAGTCCATGTGATAAGACAATTAAAGAGATTAAATTCATCACAGCTCATGAATTACCCTTTCATCATATGAATGTTTAGAAAAGGTTTATGAGTTATGAATCTTTTTTGGAATACACATCTGAGTATAATAAAAAAGCATGCATAAGAGAGATGTAGAAAAACATTTTAATTTTTTTCTAAATGTCAAATTGAGCTGCAGACTTCATAAAGGATCTAATTAGAATGTGTGTGTGATTTTGTATGGCATATTCAACCAGCTGCCTATTAGTCACCCAAAGATGTTACCCTTTGCTATTCCTAGTGAAGTTTAATGGTTTAAACTAAAGACCTCTAAAATATTTTCTTGATTCAGATTTTTGTAACATCTTATATTAGATGCTTAAAAACTGACTTGTGGGACATATTTGTAGGCTGCATATTCATGTTTGTTTTGTATTATTCAGTGTCCTCAATTTTAGTAAATTTGCTTAACAAATTAAAGAATTCCAACATTATTTTGCTCCCTGTCTGTATATAATGAACAAATAATCCCTTTACTTCTTAAATGTAGCTCTTTTTTGTTTTGCAGTGCTGGCACTCTGCACTTTCCAATCAGCACTAATAGCTTATATAGCACAAAGCCATCAAAGAGAGAGGTGGTTTTAAAAATGTTTTTTATACCTCGGATTGAGTCAGCACGTCATATAGTTAAAGCTTTTTTCACCCAAAAAGCTTGTTTTTTAGCTTGTTAGTTGTGTTTTTTTAATTGAATTGAAATATTTAGTTTCCGAGGCATAAAAAACCTTGTCTTTGTGGACCTGAAAGTGACCAGGGCTACACAGCGTCTTTATGGAGTGGGGAATATAACTGGGTTGCATTCAACAAACCTTTGTATCTTGAATCTCTGTTACATACTGTACTGTAAGTACAGCATGGAGTAAAAATGTAACCTTCTTAAATATTCCTTTAAACAATGAAGTATTCATCCCTTTAAACAGCAGAATTGGCAATCTGCAAAGCTGAGTGTTTTCTTTTTTAGATTGTTAACTTTACATTAGGAGCTCCTTACTACATTGTCAAGGCCCAGATATTGTTTCTGGTTTCTTTACTCCCAGTTTCCTGAGCTTCTCCTAAAGTAGGTCTACAGTAAAACTTGTGCAGATGTCCTTGTTCCGTTTTCAACTAAGAGGTCAATATATCATCTGTTATTCATTCTCTGGTCTGCTCTTCTTTGAACAATTACAAATGTAGTCTTCTTTCGTGTACTTGCCTATCCAGACATTTTACATATTTTACTGCATAGACATTTTCAAAAATACTCTACCAAAATAGTCTTATACAGGTAATGTATGCAAATCTTTTACATTTATATCCATTGTTTTACTGTAGTCAAACCTTTTATTTATTAATACTGTAGATCACAGCCTTGGAAGAAACGTGGACTGTGTTTAGAAGATACAGTCGTTTTCGCGAAATGCACAAAACGCTCAAATTGAAATATCCAGAGGTAAGGCACTGAATTATTAATATTTTTTCTCTATTTTCTATTTGTTGTGAATGTAATGTCACTTTAAGTTATAAAGTGTCACTTTAAGTAATATGCATTGTACAGGAACTGAATACACAATTTGAGTATTGAGTAGAAATGCAGGTTACAATTTTTAAAGTGTCAGAGAATTTAAAAAACCTTTGGGTTTTCAACTACTGCAATGAATGTTTTTGACTGATTTTAAAAAATAGGTAAGTGCAAGTCTAATGTTTTTAATGTTAAATGATTGTGCCCAGAATGAAGTGAAAGAAAATTTGATCTCATTCTCTATACAGTATGTTCGTCTCCTATCATCTTTCAGCTCAAAGAAAACCACACCTTTTACTAACATCTACTGACAGGTGTTTTTCAAACAGGTCTTTTAGAAGTCCACATTCAGTTCTTAATAATTCTTTCCTTTCATCTTTTAAGCTTTCATCTTGGCTTTCTCCTGAGATTTATAACCTGTTGCCAATTCTGAAAAGGATTTCTCAGATCCATTGTAATACACCTTTATTTTTTTCTTTTTATTATAAATATTATTGGTGGCATGATTGCATGGCAGTTAACACTGCTGCCTCACAGTAAGCCCAGTCATGTGGAGTCAGTTCTGGCATGTGGAGTGTTGTCAGCTAAATGCAGTTGAACGAAATATTGTAATTTATGTAATGTAATATATGTAATTCTCATATACTGTACATGTTATAAAACTAGGTTCAGTCAAAGAAAAGCTTTAGAATGATTATAGTGGACCTGTTCTTTGTTTCATGAATTAAAACCACAATGTTTCAAATAACTGTGACTGGAGTTCAACCAAGCAAGACAACATTCACAGATTGTTCTATCATACTATACATATTATATGTTAAAGAAACCATTAAAATCACTTAATGCACTGAAAGAAATACTGTGTAGCAAATGTCAGAAATGCTACTCTTTTACTTAAGCAACAGCTGACCTGTCATGAACGGCCTCGAGGTCATCTCGACTCGCTGATTTTAAATGTTGGCAGTGCAGCTCTGATAATACATAGAACACCTAAATCACCCTCACCACTACATTTTACCAGGGAAACGAATGCATTTTTATTACCTCGCAATGAAAAATCTTAACTGGAGTAGGTAGTTTCACAGATGTGGAAGCATACTGTGCATTAAATTATCTCCCTATTGTTTTGTTTCTGGTAATGCTTTCTTTAAGTCCAGGAAAGCTAATGAATCTCATTAAACCGCACAAGAGAGGAGACTTCACTTGATAGAAAGGCAGTGGATGTTTGTTCATGGACATAATCATTGTTTTTCTGAATATTCTGATGATCTGATGCATTTTACAGGGTTCTCTGAGGTGTCAGCAGGCAGTTTCTCCCTGTCTCTATTGTGAATCACTGAAGTATCATGTCTACTGCATACCCCCTTTATTACATACCATTGGTCCATTAAGAAGTCTCCGGGTCACGGAGATGTGTGTGAATGCAAGAGCAATCCTGCATTAAGTGTTGAAGGCGAGGACAAACATGGTCATTAGAAAATGAGCTGCTGTTTCTGTTCAATTTAATCCTCTTGATTGTAATTCAAGGTCTTGACAGAAATAAACCTCTGTGGGTTCTTGCTTTTGCATTGGGTAATATAAATTATGTGGATACTCTTGCCTGTACCACGATAGATGCTGAGATAATAGTTCATTTGCAAAGGCAAAGGGAATCTGACATGCTGCTGGATCTTGATTGTATTCAGGAGAGGAAAGTTACTCTCCGCAGTGTGAAATTACTGGCAGAAAAGACAGAGTGGAGCAGTGACTCAGCCCTGAGCCAGGAGCCTGCTGTTAACCCCGGAGTGTGGAGATAATGTGTAGTTCAGAGCACACCGTGAGAATTGTGGCAGTGAAAAAGTGCAGAGGTTAAGCACTGAAGTCCGCCTTAAATTTCTCTACCCTCAGGATTATCTGCAACAAAAGATACTGACTGGAACCAAGAGCACCAGTAATGAGAACACGCATCTTGGCACGATGCTTTACTTGAAACGTTGGTATCCGCATTACAGTACATCTTGAAATTGAATATTTAGACTGAAATTGTTCAGACTTATATCTGTCGGATCCCCTGCTCAGTCATTACCTCATTATATACAGTCTCAAATTGCATATTGCTATTTTTTTTATAATGCTGCAATAAAATAGTCAGCCTTTACCTTTAATTGCCATCATTAGTATATTAACAGTCCAGAGGTTTACACAGGAATAAACTATTAGTATGGTAATATCAAGCTCCCTTTTATAAACCCCAAAGTCAACTATTTATATTCGGAGCCTTCAGTACATCCATAGAAGTTATATCGTCAGCTTCAATTTACAGCGCTTGGTGAAAATTATGTTGTGGGACTGAGTAGCCAATGTTACTAGATTGTATTTTGTCAGCAGTTTGAGGACTATCCTATATTAAAGACTATAATTAATAAATTTGTCAAATCTACAGTGGTTTTTACACATATAGGAAAAATGTTACTATCATGCTTCATTTTAATCTAGGAGCAAAAGTTTTTTTGAGCATATCTATTGAACTACTTCTAAGAACAGTAAAAAGAATCTCAGAAGGTGCACAGCTTTACAAAAGCAAAAGGCACAAGAAGGTGTTCCATCAGAGGAAACTCTAAAATAGCACTTCTGTAATTATTGCCGGCTCTAGTCAGTTCTCAAATGGAGCTGACTGCACAGTACCGTTCACCACAGGGAGGATAGCGTTGCTACAGAGAATCAGTCATTGCAGTAACAAGGACTGTCATGTTTTAAGAACAAAAAAGAGAATTGAAGAGAAAATATTCCTTCTTACTTTTAAGACTATATTGATTAAAGTCCTGTTTAAAGATATAAAGTGAGTCCTTTCTTTTTCTGCTTTTCGTCATCTTTTGAGAACCTCACTTGAGGTTTAAAGCAGTCATAATGCTGGCAGGGTTTGGTGATTAGTACAAAGTGACACAATACTGCATATTAATTGTGCACACTAATCAAATGATGACCCACTTGCATTTTTTTAATGAAGCCTTCTGCCTTTTGTATGCGCATTGATGGGACTGGATAGATTTTCAAAAGTAATAGAGGTTATATTGTGTGATAGTGGCTTATGAACTGCTCTCTTAATGCTGTCAGTATAATTATCATTGACCTCTTTGTGTTCTGCAGCAAATGGAATCTTAAGTAGCATTTGCCTGAGAGGTAAAAGGCAGGCAGCTGTGGAGTGGCTCTTCTTTTACAAGCTCATCTTCTACAGCTGCAGGCCTCCATTCAAAATGACTCTTTATCTGAATTATGTGCACTTCCCCAGGAGTTCGAATAGCACAGTGCCAAGGGTTCTAATAACTCGTCCTCAAGAGGACTGCTTTACGGCTTAGCTGTGGCTGCTTTTTGGATCTCTTGAAGTGTGTGAATGGCTGTTTTTGCTTTTGCAGGGCATTGTTCAGTAAGGTGCTACAGGTGAATTAATTGCCAGTGCTTGTGTCACCGTGTTCCTCTTTGGACTCTATTAATCTCGGGGGTCCTATACATCAGTACAACACTGAATAACTATCGCTGCACCCATGCATCTCATAAGCATCTTCAAACGTCTAACAGCCAAAGCTCAAGCTGATTATGCCCTAGATTTTTTTAACCTGTAAAGATTCTTCTCAACATTGTTAGTATGCCCTTGAGCCCTACTTAAGCTTCCCCAATTATGCATAGCAAAAATGATGATTAAGTAAAGTATTTTCTTTTTTTTCCAGATTCGTTTTCTTAATTCTCTTATTTTTTTCCCCTGATGTAGCTGCGTGTAACATGGCAGATTTATTTGTACTGCATTTGATTTCAGTAATGTTTAATTCAAGGTCATTTGGAAATTAAAGATATAAGTTGCAGCATAAAATAAAGAGGAGGGGGTCTTTAAATTTGCATAAATATAGCGTCCAGGGCTTCACAACAAAAATGAAATGTTAATTTTATTTATGCAAAAATGTTTGCTAATGCATTGCTTCATAGAATGCTACTAATTCAACATTCAGTAAGGTGCTTACCAATAATAAATTTCTTCAATACATACATACCAGAAAATACTGATTCCCAGACACATTATGCTTCCCGTTTTTACAAAATATCATGTTTTGTGTAATTGTTTCCAGTAAACTGTCTTTTTTGCAGACCTTGCAGGTGCTGCTTTCCTTCCTGATTGCTGTAAAAATATTATTGGCTGGTTTGTTACATACTTTCAAAACATAACTAATATACAGTACAGTAAGTTGTCCCTGAAAGGACCTTTGCTCGTTTGCTGCCCAGTCATTACCTGTGATTTGCGTATTATATCTTTACTTACAAAAACAAAGACAGTGCATGAATGATGCATATTATAACTGAAAATTGCTATGACAGGCACAAAGCCTCATTATCTGTAATTCAGAATGAATGAGATGTGTCAGTTTGAGGCAGCAATAGCATATTATCTCTATTCTGCAGCTCTCAAGCCTTGCATCTTTAATGTATTATTGCCTTGGCTGTTATTAAAATCATAAGCTCACAAATGCTTTGAAGAAAGAATGTTGGCAGGTGGTTAGAAGCATACCTCAAGGGTTCATCTGAGCTTTGAGTAGTTCCAAATAATATTGAGGTGTTAAGATGCATTACAGATAGGGTCTGATTGAGTTGTCTTTCCTCACTGTACAATGTTTGCAAAGCAGAGTCTTCTCACTTTAGACTTTGCATCTATTCCTAAGTATACAGTATGTTAAAAGTTAGCATATATACTGCACGCATGATTGAGCTTATATTTTCTGTATCTTATCATTAAATGAAACTTCCCATTTAGCAGAGATGTCAGGAGATCACTTGCATTTGCAAAAGGCTTGAACTTGGGTGAAAATGGTGGTGTGCTCTGCCACTTTTCTAGTACTTTTAGCACACTTTAGATCCTTATTTATAGCCATCAGATTATAAGTAGCTTTGCCTGTCATTTACAGTATGTGTCCTTGATGGTGAATCTTGAATTTGTCTCTCCTGATGGAAAGAAGGGTTAAAGAATATAAACAAGGGACTTAATGCAGAACATAAAAATAACTTTACATTTTGAATTTAAGAAATTACAGAAAGAACTTAGAAAGAACAGTTACCCTGTTTTTTTATTTTCTACTTTCCAAACATATCCCTAAAGGTCCCCCAGTTGCTTCTACTCATTATACTGAATGACACTGGTACCAGAAAAACTGAAAGAGGAGTATTCCCTTAGGCTGATGTAGAATTGAATCATTTCAAAACTCTGCTTCCCTCTCCAAGTCTGACATACCATTGCCTGCTGTTGCAGAGCTTATAGTTTACAGTTTTATAGTTTTTTTAAAATGCTGCACAGTTACACCTGTAGAATGAAATACATTTCATTTGTTTTAAACAGATTTCCATTATCATTTTCTATTCAGGTCAGATTGGTAGTACAGTACATTGGACTTCCTTTCAGTTAAAATGGAGAGCATTTGCAAGACCTCACCCTCAAATGTTCAGAAATATATGGACATCCAAAGTGGAACATAACAGGGGAAAGGGGAAAAACAGATGTGGGTATGTTGAGATCTGACATAGTTTGCAAAATGGTATTCTATTGGAGCCTTTGTGCACTTCATGACTTAAATTTTGTGTGTGTGAAAAACATGAATACCAGATTTTTTTTTACTAGATTTTTCAAAAAAATATTGATGTATTGGTTTATCACTATAACAAATGCAACAAAAAGCATGTTTTTGGCAGTCCCTATAACAGATGATTAAGACTGAGAGCTAATATGTAGAATTTAGTTTAATTAGGTAAACTAATGTGTTAATTGACTCTGCACTAAATGTATGCAGCAGTTAATTCATTGTTTCTTGCTTGCATTCACCAATTAGAAAATGAAGATGCTTTGAAACATCTGCTGCTTTGTTTGCCATTGAGCTTCAGAATGTTTTAAGGATATATACAGTATATACTACATTTTGTTTTGTTGCATTTTGTGTAGTATGTTTCTAAATAGCTTTTAGATGCAATAATTTAATACATTAATCCTGTTCACCGGTAAATGTTAAGTATTAATATCTTCATCTAATGTTTCTAATGTACACATGAATGCCGTTACAATGTGGTCAATGTGGTAAGTATTTAATAAGACTGTCTATTGACAGCATTGAATGAAGCTTAATATTTCTGCAATAAAATTATTTGGAATGTTTATTTTGTTCAGTTTTCTAGACATAATTGCAATATTTACATTAATAAAACTATTTGCTTTTGACTGCCCACACAAAACTAAGTAGCAGTACTTAATTATTACAAATATTCCCCCAAATTAAAATGGATTACATGCTCTTCTTGATCACACTGATCACACATTGAGGAATGCATTTTTTTTTGTATTGGAACCAGTGTTCACTTTTATTTTTATTCCAGCCTCTTATAAAAGAACATAACAGAACATATAACATTGAGATTTAGGAAACTTTTTACAGATTACATAATATGCAATGTGTTTTCATCATATGATGCCTTTTGTTTATTTGGGTTTATTTTCATTTCATTAGGGATATGAAGAAATCTGGAAATCACTGCATTTGTGTGTGCACTGTATATAGAGCTATCAGATGCTCTGTTCATTTCATATCATTTTTATGTCCTATAGCAAGGAGGTTTTTGAGCTCGTGTAGAAACTGCTGAGTAATTCTTCTGTATTGCTTTTTTTCAAAATCAGCTTAATAAAATATGATAAATTTCAGTTGAAGCAGCTTAATCCTTTCAATTTTATTTTACTTTAATGAAACTCAATCTGTAGCAGCCAAGGCAGTTTTCTCAAAACCTGTGATGGAATTTGTAGATACTGAACCAAAGAGAGACACACAATGGTGTTCTGAATGTCACCCGTGTCTAAGAGCCTTTCTCATTTGTAAATGCTTATCCTCAGGCTAAAGAAATAAACGACATCATTTTAAACTTCTGTGCCCTTTAGCGAGAGGTGTTGTCATAGAATGTCTTTTTAAATTAAAGTAAGTTTCTTTTTCTTCCTTTTTGACCTCGCATGAGTGATATTAGCATTTGCAGAAACTGCATGACGATCACGCCATAAATGGTGACAGATTTCACAACCGGGAATTTTGTCCAAACCCTGGGGGAACTTCACAAAGCACCATCTGTTGAAAAAAAGAATGATCCAAGAAGATCATTGTTGAGTGCACTTTTTGTTTTCTGCTTTCTTTTCTTAACTTTTAATTTTATAAAACATAATCTGTGGAAAAAGTCAGTTTAAGGGGATCCCTATCTGTGAACAGCATCAGTGTAATTTCAAAGGGCAGCATCACAGCCTGTGCCTTCAGAATCGAAGGATTCATGGAAGTCACGACTTAACCTTGAAACAGTTTCTCACAGTTTTCAGTTTAGAAACTGACAGTACTTTGTACTCGAAACCAGGTTTTAAAAGTGCCTTTCTTGCAAACCACTTCTAAGGTCTTCAGTACCAATACCAACTAAATAATTTTAGTGCTTGAGTCTCAGAGCCCCTCAGAGCTCAATACAGCGTGCAAAACTTTAAATGTCTATTTGTGGGGATAAGGATAGATTTAGTCTGCCTCATCTAATAGCTGGGTCAAGCTGCATCCCGCTGGATTTAGAAGTATTGGTCACAGTTTAACTGAATAAAAACTTATACAATAGTTGCTTCAAGGCAGGCTTTTTACTAACCATGCCATACAGAATATGAAGTTTCTTGCACTGCTGTATTATAAGAGGGAGACAATGTGTGGAAAGAGGGCACATACAGGAGACAGGGGAATCCAGCTGTAGCTGGTTTAATGCATGATCTAAAAGACCCAGTCACTAGATATAACTCTTGTAATAACTGGGTTCTGCAGCCCAAAGCTCACCTGGGGCAGTTTACTGTACTACATAGAGTTCTGAGGACTGAGGGAACTCCTACAGAAAGTTACTATACCCAAAAGCCCATACAGCTATCCTGAGGTTAGACTTTAATAATGTACTGTACTAAACTATTTTTTTAAGCATTCAGAACTAAAACACAAAAACAAAAATACATTTTATGTATTTAAATTAAAAATATTCAGTTTTTATATCTTTATATGAAATGTGTATACATGTACAGTATGTAGACGTGCATGATAAATGTGCTTTGTTTCAAGTATCCATGTAATTTTTCAAATTTAAATAGTTTGTAGTTGGTTCTAAAACATTTAATATTTAACATGAAATAAAAAAGACCTTTAGTGAAAAGCAAGATTTCATTTACTTAGTCCACTATTTCAGTTTGCAGAGGATACCACAACAGGAGGTTTAGTAAGTAATATAGAAGCAGCAATGGAAATTTTAAAACTGGGCAAAATTCATGGCTGGGAAAACACCTGGCAGATTACATTTAATACGGAAAGCAAAAACACCAATTAAAATATGATGACGCATTGGCTTGAAGAAGCTACTTATGAAAAACCATTCCCCATAGTGGGGAAGGTATAAAAAAAGCAAATGCAGTGTCAGTATATATACTGTATACTGAAACCTGTAGAATTTAAATCAAGAAATGTTATGTTAAATTATGTAAAACATTAGTAAGGCCTCATTTTGATCATGTGTAATTTTGATCACTGTGTAACAGGAATATTGCTACTCTGGCATCAGTCCAGAGAAGATTTGCCAGAAAAGATTTTGAGAGGACCTGACTCAAGTCATTGAAATCTTGAAGGGATTTCCTTCCTAGTCATGTTATTTAGATGATACCCTGCCACTAGAAATCAAATAAGCTACTCTAGATAGAACAAATGGCCCTTTTTTTGTTCATCGCCTTTATGTTCAGAGGCTGAATAAGTTGAACAGAAAAAAAAAAACATTCTAATGCTTATTTATTACCATTTCCACACATTTCACGTTTATGCCAGCAGCCATATCACCCTGCAACTCACAACTGGCAACCCACTGAAGCTAAGCGGGTGTGAGCCTGGTCAGTACCTGGATGGGAGACCTGGGAAAAACTAAGGTTGCTCCTGGAAGGTGTTAGTGGGGCCAGCAGGGGGCGCTCACCCTGCGGTCCATGTGGGTCCTAATGCCCCAGTATAGTGACGGGGACACTATACTATAAACAGGTGCCGTCCTTCGGATGAGACGTAAAACCGAGGTTCTGACTCTCTGTGGTCATTAAAAAATCAGGGCGTTTCTCGAAAAGTGTAGGGGTGTAACCCCGGCGTCCTGGCCAAATTTCCCATTGGCCCTTACCAATCATGGCCTCCTAATAATCCCCCTCTATGAATTGGCTACATTACTCCGCTCTCCTCCCCACTGATAGCTGGTGTGTTGGGAGCGTTCTGGCGCACTGTGGCTGTCGTCGCATCATCCAGGTGGATACTGCACATTTGTGGTGATGGAGGGGAGTCCCCATTACCTGTAAAGCGCTTTGAGTGGAGTGTCCAGAAAAGCGCTATGTAAGTGTAAGCAATTATTATTATTATTATTATTATCATCATTTCTGGGACCTTTCCCATTATAGATGTGATTTTTCTTTCCCTTTGTCAATCTTTTCTTTTACTTGATAGAATAACTATTCCTCTGAAATTGCCTGGAGCTTCTTGTGCAAACCATTTTTTTTACTACAAGTGTTGGCATCACATTATAGTGGAGATAAAATTTTTAAGTTTAATTTCATCTCTACATGTATTCCAAGAGCAGTACGGTAGTGCAGTGGTTAGCTTTACTGCGTTGAAGTGCTGACGTCCTGGGTTTAATTCTGAACCTGGGGTGCTATCGGCATGAACTTGTATGTGCTCCTCGTGTTTGCATGGGTTTCCTCTAGGTGCTCTGGTTTCCTCCAGTAGTCCAAATACATAATACCAGGTTAATGGGGTTCTGGGGACACTGGCCTTGCTGTGAGCAAGTGCATGTCTGTGTGAGCCCTGAGGTGGGCTGGGTCTTCCCTTCCTTGTACAGATTGCTTGCCAGGATAGACTCCACCTCCCCCCCACCCTGAATTAAAAGAAGTGGTTAGAATAGGGATGAACTGTATCTGTTTATGTCATGTTCAGAATATTCTTATGGAGCACGATGGAAAAGGAATTTCTTTTTATTCAGCAGAGCTGTACAGTATACGTCAAAAGAGCAAAATGACTTTTTAGCCGTGCCTTTTTGTTTTAAATCCAAGAATCAGGTAAAATGTTATAAGTGGTATATCACTTAGATCTGGGTAGTGACCAAGTAGTGTTTCACTGTGTTAAGATCTCTGGTAAAATAACTCTGCACATTCACAGATTAGGTTTGCTCATTGAAAAGTGGTCCTGCCTGTTTTAAACATCAGCAGACACTTACAATAGAATTTAAGGTCCGTGTTGTATGGGCTGTGGCAGGAAAGTGAAGACAAGGCCAGGACTTCTTGGTAAGTGAGAGAAAATAAAAATAAATGTAAATCTACAGTTTGGGTGATGGGACTTCATGCAAATTTTTTGTCAGTCATATTGTCAGAGAAATTGTAAGTCCGGAGACCTGAATCTGATTGGAACAACGTACCCTTGCATACACGCATCAGTTTAGAGTTTTTCGTGGACATCCCAAAGAGTTTATTTCATCACTAGCAATATTCTTTGACTGATTTTCTTTGTAATTCCAGTGGCCTATTAGACACCCTGCTACCTCTGGCTTTTCTGCCCATTGTGTTTATATCTGACAGCAGGCAGAGAGAGGTGACATTTTCAGTTGTTTCACCTTAAAGAAAACACTGAAGAAACATATTTATGGGTTGCTTTTTTTGCCTTGCAGTACAGCAGGTGGCCAGAGTTTAATTCAGATTGAGTCTCGGTCAAGACAAGCAAAGACAGACAAGACTCCCAGGTTTCTTTGTCACTTTATGTAAATTGTAACGATTCAAACACACAAAAAAAGAAAAATACAGTTTAGGACTTCTATTGCTTTTTTTGGCAGACATCTGTCACTTGGTGGTTACTTTAAAAGTCCTTGTTTTCAATGATGGCAAACCAGGGGCCACAGGGAAAATTAGCCCTGAAGAGTCTTAGAAACTAAAGTTATAATCTATATCTTTATAAATAAATTAATATACCGTAATTTGTGTAAGACATGACATATTTAGTATAGATTAATTTAGTCCTTGAAGTGTATCATTTCTTTTTACTCTTGAATCCTGATATGTTTTAATAGTCACTGACTAACACATTGTGCTATGAACCAAAAGTCTTTAAAATTATAGGAAATTCTGATCTCTTTTTATCTTTACTTTTTAATGCACTTCATGCTTAAGATTTTAATCATTGATGTGCTCTGGATATGTCAAATATTCCTTATTCTTGATAATGTTCATATGATCTGTTTTTACGATCTCAAATATGTCTATGGTACTTTTTGTACTTGAAAATATATCAAAACTTCACTTATGGGTTGAATTCCGTTGGTATGTTATGTGTATATGGAAGCATAGGGGTTATTCGCCTGTTTCTGCCTTCAAAAAAACCCAACACAGCTTTGAAAACTGTAAAGTATTTAACATTGCCACTGGGTACCTCACTTCCATATGCTCCTCATGTCAGCAAGCTAATTTAAAATGTATCCACTAGGCTTTGTTCTGCGAGCTGTTTGGGCTTTAACTGTGGAGTTCATCATTAAGCAAATGCTTTTGCCTTTACTGGATTATGCTGATTTCAATCTATACATAAGTCAATGGTATGTTATTAACTAAGATTGCTAAATTGTACCCTAGATTGGGAAGATTTATTCTGTTTTGCAATTTTAAAACTCAGTTTTATGAATTGCTATAAGATTAGATTAGCTTTCTGAAGATGTGAGCATGAAGTTAATTGGCTTACTTCTGCTTTCAGAAGTGCAAGGGGACTTGCTGCCCTCTATTAACCCCTAAATGTTTTGCATCTTTTGTATGTTTTGATCAATTACTGCTTCTCAATATTAGTTTTAAACTACTGCACTTTAAAGCATGTACAGTATAAAGATGCTCCAAGGAATTTCTGCCATTTCAAACACATCACATTTATACAGTACAAGATATGCCAATAGTGACTTGTCAGGTGCTGCTTAAAGGGTTGGTGACAGTTCGCTTTATCGTCATTGAAGGGCTCTCAGTACTGTTTAATAAAAGCCGAACTTCATGTAGACTCGAAAAATTAAATTAAGGCACATTAGAAAGCAAAAGCAATTCATGGCAGTTTTATTTGATTTTCAAAGCATTGTGCAAATACATTTTTTAAGTGAGCCACTAAATCAGAAATCTGCATGGAGTCTTAATTAGGTAAACATAAAAATCTGTCACAAAAACAATATTAACCATCTAAGTTTATTTGTATAGAATCGCATATTGTAGAAACATGTAAGGTTTCTGCTCTGAAATTGTGGAAGACCATTCTTAATTATAGTCTGTTCACTCCCCTTAAAAACCCCAAAGAATGTACCTGTACGATTGTAGACAGGTAATTAGGATGGCTTACTGGGGCAAAGCAGTATTTTATTTGTCTAACAAATCAACATTCAGGGGCAAAAATGAAAATATATTTGTGACTGAATATTTTACTTTGACAACTTTTCCAGAAAGACCCTGGAATATGTCGTACAATCCGATTAGTTATTAATGCACCCATCTCATCTGCAGTGAGAATTACAGCTACAGTATATCTGTGATGAGCTTTCATTACAGACATTTCCCACAGCCAGAACAGTTATAATTTACAGCACATCCCTAACAAACAAGACAAGGTTGCTTCAGAAGCTGTCAACCTAACACATTTAAGAGAAACAGTCCCTGAGATGTGGAAGAGTTCAATTGTAATGCTGATGCCATTGGAGAAAAAGTCTCTGTTTTATTCTACCTCCAGCTTTAATGTGATAGTATTAATCAAACTCCAGAAACAATGTGTTACTGGAGGCAACATAGCATTATAAATTGCTTTGCAAAATTCAAGATGAGTTCACAACAGATTTCTTACAGCTATTCTCCATAGAGTCATATTTGTTCAGATGGCTTTTTCTTTGCAGTTATTATCTTGCGGTTTTTACTCTGAGCCATGTTTTATTAAAATACTGTATTGAGCATTTGCATAATTTGTACCGAAACCTTTAAATGGTGCCATGTGAATTACTAGAGCTCACCAAGGCAATCAGGGGGCTTAGATGAGAAAAAATACAACAGAATTATTTCTCCTAATTACTCAAATTAGCTCACTAATATTGCTCTTAATTAGCACATCCTCATTGATGAAGATGTATCATTCATGATGTTTCTACCTGTGCTCATATAAGTATTCTTATGTTCTTCAGTTCTGTTCCCATATTAAACATGAAGCCTAAAGAACATATAAAATTATTGTCCGAGACTGGTGATAAGTTGTACTCTCTGACGTCTTATAACAACTTTAAAATGGAATGATCTGTGACAAAGCAGAACCTCATCAGTATCATCTTAGCAGTAGTTTGAGTCAGGTTCCATTTGAGTAATTATGGTAAAGATACATTTAGACACACCTTTCAGAATTTTAAAAAACAGCTTGAAAGTTAGTGTTATAATACTGTACATTTTATTTGGGTAAGAGGAGTGATCATGACAAATGTACAGTACTGTAAATATAGTAGTTCAGGTGGGTATCTGCATCAACATGTGTATGCTGCAAAGAAACAAGTAATAGGTTTATTCCATGCTGCAAAAAAGAAGAAAGAAAACACAATGTTTCGGCCTTGGAGCCTTCTTCAGGTGTGAGCACTGTACTGTAAATATATTTTGATGTATAGGAGTGTTATGCAATTGAATAGTTTGGAAAAATGACCATTCTAAGTGGCCTTTTAAAATTAGATGTCAAGTGGTAGCTGCAGCTAGCTTTCATTTTTTTTTTCAACAAGTTGTGTTTTGTTGGTGCAGTACCCCAAGACCTGTATAATACAGTTTGAAGGAGATGCCAATGATAAGGTATTTGTAGGCCTTGTAGAATACTGTAGGAAAATACCTGTGGTCCTATAACCACTACCTTAGTGTTTGAGATCTAATTTCCTTATGTGGTACAGGTATGTTGTTCTTTTGCTTCGCTTCAGTTGGTATTTTTCATGGGCTCCTACAGAAATATACTGAATTGGTGAGAGTATATCCTGACAGGCATTAAAGTGATACATAGTTTTTGTTTCAGTTCCTCTCTGCATACATACTGTACTGTATAAATATTTTTTTTTAGACTATGAGGAAGACACAGGTGGATATATCGCTTATTAATTCATTTATTAGAAAGAATGTGGAAGAACATGATCTCAGAAACAGGTGTTTGTCTTAAATTATATGCAGTGGCTGGATGTAGCTCAGAAGTCTCAAATAATCAGTGGGATTTTGCTTTGAGGTACAGGAGGTGACAGTCATTTCTCACTTGGTAACGTGCCATGTCGTTTTCACAGCAGGATTACTTTAGTGCCTCAGGCACCAAGAAATCTGCGTATGCTTTCTTTTCTTCTCTTTTTGCTTTCTTAGAGAAAAAGACTAATATTTGATTCAGCTGCATTGCACTTGGATAAGGGGGGTGGGACTTGGTTATTTCTTGAGACGTAGATTCATATCTGAACTTGGAACTTTAGTACCTAGTGGTGACTCTGCTAACAGATAAGGTCACTTTATCACTCATCCAGAATCCATATGAAGACCTCAGTAAGGCATTGTCGCAATGAATATTTTTTAATGTGTTTAAGACCTGCTATTGGCTGCAGAATAATACAATTCAAAAAGTTGTCCATAGTAGAACAGATTTGCTTGAATAATTGAATGAATATTTATTTTGGAATTCTTTTTTTTAGATCACTATACAGTATATGTGTAATGTTTTATGGGAGAAGTCTCCCTGGCATGATAGCAGTTAAAGAACATTTTTTTATTATGTTCTTTCCTTCCCAGATACAGTTGAGATATATACAGTACTACTTACTTCCACTTTCACAGGGATGTTGTTACATTAGGGCAGTGTGTTTCCTTTCAATGCCTGAACGTGAAGAACATCTATAGCCAAATAAACCAGGACATCAATGTCGAGCAATGGGCAAGACAGACTTTTTGCTGTCTTTCATGAGGGAAAGACAAAAAGATCCAAACTTTTATCTAAAAAGATGTTCTTTGTGAATAGAAAAATAGCCAAATTCACAGAACCTAGAAACAATCCAAACAGGTTTTTGCTTATGTATTTATATTTCTCTTTATATACAGAGAAGAGGGAGACGACTGAAAATGTATTGTTAGACCTGGCCTAAATAATGTCCCTCAGGTTCAAGTTCATACAGTATTACAATTGTTCATAATATAGATGAGCAGGTGATTTATTTGAGCCTGTCAGGATCTCATAGTGGTTCTTAAAAGAAAGTGTGGTCATAAAGGTGCAGTATAATTCATGATTTACCATCACTGTAAAGCCGCTTTTGAAGCTTTATAAATCTACCTACAGAGACGGCATTGTTTGTGTCTTGCTCACTTTTAGGTTTTATAATAGGGTTAAAAATGGATAAACTGCCTTGAATAAATCACAATCATTGTTGGTATAATTATTTTTGCATAATACAAGAGCTGTACAGTATGTTTACTGCAAAGTGATAATCTGCCAACTAGTTTTTGCTTTCGCAGGTTTACAGTTGGCACTGTTGCTCCCCTTAAATTATCAAAGAATTTCAAGCAAGCATCCTAAGTTGTCAAGATAAAATAGCATTTTGTTTCTACAGTATGAGCCCAAAATAACTTCTCAAATAACTGTTGTACAAACCACATACAAGAAAGTAATTTACACTGCTAAACTTGAAAACAACAAACACGTTTTGTTTGGATTCTAAAAAATAGAATTTATTATAAGGGAAACTCTGCAGAGACCTAAAGGAATATTTTAAACTGTTAAAATGAAAACCTTTCACTAAAAGTCTCGTGCCTCCATGTCTCTGTTCTGTTTTTCTAATCAAGGAGTTCTAATCAAGAAATGATGCATTGCGTATAACAAAGATATTTTGTTCAAGTTGTTTTTTGCAATACATCCCCGATCCCCACAATTTAAATACAACATGGTTGGAAAATATATACAAGCACATTGCATTCTAGTAGTGTTTCAAGCTGCTGTTCTTTGCCAGACTTTAAACTCAAAGAATTGGTGAGAAAAACGGGATCTATTCACTTCACTGAATTCCATCAGAACATAATAAAGTTGAGAGAATGTGTGTAATTTCAAATGCAAATTAAGAAATAATTTCCCCAAAAAAGTCAGTTCTTAAATTATTTGTAATAATGTTTTGTATATTTTTGGGGAGTGTGGACAGTGTGTAAACCAGGTTTTAGTATGCGCCCACCTTGGCTACTGAGAGATTCACTAATCTAGCATCTTCTGCATGGGGTAATTTTGCAAGGAATTAAGGCAATTTGCAAAACTTGGATGTTTACCTGGGGAGCCTTAACTGTCTGTTTAATGACCCATCTGAGCTGAATTTTAATCTTCCTAGGAAAGTAATTCTAGCATATATTGCTTGTGTTCTCATTTTACATTTTTTCATTATGAGATAATGTTATTCAGTTTCAGTGTGATCTAAGTTTTCCTTCTGTTTAAAATTTACCTTCTTTTGCTTTTCTTTTGCATGGTCCTTAGAGACCACAGACAATTAGTTTTATTCATTTTCAATAATGTTTTAGCTGGGCGAGTCCCTGCCATGTGAGAGTACGACTTTTATTCATTCAGTGTGTATACTGTAGTTTGGTGTTTTACATGCTAAACTAAAATAATGCATTGAAAATAACTTCTGAACGGTTAATAGTGGAAAGTGGAGAGAACAAAGTAAAAATGAATGAATGAACCAAGAGGAAAGAGACAATTTCAATTCCATCTTGAATCTGTATTTCAAAGAACGCATTTTTTCTCAGGTATATTTTATGATGAAGTACACATGATCAAGACGTTCTCAGAAATCTGTTTACAGTATTAAGAAATACACAATTATAATTGTACGAGAGAGATGCAGCTGATACTTTTCCATATACATTTCCTTTTTCTCTCTATTTTCAAATGAATGTCAGCACGAGCAGTCAAACCTGGCTCTGCTCGACCGCGACAATTCCAGCTCACATTTGAGTGATTGAACAATTTGGTCTGAAGAAGTGACACATAGCCTGCAGGCTTTTGTCTGTTTCAGCTGTCAGTCCCTCTGCCCTCTCTGTGATTCCTTCTTTAACTTTGTTTAATTTTTTGGCAAGTAAGGTTGATGTTATCTTCTGATCTCTGTTACAGCTTGCTGCTTTAGAGTTTCCTCCAAAGAAGCTCTTCGGAAACAAAGACGAGAGGGTAATTGCTGAAAGACGGACTCACCTGGAGGTACAGACGGCAGAGCTTTTTCAGTCACACCGCAATTTGCTTCTCTGGGCTTATCACTCTTAGGGTTATCACTCCACATTTATTGCTAGGCATGTCTAACAGCCTGCAGAAGAGGGCAGCAGTTGGCCATTGACCAAAGCATTACATTATTACAGCAAACATTACCTGGCAGTTCATTAAATGGTGATGTGGTTTTGTTTTACCTAGTTATTAGTGATTTTTTTCTGTGTATCCCTTTGAGATTTTTTTTTATGTTAATAATAATCTTTTAAGACATAAATCAAGATAACACTGGCTGTGATAGTCCAAGATTGGCATCCTATCCATAATGTAGCCCCGCCCTGTACCATGTGTTTCTGGGGTAGGCTCGTAATGGCCCTGATCTTTACCAGGAATAAACAACTTGGAGATCATGAGTGGACAGATATTCTGTGCTCTAGGAAGTAGTGCCAGTTCTGAGCAAAGATATTGTACATTAGAATTTCTTCCAGGTTAAAATGACATAACATGTAAACATAGAATAATCAAAGAAGGAAGGTTAAAACATTTACATTGAAAGGGCACTGTAATTTAAAGTTGATTTTCTCTTATTTGCATAATTATATTTCAGGTGTGCTAGCACACTGCTATTCTAGATTAATTAAGCAGAGGCCTGCTTGTCAGAAATAGCAGGTGTTTTTCCATGTCACTATTAAAGCCCAGTAACGATGTCCATCAGAGCACATTTATTGCAGCGTCCAGATGAATCTTATCACAGTCTGTCACCTACAGTACACTGTGCTCAGACCTTTTGTTATCAGAAGATTTTTCGTGAGCAGTGCGTCCGTCCCTATAGACATAAGGCACATATGGGATTGACCAGCCATGTCTAGTGTGTCTGGCCAATTAAAACAAAAGCCAGATGGGTTCCATTCTGTAGTCTGTTCTTCCTTTCCCTTTCTCTATGGAAAATCCTCAGTGCCCGCTCCATGTTTATTGCAGCCTTCATGTAGGGCCCTCCACAAATTCACAGAATGAGAAACTGAGGGATTTTTTGCAGCTATTTTATGTAGTTCCAAACATCAGCGTTTCACACTGTGCCCCCTGCAGCCCTCATCGCTCCTTCCTTAATAGGTCAATTATTTTCCTTTTTTGCTTTGCCACATCTCTTCAGGTAAACAGCCTTCCTGACCACTGGTGGCTAACGTGTTACTTGTCTGGCAGTGTCATCGTGATAAGTGGGATGGTTGTTGAGGTTAGCAGCCTGTGAGATCAAATATAATGAAGTGCAGTCTCACTGAGAACTTCCATTTTAGAACAGTCCTCATTTGTTTCAGAGATTAGTATCATATTGTTAGCAGCAGTACTGGAATGAAAGTAAAATGATGTAGTAGCAGTAGACATAACAGTATTATAATAGTGTAGTTTTACAATTGTAATAGTAGTAGTAAAATTCTGTAGATGTTTTATAGTACTTATAAGATGCTTGAAAACTAAGAACTGTAATGTTATGTAGTATCAACCTAAAACTCTTGGGGATTTTAAGTGGATTGTCAAAAGTTGTAACTTCTTCAATGCCTCATTAGTTCACAGGATTTACAACAGTTGGCCTCATTCTGGAGGGTATACATATTGAAGGACTGAGAATCTTTCAGTCTCAATGCCCAACAGCTTTCAGCCTCCAAAGTAGCTCAGTGGTGGTGAGTTATGAGGATTAATGAGGTTAAAGTGAGATCATAAAAAATAATCTGATTTCTGACAATACAGGGAAATGTTTGAAGTACTGTATGAGCTAAAAAGGACATCCTTCAAAAGTTTCCTTACATCACCTTTTTCAACTGGTTTGATCTTGAATCTTGGATGTGTCAAAATATGTTAGCTTTTCTAAATATGCAGATCAGCATCTGAAACCTTCTGATAATGCTGCTTTTTTTTGTTAAATGCATCTTATGGTTCATTAAGGCTCTGTGGTGGGTACAGCTTTTTTAAAGTTGGTAAACATAATAAACATGTCTGACTTTAATACTTCACTTCACATAAATAATGAACAATGAGGTTGACAGAACTCAATTGCAAGTTAAATGAATCTGAAAAACACCTTGCAATTACTGTCTGGCACTAGTCACTGGCTAATATCAGCCTGCTTCAAATGACCCCTGAATGAATTCACTGGTTTGTTAAATGTTTATATGAATAAAATCATGGGCTTTGAAGTTGTTTATGTAAGTGGTGTATCTATGAGTTTTCCCTGAAATTGCTTGCAACTGTACACCTTAAATCACAGTAGCAATTGGTACTCCAGAGCTATAATTTGTAAAGTCTGTGATGGATAGATGCACAGATAGATCAGGAAAATGATTGATGAGGATATAATTGTGAAAGAAAATCAGATGAATAATCTGATGTTAATTAAAATGTCAGCTCTCTAGCTTCAGGAAACATATTTTAGAATTAAGAATCATCCTTTAATTAATTCATACTTGTAATTTTAAATTGAATTACTCCCATACCAAATAAAAAAGAGGCTTCCATGAAATTAAAGCAAGAATCAAACTTGGCTGTAATGAAAATAAATTAAGATAGGCTTCAGGCACATGCATTTATATATAGGCTGATGAACACCATAAAGATGAGGCGATAGAGAGCATTTTAACTGACTCAACCTGTGAAGTCTGAAGGAATTGATTTTCTTTAGACATATGGTGCATCCTTGTAGTTTTGTTGGGGTTTTTTTTTCCGCTTGGTTGTACCAAATTGTAAGAGGAAGATGAGTAGTTTGCCACATGAATGCCAGAACATTTTTGTGAACTTGGAATGTGTGGACAAGGATTTAAGGTACTCTGCACTAGTGTTTGTTTTTTGTCCAATGCTGGTGATCAATCATCGTCTCTCATTTTGATTTTACCAAAGGAAGCTGTTTCCCGTTAAGTCATGACACAAGGGTGACATGTGTCAACTACTTTGATAGCCTTGTGTCGTGCACATTGCAACATATAACAGTCTGTCACTTCTGGTCCAGGGATGCATGATAAACTCAGTTCTTCTGCTGTCATCTTCTGGAAATTTCTGACATGTCTTGCTGATTTTAGGATTTCTGGGGCTTGCGGAAGAAATAATTGATTTCCTTCATGGATGCTCTCAACTCTTAAGGAATTTCAAGTAATATTAAGGAACTTAGGAAACATTATTAAATTGCTGGTACTGTATGTGTAGTTTATAACCAACACCATTTTATGTGACAGATGGTAAAAAATACACAAAAACTAAAACTTCTACAGAATCTAGATAATTATGTTTTTTTTATTTGTTTAGCAAAGCATTTACATCAGTTAAGTACATCAATTGTTTTCATTTTATGTTTTAAGAAGTCAGAGATCTTCTACATTTGTTTAAAATCAGATAAAAAATGCAAATTATTAAATATGTCCAAGTGGTTAATGTGTTAATCTTCAGCAATGCTAAACAATTTGAATTCATATTTAAAAACATCTCTGTATCCGGAAACAATATTGCATACATTGGTGTCATTAAAAATAAAACAATGCACTTTTTAAAATAAAACCCCAGTTCTACATTTAAATGTTAATTACATCAAATTTAAAATAGAACTGTTTTCTAAAGACAGCTTTGCCATTTGATCTTTTACAGTCAAAACATTTTATGACTGCATTACAAACAGAAAAAAACAGCTGAACATTTTCAGATTACTTAGATATTAGCTTTTTTTACTTGTGATAACCACATGAAAATATTTGAAGTAATGATGTTAACCTTGTACTGTGTTTTAATTTACAAACTGCCAAGTTAAATCAGTTTCTATATGTGATCCAGTACTATTTTAATTGAAATAAAAACAATTGGTAGTGATTTTCTTTCTTCCTGTGAATCAGTCTTTACTCATTAGTTGTGCTGTCTGTTCCAATAAGATATCAAGTCTTGCCCTGCTCCACCATCCAAAACTGCCCTGATCGTTCTTCTATTTCTAAAGGTTTAAAAGAAAATTAAAAAAGAAAAATACCAAACATTGGTACAATGTTTCTCTTTTGCCCCTCAATGCTCTCTGTGTGTTTTTGTACTCGTATGAAGTTCTGGATGGATAATTCGGAAAGCTGTACTTGTGTCTCCATGCACAGTAACTTCAGCATAGTCACAGAGTGCAAAATCTCATTTGTGACCTGAGCCAGATTTTCCCACGATCATTCAAAAGCATTGATAATACTGGGGAAACTTAACTGCCTAGCCACTATACTTAATGGATTATGTTGATATTATGAGGTGCAAATGATCAAGAAACAGCAGGCATTTTGGAAAATTATGATGAATATTTTCTGACCTCAATTGACATGGAGATGCATAGAATTTCACATTTCACATAGAAAATGAAGTATTTGGCCATTTAAACCTATTTTTCGGTGAATCTTTTTTTTTCAACAATATTCACGTAGAGATGAGCTCCAGGATCCTTGAATTTCGTGTTTCTGAGGTTAAGAGTATATACAATAATATAACATTGGCACATCTCTCAAATTGCAAAACACCAGTTATAGTTTAACTGTATTACAGAAATAGATAACAATTGTGCCTCAGGTTTTCTCTTCACGCAAGCTATCTCTGATTAATGATTAATGTTGCTTAAATTAAATAATGTGAACTTTCTTTAAAGACAATTAAAAGCTCTTCCATTTATATAGCACTTTTACAAAAGGATCTAAAAGTGCTTTATGTATTGGATAGTGTTGCACCTACCTGGGTGCCTTACAGGGGTATTGGTTTTCAAATTCTGGTCCAGAGGAAAGCTCACCACCTACTGATTGTAGTAATATGCTTTTCTTTAGATGTCTGCCTGTCAACCCAGTACTAAATGGGCTCAGACTGCTTAGCTTTTGGGATCTGGTGAGAGCAAGCTATAAGATGATGCCAGCAACCATTCATAATTAGTAAGCAAACATTCAGGCAAAAAGAAATACCCTTTTTCACTTAATTGTAATGATCTCTATCAGTTCCACCTGATCATTATCACCTCTGTGTGCTGTTCAATTTGACAATGGTACTAAATTAATCACATTAATTAATTATACCTCAGTTAATTACACATCTGAAAATTAAAATGGCAGCAATATCTGTAAGATGTTATCTTCCTGTAACTTAATTTTAAGAGACAGAGCTTTGTATCCTCATGTAGGTGTCTGCAAACTGTCTTCACAAACATGTACTTTAACTCACAGCTTTGACAGGATGCAAAACGTACTGGTGACTCCATGGTGACATGCACATTTCTACACAGTTGTAAGTGTACAAATGGAAACCGTTACACTCCTGTTAATGAAGGTGCTGTCAGAAAAGCCTCCTTTTCCATTCATGGACAAGATAGGAATTTGTCCAGAAAACAGTAAATTCATACCTGCTGTCTGTTGCCAAGTTTGACTTCATGTCATGTCATATCTTTAGTCATGTCTGTACTAAGTTATGAGGAGATCTGCTGTATTCTGCTGGTTATATTATCTGCTACTGTATCAAACGTGTACCGAAAGAGTGTATTGTGAATTTTTTTGTTGTATATGTATGGGGAAACAATGTGTAACAAAGGTCGGGACTCTGGACCTCTACCTAGGGGGTCAGAGTTCAAGTCCCAGGTGGGGATACAATTGCTATACAAGTGAGCAAGCTGCCTGACCTAAATGAATTAATAATAAACATACGATTGTTTAGCTCTGGAAACAGCATATTACATATACAGTATTGTTCCAGAAATGTTGTATTGTATGCCGAGCTTGCAAACAATCTCTAAACACTCTTAGCATTTTGACCCTGAAATCCCATTGATTATGAAGTCTGTCAGCACATTACATAACCAGTAGCTATGGAATCTAAGCAAAGCACAGTTGTTTCTTCCATCATGTACTGTTAAGTATACAGACTCTCTGTATTGGAAGTAATTACTACCAGTTCGTTCACTAAAGTCGTATTGCCTGGCGTGAGATTAGGGTTTTGCCTTCCTAAAACACTAATAGAACTAGTGTGAGTTCAGAGGACATAATGATGGGATGAAAGCACTTGCTTCTTTTTTTGTGTTCAATATGTTTATACTGAAAGTGTGCGTAGATATCCCACTATGAAAGATCGAGGCAGATGAAAGTTGAGGGTTATTTCTGATAGTTTGAATTTTCAGGAATCCTGGTTATTATTATAATCATTACAAGAAAAAACATATGTTTTGTTGGGTAAGTATGGTATTGTTCATTAGATCTTTGGAACAGGAGTAAATGCTTAACATGTAGCTTAATGTTTTGACTTATTATGTACTGTACCTGGTCTTTAAAGCCATTTACCAAAAAGTGCTGTTCCTCAGTAAGAGATGGGAATAAAGTAACCTTGATTCTATTTGCTGTTGTAGTACTTTGACCTAACCTGTAATTTAATTATTTGGTCTTGGATAACTTAATTAAGTCTCCTCTAAAAGCTCAAATTAATAATGTGGGATTACAGAGTTGTGGCAACAGAGTCTTAAAATGTTAATAGAAGTGCCTAAAATATGTTCTCCAGATCTTGGGTTTTCATTCTGAAAGTTGTTAAATTTCAGAATAAATTAATATAGCACGGGTTTCCGAAACAATTATTTGTGAATCAAATATAGTCTTTACTTTCTGTTAATACAATGGACAATATAAGTGAACAATTGTGTTATCTTTGATTAAATGGTGATCAGAGTAGCTGCTTTGCTTTGTTCCTCTATTGAATAAGCATCTTGTCAAATCTATGTTGTCTAAGTGTTGGCACTCTTCATTTAAACAGGCATGCCAATCGGTAGAGCTCCATGGCTTCAGCACTTAAAATGCCACAGCTGCAGATGAAAGACCTTGTTAACATCCTTAAATTAGTATATTAAGCAGTGGCCTGTCAAGTGAATTGGTATTAGCATCTTGCTTCGAAATATACATCTGCTTTGTATCTTTGATTAAGTTCCTTTTCTGTACAGTCCACATATTATGCCAGGAAAAACTGAATTTATGCAGGAACAGATGTCATTGAAAGCAAACCTTACCTTAATCTGTTTGGTGCTATATTACACTTCTCATATTCACCTTGTCATTGTTGCTTCTCACCCTTACAGTTTTTCAGTTTTCAACCCAGTCTTGCCTTGCATCCGAAGTTTCCATTAATTCTGTTTTCTTTCCTTTTTTTTCCCCTGACAGCTGTACCTCAGGAACTTTTTTAAAGTGATGCTCGATTCTCCTACATCTCCCCTGCATGCAGACAAAACTGGCCTGCAGTTGTCAAAGCACACCATCTGCGAGTTCTCCCCATTCTTCAAGAAGGGCGTATTTGACTACAGTAGCCATGGAACTGGCTGAGTGTGAGCCCAGGGGATCTGTGCCAGTGGAGAAGGATCAAAAAGCAGTGCCTTTCCTTATCTACATTTTAGATTTGCAAGACCACTAATCTGTGAACAGAATTAAAATGATCTGGCATGGTGGGAATGTATGAGACAGTTTAACCCATCTGGAAGTTTTAAAATGTTTTTTTTTTCCTATCATGGAGAACCAACACTTCCCCGAATGTAAGACATACAAGCACTCCAGCCTAATTCACCCTGAGAAGGGTGCACTTCTATGGAAAATGACAGCTGTTGCCCTTTATAGCGACAAAGGCAGCAGAATTTTTGCATTTTTATGTGCGGTATTTACTGCTGTTTGGAATTTACCATGAAAGTGTCTGAGGCTTCAGTATTTATTCTGCTGCCGTATCTTACATGATTGTTGAGCACTGCCTGAGTCAAGCGCTGTGCTCTGTAGTGGCGATGAGCTGCTTTTAAGCTGTCGAGACAATTCGTCTCCCTCCTGAAACATATGAGCACCCTGATCCATTTTCTTTCTGCAGTGCAGCTGGGGAGAAAGGTAGGGGAGCTTTGTGCATTTTGTGTGAAAGCAGAAAAGAACTGCATAGATTCCCGCAGCTTTCACTGAATTAAAGGTTTCAAATAAAATTAGTGCTTAAGTACTTAAACCACTTATTTGATGCAAATACGAGAGTAACTGGAGTCTAAAGATGAATATAATAAAAAATAACCAGAAACACTGATATATTATAAATGTCAGTGTTGCAGAAATTAATCTGCCACTTTTTTTAAATTGACTTCAGATCCTTATGCTGCATCTTTTACTTCTGCTTCTCAATCTCGTCAATAATCCGTGAAAGGGCTCCGATGTTTGCAAATAACATTTAAGGGAATGTCACTAAAATGGCATATTAAACTGTTTCACCCATGTCTGGAAGTAACTCTGTATTCCTAATGATTCTCTTGCTAAGCTACAGTAACTTATATCAGATCTCATTGACATGTTACCGTTGCCAAGGAAACTGACCGTGCAGGCAGTAGAGTACTGTACAGCTGTTAGATGGGAAAGTGAGAGACTAAAGGTGCTTACAGTAGCTTTTACTTTGGGTGTTTTTCAGATTTTTACCTCAGCTTTACCACAAATTATCACCTCTCTTTAAATAAATGTGCTACGGCTGTAAATATATCATTATAATAAAACCAGTCAATATTAATTAAACCTTTTCAGATTAGTTTTCTGTAATATTATAATAAATGTGAAGCTGAAAATGAGTCAGTTCTTTTAAAGTTTCACAATAGCATGCCTGGAAAAGCGTCCAATATATATACTGTATATTTTTATTTTGTGTTATCCTGGCATCGGCATACTAAGAAAGTTCTGCAACCCCAGCCCTAAGATTATAGCTGTTCATCTATCAGAATTATGGCCAGATGGTTGGCCTTAATTTTCAATATAAGAATTCTTCAGAAGTGATTGAAAGGGGGGTTCTTTCATTTACCAGTTACTGTTGACATGGCAACTGGTCCATGATAAACCAAAGGTTGTCGCTATATTTTTTGTTTTGTATTTTAAACTTGATTTCTCAGCAGTCCAAAGGTGTTGATAAGAGTAAAAAATTTAAGAACCTTTTAAAAGTTGTCATTTTCAAAATGTATTTTACAGATATCTTCAGTAGGAATTGCTATTGATAATTATGCTTTATTAGCTAATTATAATAATTAATCATTTATTCTATTAATATTTGACTAATAACAGCTTTGCCTGAAGTTTGATACTTTCCATAAAACTTTTTTGGGGTGTAATCCTGTTTATTTTTTGTACTTCTGCTTGGGAAATGATTCAAGCGTATCATATCTGGTTGCTTTTTACAGCTGCTCGTTTGCTGAACTTTACGGATGTTGAGGAGCTTCTACTGAATTCTAGAATATTATTTAGTTATTTTCTTTTCTGCGACAAAACCAAGGATGAAAAACCCAGGTCAGGCTACTAAAGCAATAAATTTATCACATTGGCCAAAATAAAAATAAGTTTTATTTTCCTTTTAAAATGCTATCCATTATCCCTTCCTCCTTACATTGTATATACAATTGTTACCAGTCTTCCAGTTGCTATTTAATCCAGGTCATCTCTGCAGAACTACACATAGAGTATAAATGCAGGTGTGCTCAGAGAGAGGTGTCAAGCCAAATGCTTTTCTTCTTCTCACTGTGACTCTGGTAACCGAAAAGCCAAATGGAGGATTGACAGAGCTTTCAAATAGGCAGCCCGGTGTTGTAGCTGAAGATCTGTTACTCCCACTGTGCCCCACTTAGATCCTGCCAGCGCCTGGGTCTTCCAACCATAGGTCGAGAGTGTCTGTGCCAGGATTTGTACCCTGCAAAAACTGGGCTCTAGGAATCATCCTGCACTGTAGGCGGAGACTTCCACAAGATGAATCAGTGTGGAGACCCTGAGGCAAATTCTTTTATATATTCATACTTTCAGTCATTTTTCTTCACGTTCTAGCAACTGCTGCAAGGAGGAACAGATGAGGGATCATAAAACACAAGACATTGATTCCTGAACATGCAGTGCAGCAAGTACAAAGTAAAATGAATGGGAAGCTGATGACAAAGAGAAAGAATATTATTTTAAGCGCTAGGCACATAAAACTAACCTGGCTGAAATGTTGAAGAACATTACGTGTTGGATGAATAACTTAGCAATAGGCTTTAGGCTGACCTGTCATCCATGTTTTACCAAGTTAAAGTTAAACTTGTTATAGTGTTAGCCAATTCATTTGTAGTTTACGAATCCATGTGCTTGCACAATTAAATTAAGCTCCATGTAATAGTAATAGTCTTTGGGGATTTTCAGTAAGCATGTGTTATTTATTCTTAATAAGCTTAGGAAACTTCTTACAGAACAATTCAATGCCATACTAATATATGTTTAACGGGGACTGATTTTCATTCTTCTCATATTATTAGAAGTCCATAGATAACCTGGAACATGCTCCATTCTGAAGAAGAAATCACCATTGCTCATGAAGTTCAGCTTAGGTGATATCTTTCATGTAAAATGCTATACACCTTCTGAATGGATTAGCATATTTATGCTGTTCACAAAGCACCAACAAAAATGATTTATCAGAACAAAGCTAATGCATTTATTAATGTCCAATTTAACTGCCAAACATTTCTGAAATCTTCCTTTTCATTTTCCTTCATTAAGCATTCTGTGCAGCTGCCTGTGAGAAATTCAGCAAAAGGAAATTTAATCAGCAGTGAGTAAGAAACTTTAATAAGGGAAGCTGCAAAGATTTTTTTTTGTTTCATCTCATTTTCTTGTTTTAGGGTGATAATTAATATGCTCTAAAAAAAAAGCTCTGCTCATTAAAATTTAAATATGCAACCTCAATCATTCTTATAACTAATCATCTAACCTTAAAAAATATTCTGATTCCTAAAAGCGAGTAACCGAATGCACCCATGAATGCTGTCCTGAAAGTAAATGCATCTTTCTTGAACATTGTAAAAGCTTTTATTGACTATTGCATTAATTGTGGTATGAACAAAATTTCAAATGTACATAAAATTAAGGACATTAAGAGCCACATTATATAGTTCTACAGTATGTTTTTGAAAATTACACAGTTTTGCACAATTCATGCTTTGTAAAGTTTTTCAGACCCTGCATGTAACCAGAGGCTGCCCACTTTGTGTCTTCTGAGGCCTGTGACAATCATTCCCTTCCACACACAAATAGACATACAGTCCTAGATGCCTTTCAATGATCACTTTCCAGCTGAGTTTTTTTCTGTGGCTTGCTGAAGAAAAAGTAAATAAGGAGGCCTTTTCACATAATTTTGACCTTTTAAAACTGGAAGCATTCACCCTGACATTTTAGATACATTCTGTGATTAATCTGTTTCTCACTTTGTGTTGAGTCTGGCAAATTCACTCTTATTTTTTACCATTTTTATGTTTGTGCTGCTATGTAGAATATTAGCATGGATTGTAAACTACTTCATGCACTATGTTTTTAGTTCTTTGGGGTGCACTTCATAACACTAGCAGGTTTATTAAAAGCAATATTGCACTTTCAGATTAAATTTTAATTTATTTTTTTTGTCAAGATTGGTGTTCTTTCTTTACCAGGTCTGATTTTAGCTCCCTACTTGAAATGTAGACACCTGAATCAGTGATTCGGGGGATAATATAATCTTCTTGATGTACAGAAATGTCTATACTGTAGTTTTTGTAAATATCAGCATTGCTTTTCTGTCTGCTAAAACAGGAAACTGACTTTTCTGTTACAATAAAGCTAATTGTAGACTTATAATTTCAGTGAAATTCAGCTTTTAGGTTACACAGATGAACACTTTTGAAATCTTGTCTTTGAATCCAATATTCTAAATTGCAAGTGAAGATGTTAAGTGCAACAGAGCCATACAGTATATAAGATGTTTGGAATCACAGATTAAAGTTTCAACTGTAGTTACACTAAAATCAAAAGCAATACGATATTAGTTGAACTGCTTTTTTACTCGTTTCTAACATGTTTTTGTAACATTAAGTTTACTATTTTGGGGGCTACGCTGTAACTGTGGTTGGATTGGATTTTTTTATCTTCACAGTTTTATAATTTTATCCTTCATAATTATGAATCATTGTAATTTGTTGTTTTTTTTTCTCATGAAGGAAAGTGCTAGCATTTGCATGGTAAAGGCATTATTTTAATGGGCTGTGTACACAGACTGAATGTCATAAAAATAATGTAAATTTGAATTGTTTAGTGTATTTTTTCACATGGAAATACAACCTTTACACGATTGTTTTCTTTTGTAAGCATTTCCATTTAAATGAGAAAAAGACCCATTTTTAGTTTGTTCTCAATTATAACCATATTTCATTTGTTATCATGTAAATATTTAGCCTTATATTTCCAGCTTAATGGCATTTTGTTCATCTCAGTTCCCAAGTAAATTGTTAAGGAATTATAATTTGTGCACTATCAAAAATGTTAAAGGGTACAAGTATTGACATTGTTGTATTAAAGAATTATATTAAATGGCTTAGGAAGAGAAAATAATGCTCTAGGGTTTGCATTTGCAGCACTATGCATAGTTATACTTTGCATAACAGAAAGCCTCTTATTGTAGATTTGTTATATTAACTCTACAAACCATTATTCCCATTATTATTCACAGACCCTGTACAGTAACAATATGAATAAAAGGCTCATTTGAAATCCCTGCTGAATTTTGTGTGCAACTGAGTGTCATATCGCAATCATTTTTGGGACTGTGCTTCTCTTTCGGAAGAGGAGGATCGACAGGATCTTGGATATCCCTATGAAAACTGACATGAAGAGAATAAGAAGGAGCTGATGGTTGATAATAATGAGATGCGGTAACAGACCACCACATGTGAGGTATGTTTGAAATGTGTGTAAAAAAAGCATGTTTTAGAACCACATGTGCATATTTGTAGGTGTTCTGTATCGAAGCAGTGTAAACGCACTGATGAGCTTTGCTAGTAAAACTACAATATTATTCCCACTTGCACTTTAGCAGAGCAGCATTATCTTGCATTGCGTGCTGCATTTATTTTGGAGATTTTGCTGAATGCTTTAGCAATTGTAATGTATTAAATCGTATGTTTGTTGAAGAGTCGCTACATCTTGTTACATCCTTAATTCTGTTGTTTCTGAATAGTATTATTCTCCTATTAACATTCTTAATGAATCATGAACAGCACTGCCCCCTAAGTGCTCTTTTATTTCAGACTTCCAGTGCAGAAGTTGCAGATGTTTTCTTTGCTGAAATCTGTTTTTAATAACCATGAACAGACTCGATGACGCATTCAGAATGCTATCCGTCATAACATATCCCCTAGCTGATGTGTGCATTCTTCAGCACAAGTAACTTTCCACATAAGAAGGTAATATATTAACATTTCATTAGATTTTCTACTGCAAAATAGATGGAACATCTGACAACTAGTTACGTTGTTCTTAACAAAACAATTTATGAGATCAGTAGGAAGGCAGTCTTGCTTCTCAGCCTGTGCATTTATAGGCACCTTTGGTCAAGAGACATTGAAATATCTTCAGTTAGTTCTTTTGAGTAAATCCAGATATTGGCCAGAATATCTCTTGGCACATCTAATTTCCCTTTACTGATTAAAAAAAAACATTTTCTTTTAACTATAATCTCTGACTTAAAACAAGATGTGTAGCCTGGTTGTCAGATTAATAATATGAAAAATATGTCAGAGCAGGCAATTTACTGTCACACTTGGTGTGCCCTACAGCAGTTCCCTGTGAAAAATCTGTCAGTTTGAAGAATTCAGCTTCAATGTCTCTACTACTGTTTCATTAGCCAGCATTGCAGTACAAAGAAACCCCCACCTTGTTACCATCAAAGAGTTCCCACAATTAATAAATTTCATAAGGGAACATGCTTCTTGCAAAATAATGCTATTATTATTGTATCCCAGGTGGTCACAATATTAATCGCAATAGCATTTAAATGACTCTTCAGTTTCAAATCAAAGACACCTCTGGATGATTTGAGGTGTTTAACTAATCCCTACCCTGCATAACTACTGTACATCAGAGTTGCTTCTCTATTATTTTTGCTTTTATTATGTAATAGAAACTAATTTCTCAAATATGTCGGAACATTTGCAAAAATGAACTATTCTTGTATTTAATTACTTTAAGCTTATTCTAAGAATTAAATAAGGCCAGAAGAAGCAAGATTCAGCTAGAGGTTACAGTATTCTCAAGAACAAGGCCATTCATTTTGTCCATCTGAAACCAGTGAAGTTTTAAAATAAATGTTAGAAAACAGATTCCAGCAAGAGATCTACCAAACCTCTAGTGCTCAACACAGATATTCTTTCTCAAATGTCACTCTTCTTATTTTAATTCATAATTCTTGCATGCTCAATGGATGGATTTACTGTTTTCATTGGATTCATGAAAAAGCTTTTGATCACTTTTGAGGGCAAAGACTGGGGGACTTAAGTATATCTGTTAGTTTAAGAAATTATTTTAAAAATAGGTGAAAAACCAGAAGGTCAGAATAAAAGCCAACTGTCATGCATTCTCCTCAGGTAAGTAAGGCATTCTCATTGGCACTTTAGCCTCTTGCAAAAGCATTTAGGAGACACCTTAAAACAGAAGGGGTCTGTATAATAGACTCAGCTCACACAATTGGGACATTTATGTTAGAACCAGAAATATCAAGTCCAGCTTTAATGGCCTTAATCTGTTTGGCTCTTTTTTAGGTTACAAAGTTAATTGCAACAAACATAGGCTGAGTGTTCTGACACATTTGGTTCTCCTACCTCATTTAGTTGTCTTCCTCTTTCAGATGTTGACTCAAAGCATTCTGTGTCCAAGGTTCAGTGTTTCCCCAACTTGAGCAGTTCTGTTTATATGGAAGCTTAATACAATGAGGAGTGATTTAGACAGGTAGATGCATTTACAAATCTCTTGGATAGTGAGCATTGGATTTATCAAAGTGAATATCCTTCCACATATCTGGATCCGTTACAGATGCTTCATTTATTGGTTAACAAATATGGTGGTGGCAGATTGAGGGAGGCAATTTTCAAAATGTATCTGCCAGACAAAGAAACTCAGGCTTAATCCAAAAGCTACAGCTGCTAATTGAAAGCAGTGGCTTGGCCCTGCCAGTGTTGTACCTTAACTGGTCTTGTGCCTCCATTATCTGAAAAAGGAACTGTAATGATATACTGTAAGATCACCTGGGTTGGCACATGGCTTTGCTCATGATAGTCACTGCATGACTAAACCATCGCCAACCCCCATTTATTACTTCCTATTAGAGACTAGGAGTTCCAAAAAAATATATTTTGCCTGTTTAATCATTGATACACCCTAACTGTATTAGAAATATTGACGTTATTCCTTGGAAATACAAAATTATGCATGCGCATTATATAACTGCCTTATTACACTCAACTCAAAGCTCTTTCTTACCTATTCAAAATGTAAAAATTACACTAGTATGTTCATTTATTTATGTGTGGCTTTCCTACTGACAACTTATTTCTGGACTCAAATAAAACAAGCATTAAAATGAAAGATTAGCTCCAGGATCTATAGTGACCTACAGTATGGATTTTTATCCTGGGCTTGACATCCAACTGGTACTCTAAATATATTCAGGTTAATCGGATGAAAGAAAATCCACAAATTCTCAGTCTGCTTTTCTTTGATCATTTATTTAATTAGGTATTGTAATTATGTAAACTGTATGTTTATCCATATGAATTTGTATTTTTCTGTTGTGATATTGAAAAGTCAATTAAGCTTTAGTTAGAAAGCCACATACAGTTAAAGGTAATTAATTGCACAATTTGATGTATATGCATTTATAAATAGGTCTTATGTCAGTTATCATGGCTCTGGCAGCAAGACCAACTGTAATCCACAAAATTGCTGTCTTTTGCGGAGTAAGTGTGCCAAGACAGGGGAGGTGGCATAATGTGATCATCTAGAGGATTAACAGCAGTGTTTAGAGAAGCTGAGAGGAAAAACTCACAAGCATGTCAATGTTGTGAGTGCTGACACTATCCCACAAGGCTGAGAGCCAACGAACCACGTCCAGTCGCCAGTGTGAGCAAGAAGCTTTAGAGGTACTGTGCTCTGTGTCATGTTTATCTTGTTCACATGTGCTTACAACTACCCACCTGTCCTTTGGTGGCACCGTCATCACTCCCATAGAGCCGGCTGAAGTGTCGCTGCAGAGATTGCTGCACGGTGTGGGATGTTGCGTCCAGGTCCTATATTAAATATCTCACTTGTATTTTTTAGCAGTTGAAAAGGCTGACATTTTTTTACATGTTTACATGTTTTTCAGATTCCAGTTTAAGGGAATGTAGGTTCAATCAAATAGGCTTTCTTCCATGTCTTGAGGGTTTGTAGCCAGAATACACTCATTTCAGCAAAATAAATATTTCATTTTACATTAACTGTGCGGTGTTTTCTATAAAAACAAAAAGGATTCCATAAGAATGATCTCAGACAACTTGAATCACAGTTCTTATGTCTACTCTTATTCATCTTGAGTAATTAGCAATTCAGTAATAAATGATAAACCACAACATTAATATCAAGGAAATTATTTTCATGTTCTGTTTATACTGTATTATAGAGTACAGTGGGTCCACAGCCTTTGTGGGGATTTAAAGTTGGGATTTATTCATCCCAAATTACTTGCTTTTAATCACAAATTTCTGTTGTTTTGTTTTGTGATTTGATTTAGAATTTCCACATTTTAAATAAAATGACAGGAATAAAAATACTTGCTTGAACAAATCTTGTCACTGCTTGCAAATATCCTTAAAGTTGCTGGGTTTTATAATAAAAAAAGCATGTTTTCATTTATTCTGAAACTATTTCATATGAGAGTTCATGTGATATTACTTTCAAAAGCATATCTCTCTTCCCTCGGGAATGTTGCTACAAAGATTTTACATCTCTTAAAGAGTGCAGTGATGAGCAAAGTTTGTCTAGTCATTTTGATAACATCAACAGCTTATCATTTTCCTCAAAACTTTTCATAGTGTCATTTACATTAAAGCTCCCATGAGTGAAATAAACCACTAAATGATTTGCCTTGATCCAAAAGTCTTAATCAGCAGCAACTATAATTCTGAATATGCTTGTCAACTTTTATCTGTTATATTAGATATAATATCTATTATTATAATTGGTGGACAAGACAAAATACATTTCATTTGCATCTTTGATGTGAAAAGAAAAGGATCAACAGTTTAGGTATGATCTGACAGTTCCTGCAGAAAGTGATTATATGAATAATACTTGAATTAAACATAATCAAAGTAAAGCTGAAAGACAAATTTCCTCCAAATATGTTACTTATTTCCACTATGAATGAGTACCAAATTTTGTTTAATGTCAAATAACGCGGAAGGCGTACTATGTGTATGCCAGGTTAACAGGTTAACAGCTGATATTGTGTGCAAATTGTTATTGCAAAATAGCATATATGTATGTGTGTGTAATTGTTTTGTGTTGCTAATTGTAGCTCTAGGATATATTTACTGTTCCAATTCATTCAGCACAACAGCGACTGGTGTATCTGATTTTCTAAAGCCAACGAGAAAGTCTTTGTAAATTTGAATAGAAAAATCAAAGGCACTAAATTTAAGTTTGTTGTGTTATGTCTTCAGGAAAGCATGATCACCTTTCAATGATATAAAATGAACAGATGTTCATATCCTTAAACAGAAGAGAAAATCTATCTTTTTGTGAATCTATGCCCTTTTAGACTTTTAGACTTTTAGACTATCTGTCTTTTCTATCCAGCAGGATACAGGAACAAAACTGTAAAGTTAAGAAAAGTGCATTTATAACCCATGTGAGGCACAGTGGTCCGCTGGGGCCCTGGGTTCAATTCCGGACCTGGGGTACTGTCTGCATGAAGCTTGCATGTTCTCCCAGGAGTTACTCCAGGAGTTCTAGTTTCCAACCACATAAAGTTAACCGGCTTCTGGGGAAAATTGGCCCTAGTTGCGAGTGTGAGTCTGTTTGTGTCTGGGTTAGAAAATGGGTGGATTTATTACGTACAGTACTTGGTTATAGCAGGTATTTCATGATATTTAAGATTTAAACACCATGTTCCTTAAACTCTAGTTACAATGCAATGCAATGTTTGGATGATTTAGTGATCTAGTAGGTATGGTCAGAGTGGTTTCTTTTTTGCTCTTGGCTTTCCTTGTGTTCTTATGAGTAATCCCCTCATATATTGAGAATCTTTTTTGGGGAAGGTATTATCTATAAACTCTGAAATTACAGTTTATGAAAGATGGGTTCAGACATGAGTTTTTTCAGTGTCTGGCATAGTGTTGTTAAGACTTATAAAGTGCTGTTGAAATACCTTGTGGCCATGGCATCTATGGATACTGCTAAGCTGGAACCATTATTGATTGTCTAGCTTAATCAAAAAGACTTTGAACTACAAATAAACTCTTCAGCCTAACAGGTTTAGGTCTAATAATTGCTCTAAAATACCTCCATCAATTCAGGGTTTCTTTATTTTGTAATGGAAGAAAGAATATGAGCAAATAAATGTGCAAGGAGCTGTGTTACCAAATATACTCTATCCTTCAGTTTATATTTTGAGCCGTTTACCATCCTTGGTTCCATGCTTTACTTGAATAAGAAATCCTCATAAAGGTGGGGATATGAAGAGTACTCTTTCCTTATCCCCAACTTTATGAGTCAGCTCAAAATAAGATCCCTTATACAGTAATTAAGTCTTGCAAAAGCCCAATTTGGTTTTGCATTTGCAAACTGCTCGTGGAAATATTATCACAATAATGTCTATGGGGGTAGCTACAGTACACTGCTCAGCAAAGATAATTCTTAATAGACAGGAAAGCGCTCAGCACACCGTAGGAATATTTACTCTCAATGTTTTAGTCATTTGACCTGCATGCAGGCACTAAAATGTTTTTCATCACTAATTATTTTTACATTATCAAATATCCGAAATTCAGTTATTAGGGACCTGACCCCGAACTGAAAGAAATTCCATTTAAATGTCAGTGCATACTTCCAGGCAGTGTGTAGTTATCACTTACAGCATCTAATGGCCTTAAATAGCTTTGAGGGAGCACTAAAAGCTGAACTCTTTTCTTTTCAGCTAACTTCAGAAGCTAAAAAGCTAACTTCATCCATAAAACTATTTAGAAACAAATGTGCTTGTAATTTGCTCTGACGTCTTGCACAAAGAGTATAATAATTAACGCTCCTCATAATGCATTATGATTAAATAGAGGTGTATTTACAAAACCTTTGCTTATACTGTGTTTTCCTGTGTACTCTGGACTTTTATTGCACATGCAGAAACAGACATCAATATTCTTAGAACAACAATATTCTTCCCAAGAACAGCAACTAAGAATCTCTAAAATGTCAAAACATTAGAAATATCAGGTACTCCAATTCTTTAATTGAGCACATACAGTACAGTACATTACAGTATCTCAGAATTTCTGCTTTATAAATTATAAATCATAGCTTGCTGACATTTCATAAATGTTCACAGAAGCATTTTTTATCCTCATGTACAGAATGAGCTTGAGCTTGAATTAAAAGTGAGAAACTCCCCTTAAAAAAAGAGCAAATGTTAGGATTATTTGAGAAACATTCAGCAACAGAGGGATGCTCTCTTCGTAGTCACTAAAAGGCTGTGTGTAGTTCAAACAGGATTTTAAAAGGAAATCTTGGTCAAAATAAAACTATATATGTGTCAGTTGAGCTGATGATTATAAATAATTCTGTAATCTTTTAATTAAAGTTTAAATAGAAGAAAGGATTTCTTTCCTATTCCACAAAAGGTAAAGAAATCATAACCTTCACATCTTAGCTTACCAGCTTACTTGTGTTTCATAGCTGCTTTTGTTTCTAAAAATGGTGAATACCGATTGTCTGATGCAAGGATGTTTATTGTACATCATTATATGAAGGGTCTCAAAATGTCACCAATACCTACTGTATAAGCAAGTTTACTTGAAAGAATAGTGTGAAGTAGTCTAAGGTAATTATTTCTTTACATGGTATAAAGGTTATGGACTTTTGTGTCCATCTTAGTCACATAGCTGCATTTGGTTTAATGTATTGTAAAAATTGTGAAAATTGATCAAACATGTTCTTATTCTCTTAAAAAAGTAAAGGGGATTTATGTTAACAATACTGTTGTCTGTCCCCTTCTAAAAATTGCTTTTTAACCACACCAGTCTCACTTCTCACAACACATCAGTCATCCTGTGATCTCAGACAATATAGCAGTCAGTGAGCTTCTAATTAAAAATGTGTGCTTTATGTTGTCTTTGATATTTGATAGGGAATGCTGAAACTGTAAAAAGAGACCACCCTGCTTTATACATCTGATGAATGGCCTCCACAAAGTGAAACTCACTCCATGTGCAGAGTTCCCATTTCACTGCTCAGTCTGAAGCCAGAGATTAAAGACCTTTTCACTGGTCAAAATTTCCAAATTTTTCACAGCAAAGCCAAATAGGATCATTTAATTTTCAGGATCATGACCATTTTTCCTCGTATAACCTCAAATAATTTCTCCTGAGCAATCGACGTAGTTCCGCAATATTGCGCAACATATGCTTGTATAGAAGAATTTTTGATTTGACCCCAGTACATTTCTTTTCACAGACCTAGTTTTCCTCAGATAACATCACCATGTAGTTGCAGAACAAAAAACCCGTCCCATCTCATAATCCTCTTGTCCCCTTAAGTTCTGTAATAATGAATGATGGTTTAATAGAAAGAGAGATTTTTATCTAAAATGTCTATAGTAACTGGCAGATATTTAAATCTGCAATGGGTAGACTAGGTACTGTAGTGTGTTGAATGTTTACTGTACATTATGATTCTAGTCCTTTATACTTTAAATTGACTGTTTTGGATCATACCAGAAACTACTGTATAATTCACACAGAGATTTTTGTTTGTCATTTTGAAAGGGATTGAAATTGGAGAACTGTGTTTTTTTTAAAAACAAATACGTTATCTAGGACTTTGCTTGATTAGACCTACCGGTGCTAAAATTTGCCATATTTATTCATTAGCTGTTTTTGTCTTCTCTTTATACTTATGTTTGGCTTTAAAAGATGCTGGATGGTTTTAGGATATTATTCCGGATTAGATTTACTTCGTGTTGTGGTTTGGGTTAGCTTTAGTGTGTAGGATAAATTTAGATTGGGTAGTCTGAAATTTAATCTTAAAAATATTATAATGATGCAATTTTTTTTGTTTTAATGAGAATTTGCCCTTTGTCTCTCAAATGTTCTCCACAATACTACCATGCTCAAAAGGGGGAATTTCTTATCTTCTTACCCTTAATCTTTGTCTTCTGATTTTTGCATTTTGTAAATGAGAGATTAAATTCAAAGCAAGCCTGGGAATCTGAAAGTCAATTTTCTTCCCTGATTTTGGTATTTTCCCTCTGCCTTTGAACACAAGCATGATAATGAATGCCATCAATTTTCATCCCAATTAAAGTGTTTATCACAGCTTAGTTCACCTATAGTGTTTTCGTTGCTGGGTGAGATGATGAATTTTCATGAAGGGCAAATGCAGCACTTCAGCTAAAAGATTACCCTGTACTGGGATTTAGCTTTGGAGAAGGAATTAACTTCTCAATTTGTCTGCTTTTTTCAAAACAGACATACAGTACAGTATAGATCCACCAAGTAGAAGGGCTTTGAATTGTTATTCTTTAACTCTTATTTCCTCTTATTAATCCACAAATTAGAAATAAAGTTTCAAAAAGGGGATATTCAGAATTAATCTAAATGATAAAAGGAGTGATTTTATTGAAGCTGTTAGTCATCAGCAATAAAATGTACTCTTACTTTGTCCCTTGGCCTTTTCCTTCAAAGGACATTGTTCTCTTAAGCTGAGAAAAGGAAACAGCGATGAAAGATAAAAAAAATAAAATGAATGAGAAAAATAAAATAAAACGCAGTGGGCAGGATAAACACCGTTCAAGGACACAAAATACAAAGAAGCATATCGCAACATCACTTTTTAAATATAATTGGATATAAAATGGATAATTGATCCAAGGATCTCACCCACTGGTTTTGCGATAGAAGCCAGAATTTTCATTCTTTGACAAAATGGCTGGGTAACATGTTCCAGGCACCCACAACCCTTTGTGTAAAAAATGTGCCTTCTGCCCTGAGCTTTAAATGCTCTTCATGCTGGTTTATTAAAAAAACTCTCACGCCTTTTTTACTTGTTGTAAGCACATTAATTTTAAGTGTCTGCTTACCAAATTTTACAGTTTTAAACAATTGCTGTTTACCATAGAACCTCATATACAAATGAGCGTTGGAATAAGCAATAGAACAAACCCATCTTGAACTCATGAAAATTTATGTAATGCTTCTGAAAGCCTACATAATGCTGCATGTCTTGTTTGAAGAACAGCAGTTTTGAAAATAATTGGGTATACATACTTTTAAAGTAACAATACAGCACAACAATTTTGTCAACTGGTGAAACACAGAAACATCTCCCCTAGGATGATTCTTTTTTTGTTCATAATTTTAGTAGAATAGAGTGACAAAATACATTTAAATTCTTAACTATGTGAAAGAAAATGACAGTGCTTTCTACTAAAGTGTGGCACCTGTTACGTTATTTTTTACATTTCACTCTGATAGAAGTATTTTTCATATTGGAAATTGCATCACATGGAAGCTGATTTCCATTAATTCTGGCTTATTGCTGTTTTGTTCTTTTTCCTGCTTTCTCAAGAACCCCAAAAATTAAAGAAAAATGTGACAGAACGGAAATAATGTATGAGTTCAAGATTTGTACACAGAGCACAAACAGAAAAGGCCTGGAGCATAACTGTAGCTTAAAAGAACTTCCTGACAGTTGTGAGGATACATATGGATACCCTGAGTCAGAGATATTGGTTCTTCAGTCGGATCACTTCACAGACTGGGAGTGCATTATGAATTAATTTAAACCTGAGCTTTTTTCTATGAAAAGACAATGCATTTACTGTAATATACTGTAAACAGTACAGCATACTGTATATTTGGAATTCATTAAAATATCATTATGATCATTAATTTTAATAACTGCTAATCCAAATCACGGTCACGGTAGCAATGTTCCCTCCAATTTACCCAGAATTTTATATTATTGTATTCACCAATACCTAAAGTATGAGTTGCAGGTGGCTATGTATTTAGGTTCTTTAACAAAACTGAACAGAATAATTTTGAAAGTTCCACTGAACATCTTCACACTGTAAAACCCTTTAAACCCATTTCTTAAAACCTAATTTGCTACTAATTGTTAAACTTTTAATTCATTAAATTGTAGGTTTGTGAGTAACTTGCTAGACAGTTTATAAGATCAAATATGCATAACACTTGTGTATGTAGCACACTTACACATGGTCATGGACCAAAGTCATTGACACAATATTAAGCTGTTTATTATGCCTTTGTTCCTATAATCCAACCTGTTTAAGATTTTTATGTTTAATGCAGCCATGTAATGACTTTTTGTGTACAATTATTTGCTTATAATATTAAACACTCGCACTTGTAAAGTGTGGCAATAATATATGCACGCGTACAGTACATTTATGGGGGAAAAAAATCGTTTTTTATTTTTTAATACTTTTTGTTGCCATGATCCTAGGGGACAAAGCTTAACGCTTCATATTTAGAGGTTCATGAGTGTTAGAAAGAGGCATCAAACTCTGAAGGCATATCAAGGAATATCAAATTATTATTTTTTATTTTTGTTTTTAAAATTATTTATATTAAAATGTTATATCTATGTAGATTTTGGTATTTTAGCGATATACTGCATATTTGTGAAAATGAAAGAGTGCCTTATTCCCTTTTCTCAAATCTCATTTCTTTTCTTCCTGCCATTTCCCTAAATGATTAATTGAATAAAGGAATTCAAAACGGAAATCAGTCTGAGGAGACGATATTTTTTTTTACTGTGTGCGATTGCACTCTAGCAAACTTACTAGAAATTCCACACTTGATAATAGAAACTTTGTAGTTGTAAACAACACCGTACTGATGGGTTGTTTAGCATTATGCATATTTAATGACTTGTCTGCTTAGTGATGCAACATTTAAATGAGAAAATTAAAAATTTAAAACAAAATGATTTCCCATGGAACAACACATCCCTTGGGCCTTTTTTGAGAGTAAACATAAAAATAGTTGACATTAATGTTACATGCACTTAATATTATAGTTGCAAGATGTAAGATCTGTTGTGGTTAATCATGGAATCACTAATTACCTGATGAATGCCAATCTTGCTTAATGTAACTGAGTTGCCAGGAAATAGGAACTAGTTATATATTCTAAAATTGTTTCTGCTCTCTCCTTCCCAGAACAAAAAGAGGGTTGCACACCTGGGTGTTTACCCAGTAATCCTGAAAATGTACCTAGCTGCTTTTGGAAGGGGCCCCTAGTGTGTCTTTCTCATCTCAGGGCCACATGCATTCCAGCTGTGAACCCGAATCCTATTTTTTTTAGATCCATATCTTGAGGCAGCCCATTGGAATGACCTTATCTATAGTATACCTTGTGAGATTTCATGTACTGTACTGGGATATACTGTCCAATCACCTCTCAGTTTTCATTGTTTTAAACTGTAGAGATTGTGTCCCTTTAACCTGTCTCTTTATGACAACCTTCTGAAAACAAAAATGAATTTTGTTGATCATCTTTGACTCTTTGTAAAGCTATAATATGTCTGTGTTGTGGTGACCGAAACCAAACACAACGTTATTAATGGGGGTTTAGTAATACATTGTAAAGGTTTAGCATATATAATGTCCCTTAATTATAACACTCTTGCTGTAATAATCAAGCCTCCTGTTTGCTTTTATTTTTCTGTATGTATTTTATTACAAATTATGGGACATGTGTCTAATGTATAAAACATCTTTGCATAGTTTGCAAAACATAACTTACTGAAACTCTGTTAAGGTGGCCCTTATTTACATATACTTAAAAGTACATCAGTGATCATTGTGATGCTGTGCTTTACAGTTGTCAAAGCCTGCTCAATCAGGTTTGTGTCTCTTTAAACATGGAAGCTTGGTAGTTGTTTTAGCTTTTAAAATATGCCCTACAGTGAAAATAGCACAGAAACCTGTAAGCATGCAAAATGGATATGTTGAAACTTTTATATGTTATGGGTTGGTGCATTCAATGACCATTTTATACCAACAGAACTCAGCATGATATCACAGAAAGGTGCAGTTATACCAAATAAACTGAAATTACCTCATAAATATTAATTGGATCCACTGCAATTGAAGCATTTTTGCACTTTCCAAAATGCCATTAGCACTGATTTACTGAGAATGCCACCACCTGCAGTTGTGGTTATCCCGAGACACACTGAGATGCAACTCTGTGAAGCTTTGTCATGAAAAAGTAATTGCAGTTGGAAAGCTTCCGTACTGTTATCAAGAGAATGAAAAGAAAAACTGGGGGCAGGGTTAAAGCCATTTAATAGTATAATCGATGAACATTTAATTCACCCGGAGGTCCAGTACAGCAATAGATAAGTACAGTTCTTCTGAGCTTGCCAATAGACGTATGGTAAATGTGGACCCAACAGAAAAACTTCTATGGAAGCAAAAAATAAACTACTGACAAGGGCATAGAAATCACATAAATGGATTATGAACATCTAACAATTCAGTTTCTGGGTAGCTGAAATTTGTAGGTTGAAATCAGGTTTTATTATCAGAAAGTTAGATGTCAGGATATTGACTTATGTTTTGTTGTGTGTGGAGTTTGCATATTTCCCCTGTATTTGTACTGGTTATGTTAATTGGTCTCTAAATACACAGCACTTTGTGATGCACTAGCCTTGTGCTCTATGCTTCCAGGATAAGTTGGGTATGACCCTTCTATGAATAAAGACCTTTTTGAAACTGGATATAAATACAGTATGTACAGAGCTCTTTAAGCAGCAAAGATGGGCTCAGTTTTCAATGTTTAAAATTAATGAATTAATGAATCATGTCATGTCAGCCAGCAGCCATATCACCCTGCAACTCACAACTGGCAGCCCACTGAAGCTCAGCAGGTGTGAGCCTGGTCAGTACCTGGATGTGAGACCTCCTGGGAAAACTAAGGTTGCTGCTGGAAGAGGTGTAAGTGGGTCCAGCAGGGGGTTGCTCACCCTGCGGTCCATGTGGGTCCTGATGGTGGAGGGGAGTTTCCATTCCCTGTAAAGTGCTTTGAGCGGAGTGTCCAGAAAAGCGCTATATAAGTGTAAGCAATTATTATTATTATTATATATATATGCACTTTCAGAATTCCTATCCTGAAAATGAAATGCCACTGCCCAGAATACTTCTCAGAACAGTGGAGTAATGAAATCTACACCAGCACACATCACAGTTTTGATTCTTTCAGCTTCTTCTTTACAGCCAAACAGTTATCTGCATATTACAGATATAGGCAAAACATTATTGTTTTTTAAAAGTATAATCTGAATGAGTGACCTGAAAGGTATGAGTCCTTGGCCCACTTGTTTATTGATCTGGAAAAGTACTGTTTTGCGAGACATGATCCTATAAATCATCACTATTACGTTGCGACATGTGGTACATGCAGCTCTACTAGCAGAAGAAAACTCTACACAAGGTATAGTAAGCTGCACCACTTATCAAATGCAAACTCTCCTCCTTTCTCACATCTATATCTCCCACCCACAGAGAGAAGTGTTTAGTTAAATCACATTTGATTGTGTTCGCACTAATCGGTGCTACAGTATATAGTATGTCACGAACACGGACTGAATTCCGTGTCAGATCTTGTAGAAGACCCAATGCGATGCGGTAAGAGCTGGAGAAAACAGGAGGCGTGGTAAAAGGGAACACACAGGGGATTAATAGTGCACAAAATAATAGTGACAATCCGTGAGACAGTGTACGGGGAAGACAAAACGGCATCCACATCCAAACGGGTCCAAGGGCAGGTCAAAACACAGTCCAAGAGTCCATCAACAAGGAATCCATCCTGGGACGCGACAAAGTTAAAATCCCCGGGAGGGGGGAACACACGGACAGACAAAACATGGAGGTCCAAGGGTGACGGGGCGAGATCCTCCAGACCCCGGGCTCAGGAAGCGGGAGGTGTCGGGGATGAGGCCTATGCCCTCAGGAGACGGACGTATGGTTTCCTGGTGCTAGGTGGGCCTCTTGACATCTTACCCTAATGATGAGCCCCGAGGACTGGAGGAGCTGGTCTTTAAATAATAACGCTAAAAGGGTACACCTGGAGAGCTTAATCACACGAACAATAATGGGAGCAGTGGAGCGCCCTCTAGGGAGGGATGTCGGGCGTGATGCTTTTCAGATAATATTGTATTTCAAAAAGATTAAACAGAATGAGAAACCACTGATGGGACCTCTTCCACCCTAGGGAGAATGAAATTGTTCAAGGGAATCCCCCTCATCACTGACACACTTGAGTTTTGCTGTTTGGAAAGAGCTACTGTACCTTAACTGAAAGGGCTGAGATCCAGCGACATAAGATGCAATATTTCAATTTTTATCTCCAGCCATTATTTGACTGCTCTAAACTGGGAGATTTTAGACATGTAGAACGTGAATAAAATAAACTACTAGAACTAAGCAAAATGGGTACTTTCCAAAAATATTTTTAAAATGCCTCTGTGATTTCAGTCTATGGTTTTAATCAGTTTTGTTGAAATACTCTCAAGATAAAGTTTCCACTCTTAAGCAACAGTAACAGTTGAATCCATTAAAAGGGTACTTGGGCTCACTCTGCATGTTGATTACAATCATTTTATTGGGGTTTAGAGCACAGTATAAATACCGATGCTCTTTTCCAAAAACATGCTGCAATTACAGGCCACAGTGCCAACCTTGCCAGGCACTACCACAACTTACACTTAATTTCTGTTTTCAATAACAATTTTGCTTTAAACTCACTAATTCAACCACCCACAAAGTCACTAGGATTTGAAAAGCATGCAATTAAGACACTCAAGAGACCTGTTAAGATATTTCGCCATGAGAGAGAACTATGCATGAAAAACCTGACATGCGAAGTTCATGATCCTGCAAATATCTAAAAGATTGCAGAGCAAAGTGGCACCGTGAGGATGGATAGAGAAGTACCATAATGTTTAATTGCCAATGAAGGTCACATACTGAAGCTGAAAATATGGCAGAATGTGATCTAAAGTAGCTCACTAATTATTAGGTCCAATTATCACTTATGTTTTCATGCTTGTCTAAATATTGGGAAAACACAGTCAAGTGAACAAACTTCTCAATGGCAATCCATAATCATCTCCAGTGAGAATCTAATTTCTCTTCTAAACTGGTGGATCTGCTATAACATGCAATGCAATTTCCACACAATATTATCTCTCATCACTTTGTCAACTAGATGTGATCCTGCTGTCACGGACGTCCGAAGGGACAAACCGTGAGGAGCAGGAGAGCGGAAAAAGACCCATATGCGTAGCGGCGAGACGGGAAAAAGGCCCGGGCTCATTAGTGCAAAGAGTTCAGGAATGCCGTATAGAAACCTATGCCCTCAGGGAGCGGACGTGGGGCCCTGGTGCTAGGCGGGTCTCAGGACATCCGAACCTCAATGCTGAGCGAGGACAGAGTGCAAGACCCGGAAATATATAGCCCAAGGGAAAGAGAGGGACAGGAAGGACAGCAGACCGGAAACTAGAGACAGGACAGAGAAGGAGCGCCCTCTGGCTGCAGAGGGCGTGACACCTGCTAGAGGTATTGCTTTTAATAATATACTCATGTACTGAATTGAACATTGACAATACTTGGTGACTTGGTGAATATAGACCTAGAACTGAAATTATATGATCTTAAAGCTGATCAATTCATTTGTGTTCTCTCAAATTGACTATTGTAATGCTCTACTCTCTGGGGTATCTAAATCTACTTTGAACAAACCGCAGTATGTCCAAAATTCAGCAGCCAGAATCCTTATCAGGTCTAGTGCAAGTAATCACATTACTCCTGTCCTGGAATCCTTGCACTGGCTTCCTGTCAAATTCTGTGTGCACTTTAAAATCCTCATGCTCACCTATAAGGCTCTGCATGGCTTGGCACCTCAGTACCTGTCTGAACTATTATCGCCCTACTCCCCACCTCGCAACCTTTGCTCTTCTAATTCTGGTCTCCTAAATGTCCCCCAAGCCCGTCTACATTGTATGGGTGACAGGGCTTTCTCCTGTTATGTCCCCAAGCTCTGGAACTCTCTGCCCAAGGATATCAGAGAGTCACCTTCTCTAAACTCCTTCAAATCCAGACTCAAAATCTTTTCTTTAGAAGAGCTTTTACTTAACTGGTTCCATTCTTCACCCCTCTGCTTCTCTTAGTACCACCTCCTCTGTACAGTATATTGTGATTGTGTTTTATCTTGTGTATTCTTTGTATTTATTGTTGTTGTCATTCTTTGTTGTTGTCGTGATTTGAGAAGTCACCTTTAAAGGCACTATATAAAATAAAGTTTATTATTATTATACACAATGTTGTTGTGTGTGGGTTTTGGTCATTTTGGAAGGTAAGTACTCGTGTATCTAGAACTAGAACTGAAATTACTGGATATGGACCAATGGGAATAGTTAAGCATTATTAATTTAATAGCTGTATGTCAAATCCATTTTACATATTATGTGTTCCCATTTGAAAGACTGGGAAAGCCCATGCAGATTTGTAGAATGGTATTAAAGGGGACAGTAGGACTCTATCAAAGCTGTATTTCATCTTCAACATCTGTTTGCTTCTGTGAGCCTTAAAAGACAGATGAAGATAAATGTTGAAATATCAGTTACCAGAATGTGATTCTTTTAGTATTCACAGGATACCATGATGGATGTTTGATTCTAGAATGAAACACTACAAAGAGTGCTAAAAACCTGAAGAGAGGTGCTATAAAAACTTGCAAGGCTTTAAGTAGTTTTAATGGTACTGTATATGCTTGCAGACAGATGTTACACATTAAACAAAGAGCATATACTGATCTGCTTGCTATTTTTCATTTCCACTTTCACTATGCACTGAATATTAATCACATTTTTCAGAAGAAGCCTAAAAGTGAAGTGACAATTAGAAATGTGACCAGAAATGTTGTAACTGAGGTGCTATGTCCATACAATTATTAGAGTTTCTATAATTATAATATGAAAATAGGATATAATTAAAACTATAATAAAACAATCATTTGGCAAAGTATTTTATTGATGTTTTCAACTTTTACCACCTTTATCTCATTGAGGAAAAGAGCTTATCTATAATTTGGGAAGTACAAAACTGGTAATGCTTTTTTAAGATTTCAGCAATTTGCTTTTGAAAGTATTTTTAATTTAATAACTTACAACGGCTTATAGTTAATACAGATCAAATTTGAAAAACATTTTTAAAAGATTGTTTTTTTACCCAAATGATCTCAAAACTTTAAATTGCACCCTAATTAAGAGGTGCTTGCTAAAATCAAAGCACTTGACACACCGTATGTTTAGAATAATGAGGTTTATATTTACTAAAAAGCTCTAAATACTTTTTCATGATGGTACCATATGTTCGTGTTTTGAATTATGCACATGATCTTTCAAGTATAAAAAAGGCCGTGCTGCATCCTATCCAACCTTGTTCAAAAGCTGCTTTTAACTTTTTTTGCCAAAAGATTTAATATCTCATTTTATATCTCATTTCACTTTTTCAAAGTGCCCACAGTCACTCATTCAAACTAGACATAAAAGCTCCTATGGTGAAATGATTAGTAATCAATGTACAGTATGAAACAACAAAACGCGTTGTCTGAGAATTACATCCACTTTCATCCAGTGGGCACAGAATGATGGAAGGAGAAATATTGTAACTTTCATTGATACTATACACAAAGCCAAGGCTATTTTAATTTCTCACATATGTGGGCATGCCACACATTTAATACCTTTTGGCTTATTCAAATAATTTAATCAAATTAATGTAGATGACATATAACCTGTATAATAACCTGTATCATAACCTTTCTTTACTGGTAATAATCTAAAGGTGAAAATTAATGAGCACTTCCCTTGGGATTTTTGATAATTTTGGAAATATGGATTCGTGTTTCTTCCTCATTAAACTCACAGGTGAACTTGGTTGTTTATCAGGTGTTTCAAAGCATTTCCCTAAATGCTTTAATTTAGTAGACGTGTTTGTGGTTTCTCCGTAGGAGTTTTGCACTGAGGTTGTGACAATTGCTTGTAAAGGCTACTCTTTTTTTAAAGCTGACATTCAGTGAGTCAGTGGGTGGACTGTAGTTCGCTCAGCTTGCTGTCTGACCTTCCTATCCTGTATTCTACCCTGCGGTTCTATCAAAGGCCAGGCCTGAAGGGAGTCCCTCACCACTACCCATCTGTTTAGGCCTGCCATTTCAAACTCTTTGCCCTAAGCAAGCTTCATCAGCTGAACATAAAGTGCAGATGAGGAAGAATAATATTGACAATGCACACAGCATATAAGTGCCACAAGAGTTTAGTTCAGGAGCTGTGGGATTTGTGGTGCTTTGAATGTTCAACAAAAATGTCAAACATAAGCAGTGCTGATTGACAAACAACAGTTTGCATTGGAGTGCAGGAAAAGATTTAATCATATGCTTTTTTAAATTCATGCTTTAGTGTTATGTATCTCATGGGTGGGCACATTTTTCTTTAGACTCTAGAGTACTCAGTGGCAAGCTCGAAGTACATAAGCAAATTATGCGTTATAGATTTACATTTTTTGTATAAACATTAAATGTGACCTAAAACTGGAGACATATTATGTCATTAGTTATCAGGCTACTCATTAGAAGGTGCTACACTGCCTTAAGGCCTGCTTACAGTGCCCTGCAAAAGTTTTCAGGCCCTTTTCACATTTTGGTGCTTTAAAGCTTGCAGCCATAACACCTTGAAGTAAAAAGTAATACTTATTGTATACACAACCTAATTTAAATAATTAAAGCAAAAAGTATATGTATGTATTAGACAAAATGGAAAAGTCATGATTGCATAAGTATTGGAACTCTGTGCTGTGACACAGCAAACTGTGGCATGAACCTAGGTGACACAGTTACTTTAACAGGTGCATCTCCTTTAACAGAGAGGCCTCTCTGTGTGCAAGAATATTCACATACTTGCCGAATGTTTCTGATATTTCTTGGATATTCCAAGCAAACACTCAACAATAATGGAGAAGCAAGTCAAGGATAAAGTCCCTGAAAAAGCATAGATCAGGATAAGGATAGAAAGAAATAAAAGTCTCCCAATATCTCAGTGAGCACAAGTGAAAGGTGCATTGTAGCACCCTGATACAGCCTAGATCAAGTCATCCCTTCAAACTGAGTGTCTGGGCGAGGAGGAATGCCGTGATGGAAGCCACAGTGAGGCTAACAGTGAGGCGACTTTGAAAGAGCTAGAGATTTCAGTGATGGAGATGGGACAAAATGTGCATTTGTCAACCTCATCCGAAACACTTCACGAATTCTAATAAAAATGAAACGAGCAACCGAATATAAAGGAATAGCACGCTAAATACTTTGGTTTCAACTCATGTGGCTGAGGAAATGACAGTGCTGGTGGGAGATTTGTGCTGTCACATCTCCTCTCACTCATGAGGTACAAGCCAGGGAGCGAATGCAGCAACAGTGACATTGGGGTGGAGGGAGAGGTGCTGGACAAGATACGTACAGTATGTGCCACTCTGTGTGCAGCCAGGAAGCTTTTATACAGTATGTAGGAAAGAGGAAGTGTGAGATTAGAATTTGTCCTTCATCAAGAAGAGAAGAAGGAAGTCATCATAAAATAATACATCAGAGCTCACATGGACTTTGTAGAGGTCCTGCAAAAATGTGGCGAAAGATGTTGTGGTCAGAAGAGACTAAACTGGTTCTGCTCAGTCGGAAAGACAAGCTGAGAATCTGTGGAACACTTATGAACTGCTGTCCATATGCAATCTCTAATCCCTAATTGCTCCATGAGAGAACTTGAGAAAACATTCCAAGAAGAATTTGCAAAAATTGTACCAAGCCAGTGTACAAATTAGGTAGGAACTTAACGCCCCCCCCCAAAAAAAAATTGCAACTGTAATGGCTGACAAAGAAATTTCCATCTCAAATATTGAGGTCACAGGTCTGAATACTTGTGCAAATCAACATATTTCAGTTTTATTTGAGCTTTTTCTTACATTAACTTTAACTTATCTTCCTCTTAGAATTTTTACACTTATGTATCTAGGTTATGCATAAAATATTTAGTTTAAAAAATTTCATATGTAGCATTTTGTAATTTCACAAAATTGGACCTCATAGGTTTTGAATACTTTTACCCAGTTGTTAGACATTAATATTCCCTCTCTTTCCTTACTCCCCTACTCATTTCCAATATTTTACTGAGATAAAATCTATATTCGATATGTTCTACTGCATATACATCATCTCATGTCTTCGCAGTTGCTGCCATTCACCGTTTTTCTATTACAAAACAATTATAAACTGGCAAGGGTTAAACTTCAGCCTCTCCAACTCTAGCTCTCCTTTTAAACATTGGAATGAAATAGTAATAGGAATTTGAAAATTGTACTGAAAACAGTACTGTGCAGTACTTCAAAAGGAATTGCATGCTCTAGGGCCGAAACTGAAAAAGCCATTTCTATCATATTGTTTCTTTAGCATCTTCTTGGTTCCACCCCACTGTTATTTCAGGCAGTTTTTTTTTTCTTTTACTATAAATCAATGGCTCTTATTCAAAATTTGGACTGGCATAACTGCCACAGAAAACCCCTGCTGTTTATTTTGTTTGCACAAATAAGGAAAATGTTTTGTAACAGAAAAAGATAAAGGTAAGCAAATTCCCATACAAACAAGAAACAAATCTTCTCCTGTCTTTTCTAAAACACAGCCCTGAGCAGCTTTTCAGTGTTACATAATCAGCTAGGCCTTGATTATACCTAGCATCACCTGTGCTCAATTACTGGGTTGTTGGTGGCCATTTTGGAGCAGTGACTGGTCTTGACCCACAGAAACCCAAAATGGCCACCTCCTACAGAAACCTCACAGGACTACCTCAGGTGAGTCTTCCATTTATTTTGGGATTCTTTACTCCCACGCATTATTTCTTTTGTTGTTTGTTTCATTGTAAAATGCCTTGAGGTTGTTATGAAAGGTGCTTCATAAAATATGATAACTATTTTTCTTTCTTAGGCAAACAGAAATAATACAGGATTGTAGAGAATTGTTGTTTTTTTATATACAGTGTGTGGGTCAAAATGTGGCAGACGAAAGTGTGTAAATAGCAAATTATCTAAATTCTGCAGAAATATAAAGTATCAAACTACAACACCCCCCCCCCCCCTCCCGCTCAGATTAAAAAACCCATATGTGTTTGACTGGAAATTTGTTTTGTTCTTCGCAAATCCCTAAGTACTATAAGATCAAGGATAATTTTCCAGGGGCTCAATTTGCAAAACCATTTTTTTTTGCTCATGTGTGTGCATGTTTAAAAAGCAGAAACTGTCTCATTAAGGTAATTACTGCATTTTTGTTTGGCTTTGCTTTGTTAAGGAAAAAAATAACTGATTTATGCACTATTCTGCATCTGCTATGTGTGCACTTTTTCCTCATAGCTTTTCAGCTAGAATACACCACAGGAAAAAAGGAATTTTAAAAAAGGTAGTTAGAAAATTAGTATTGTTTTACATTTATCTTGTCTATGAAAATGCTCATGTAATCTCTGCTTTTATTTAGACTGCAGTTATTAGTACTGTATCACCACTAATGGTATTACATGTTGACATTTTTCTTTCCTGTCTCTAAGTTAATAACTATGGTTTAGTAGCCTCAGATTACAGAACATTCTAGACTAGACACAAGGCACATAATAATTGTCTCTGTTATTTCTACATCTGGCAGGTGTAGAAGTTCACCTGTACATCTCCTGGTGCAATGGGCCATTTTGTTTATATCTCTTAAGTGGGAATTGACACAGAAGATCCACATATAGCAGAAAGTCAATAAGGGTTTCACAAAGACAGGTGAAAAATAGTGTTCTTACATGATGCTGGATAAACTCTTCCAGTCTTTTCATAGTTACTATGGAAAGCTTTTTTAACAAAATATCTATTGATTGGTTGATAATGAGAAACGGGGAATAAACCTTTCATTTGCTGTTCTGCACAGTCTCAGTCTGTATGGATGGATAGACATAATTGAATCTTTTTAACGTAGCGAAGAGACAAGTGGTGGTAAGAAGATTTGAGAGTGTAGTCTGAGTGCTAGGATGGATATTCAATAACAGTTTTATAGATTGCTAGCACTTACAGTGGACTTTTTCACATTTTCCATTTTATTAGACAATAGTAGGAGAAAAAACCCTAATGAGTGAATCAATGAAACATTTCAGGATGTCAAAAGACACATTTTTGCAAATGGAACCTTGCTTTACATGTCATACATTGACATGTAATATCAATATCTTTGATATTCTTTAAATGTGTTAGTACATAACTCTTCTTGAACAACAGGAACTTATTTATAAGCCCTCATCTGAATGAACTGACGAGAAAAAAATGACTCATACTTTAAGAGACTAATATAAAAAAAACAAGAGACCACTAAAGTTATTTTTGTTTTATAAAATACAGTGAAGGCTTGCTTTATGTAATTGAAGAGTGACATACTGCATACTGCCTTTTATTTCTATATTCTGTGTGCATTTTGACTTACAAATTTGTAGAATTGATGAGTAGGAGGCAAATAATGCTGATGGAAAGATTTCTTTTTTAAATTGTTCAAAAAGATTCTTTTACATGTCTTATGGTTAAATCCTATTTAAATCTTGTTGATCTTTGAAACTGCCTAAATAAAAAATGGATAAGCTTTGCCAACAAAGTACAGACAGACTGTGGGGTATTGAGAAATACTCTTGATTTCAAGTCTAATAATTCAAACTACAGAGTGTGTGTGGGCTGTTCAAAGATTCCAAAACTAGCAAGTCACAATAAATAGTTTATTTTTGTTTCATATAGTTAAGGTATGTGAAAGCTGATTACCAATGCTGTATTCCACACAAAAACACAATTTAATTTTATTTAGGTCAATGAATTCAAGGGCATGTTCACTTTTATTTTGCTGACATTAATTGTTAAACATTGTGCAGTTCTACATTTCATTAGCAATACAACTGAGAGAATATGGCTGTGTCTAATGCAAAACTTGAAAACACGGATATCTGGTGGAAGGCAATATTTTACCTTTTCACAAAAGCGGTTTTCACATCTGCACCTTCAGTATCATTCTGTTACTTCTTTATCATCCTGTCTTTCATGCTTCTTTTAGATTTACTCTCTCCATCTGCTGTTCGGCCTTATTCCTGAACTATGAATAAGAAATACAGTATACTGTATAAAAACCACATGAACAAATACTGAAAATAATTAAATGACCATTTTTTAGAACATTATTATTAGGAGTAGTTATGATATTGTTATAAATGAAAGTGAATCATGATGCCATTTACAGAATGATCCTCTTTTATTATGTTTTCCAATTTATTGGCTAGCTGTCTGTATAATTATACAGTAGGAGGACATTGTGAATGTGAATAACTAAAGTTTCTCCGACCAAAGAAATAGAAAATGACAGTTGTGCAGAGTCTTAGATGATTCACATAAATTATTTCTTTCAACATACATCATAAGCTTAGGAATTGGTGATTGCTGGGAAGTCAAATGTACGGACTTCCAGCCTGCATTTGTTTAGATTCCTTTGAAAATGAAACAAAGAAACAACACGTGAAATATGAATTTTGTTCTGTTTTTTCATGTGTATAAATGTAAAATATGTACTGTACATTTATACAGATTTGTATTTGACAGTTTGGTTTCAGACGTTAGTTAAACAGTACAGTACGTACTGTATGCGTACAGTATACGTAAAATACACATGCACATGCAGTATATAGAAATGTACACATGTACAGTACCTAAAAATGTTTCAGGTGGGCAGCTACGTCAGGATTTGTAGGCTGCAAAGGAACAAGTAATAGGTTAATTCCATACCGAAAAGAGAAGAAAGAAAACACAACATTTCGGCTGTAGAGTCTTCTTCGGGTGTGAGAAGACGGCTCCACAGCCAAAATGTTGTTTTCTTTCTTCTCTTTTCGGCATTGAATAAATCTATTACTTGTTCCTGTCCATAGAAATGTACGTGTTGATATGCTTTCTTACTAATCCATGTGGAAAGCAGTTATAGTACAGTGGGTTTTGAAACTCACCACCCCCTTTCAAAATGTTTTACTTTTTGTTGTTGACACTCTGAAAATAAAAACAAATTAAATTAGGCTTGTTCCATTTTTATTTACAGTACACACAGTAACCCACATAAGCCAATTGAAAATAAAATTCTACAACATTCTGAAAATTCATTAATATTACGATAGTAAAATACCTTATTTGGGTAAGTGAAGTAATTTGCTCAGTTATAACCAATCACCTTACAGATCACACAACAAACTAGTTGGCTCCCAACTGTGATCAATTGTGGTGATTTTGATTAGTTCAGAATAAAAACAGCTGTTTCTAGAGGATTCCACTGCTTGGAAGTGCACTTCAAAGTAAAGAATCCACTATGGAAGGAAAGGTGCTTTCAGAAGAACTTTGAGATAAAGTTGTGGAAAGGCACAGGTCAGGAGATGGGTGTAAAAAAGATTTCAAAGGCTTTAAGTATCCCCTGGAGCACAGTCAAGACAATCATTAAGAGGTGGAAGGCGAATGGCATCACCCAGACCTTGCCTAGATCAGGCCGTCCCTCCAAACCAGATGTGCATGAACGAGCAAGAAGGAGACTGATCAGAGAGGCTACCAAGAAGCCAATGGCAACTTTGAACAATCTACAGGCCTTTATGGCAAGACTGGTCATTGTATTCATGTGACAATATCACAAGCGCTCCACAAATCTGGCCTGTATGGCAAGAAAAAAAGCCACCCCTTAAAAAAAACTACATCAAGTCTGGTTTATGTTTTGCTAAAAAGCACCTTAAAGATTCTGTGGCCAGTGGCTAAAGGTGCTGTGGTCAGATGAGACCAAAATCAAACTTTTACGCTGGAATGCAAACTGGTAGGTCTGGCGAAAACCCAATACATCTTACCATCCAAAGAACACCATTCCTACAGTAAAGCATGGTGGTGGCAGCATCCTGTTGTGGGGGTGTTTCTCTTCCGCTGGGACTGGGGCACTTGTCAGGACAGAGGGGAAGATGGATGGCTCAAAATACAGGCAAATTCTTGAAGAAAACCTGCAGCCCTCAGCCAGGAAATTGAAAATGGGAAGATGGTTGACCTTTCAAAATAACAATGACCCAGAGCACACTGCCAAAGCAACTGTACAGTGACTGAAGGACAGGAAGGTGAATGTCCTTGAGTGGCCTAGTCAAAGCCCCGACCTAAATCCCATTGAGAATCTTTGGAATGACTTGAAGAGGGCAGTACATCAACGGTCACCACACAGTTTGACTGAGCTTGGACAATTCTGTAAGGAGGAATGGGCAAATATTTCTCCCTCTAGGTGTGCAAAGTTGGTAGAGATGTATCCAAACAAACTCAAGGCTGTAATTTAAGCAAAAGGTGCTTCCACCATATATTAACTCTGGGGGGTGTTCTCTTATCCATCCCAGTTATTCTACTTTTTTATTTTTATTATTTCAGAAATGTTGCTTTATTTTTTCACTTGTATGTTGTAAGGTACAATTTTTAAATAATTCTGGAAAAAGTCTGATTTTATTTTCTTCTTTTTGGGCTTTAGAGCAACAAAAGGTGAACATTTTGAAAGGGAGTGGTGACTTTCTATACCCACTGTATAATGGTTATAAGTAAAAACCTAAAGTCAGTTTTCATTTTTGTAATTTTATTTGCTACAAGCTCTATATCATTATTAGATGTTTTACTCTAAGGAAAACAAAATGCTTAGTGATTTGGACCCTTTGTTGTGTCAACAGATAGCTAATTTTATTTAGTGTTGCTAAGTTGGTGTACAGTATATATCAGTATGACCTTTCTGTTGTATAATGAAAGGCTGTTATTGTTACACTTATTTAGTAAATTTATCCAAGGGAAAGAAGTAAAAGGCATTTTGGTTTAAAGTAAAGAGCTTTTATTTGCCTTGAATTTAGCTCCCCTGTTTCTGTAGGGAAAGGAATAGCGAACACACCTGGACTGTCGATCACAAGGGATGTACTGTTATGTTACTGGTGACATTGGAAGAGGTGTTAGTGGGGCCAGCAGGGGGCGCTTACCCTGCGGTCTATGTCGGGGACACTATACTGTAAAGAGGCGCCGTCCTTCAGATGAGACATAAAATCGAGGTTCTGACTCTCTGTGGTCATTAAAAATCCCAGGGCGTTTCCCGAAAAGAGTAAGGGTGTAACCCCAGCATCCTGGCCAAATTTCCCATTGGCCCTTACCAATCACGACCTCCTAATAATCTCCATCCATGAACTGGCTTCATTACTCTGCTCTCTTCCCCACTGATAGCTGATGTGTGGTGAGCTTTCTGGCGCACTATGGCTGCCGTTGCGTCATCCAGGTGGGGCTGCACATTGATGGTGGTGGAGGGGAGTCCCCATTACCTGTAAAGCACTTTGTGTGGAGTGTCTAGAAAAGCGCTATGTAACTTAAAGCAATTAATAATAATAATAATAATAATAATATTGGTCTCTCCTCACCTCTTTCTGTGCCATTCCATTAATACATCAGGAAGCCACTTGATGGACTATCTTAAGATGCTCCTCTGATGATAAGAGCATTTTACTTACAGGGTCTCAGCACTCTAAAACAAAGGTAATGAATCAGACTGCAGGTAGACTAAATTGCATGAGGATAAGTAATAAGTTTGAGACATGTTGTGGACATGGTACTACAGTATACACACACCAATGAAGGTGAAGTGTTTCCTCCTTGATCAGGTTATGTCACATTCTAGAGGACTATCTCTGGACTTCCTTCCTCCCTTCTTTGCTACTATAGTAGCAGATTAAATTGTTTCATTGCAATTCATAACCACTACTTATGATATAATATATGCAGCACAAAGGAACCTTGACATATGTATGACTGCAGGGCAAATAAGTATTGGAAAACGAAAAATACAGGAGGAAAATGGAAGTTCTTGCAGTGGGTTGTGTTTTTTTCTCCTTGGTTTTATTTTGGCCAAAGCATTAGTAATTAAGTGAGTTTGTTTGATAGGCACCTAGGGCTCTTGTGTGTAATGTACTGTAAGATTTTAATCCTTAAAGGACTTCAGAACACATAATTGCCTTTTCTCCTGTGAAGAATGTCTTTGGCTAACCTGAAGCTTTTTGTTGTCCCAACAATCTAAATATATTCAGAATCGAATAAAATAACAGAGGAAAAGTCCTAAACAAGAAGTTTCATACAGTAAAATGGACTGTACTGTATGTGCAGTAAAAACATCAACATTGTATTTTTTTAAAACAAACATTTTATTTTAGTGATATAGAGTAGGCTGATTTCCCTGAATAATGGATGAAGACACCTCCTGATTGCTGTAATATACAAGAATTTCTTGTATCTGCGTAGGTTTCTCCCAGCTGAAGCCTTTTAGACTTCAGGAGGTCCCACAGTCGGCAGCTATCCTGAATGCAATTCTACCTGCAGGTAGTCAGGTACATATCAAAATCAAGCATACCCACTGACTGTTCAGTAAGGCTTAGCAGGGTTTCGAAAAAAAAAACTAATATTGTATGTATATGCTAATAGGCAGTACTTTGTTTCTCAAGATGCACATTGATATTTTATTATGAGTGGTTTAGTGTTTTCCTAAGATTAAATAAATAAATAACTAAGCTGATACTACATTCAGCTTAAATGAAAAAAGACAAAGAATAAGAATTGTAGATCTTGAGCTTTGTTTTACTTAATTAAACTTAATTTTCAGTTTTTCTCAATATTGACACGCATCAAAACTGTAGCATGCTGGTAGGATTGTGTCTCGGTACAAGGGCGATTGTATAAAAAGGACAATTGTTCCAAGAACTCTGGTTTTGAGGTTATGCCTTGGAGCAAAGCAGGCTGCTCCTTTCCCTACATTCCAGAAAGTATGGTGATCCCAGCCCCACTCTTTCACACAAAGACTGTTTTTGTAGTTGTCCATTTTTCTGTGTAAAATCGTTACATTCCAATTCTGACTGTCCCACTTCTAACAGCTTCAATATGTATTTTATCTCAAGAGTTCCAGTGCAAAACCTGTAAGCATAGTTCAAGAAAGCTGCACTTTGAACACTGTTAGGTATAGGAGGCCCAGAATCCCCATCTTTTTGCATGTGAAATAGAATTGCCCTTCACCCTTCATGGCTTTCATCACAAGGGATTGTTATAAATCCCCCATCAGACAGCGATCTCTGGAGGTATAGGACCTGCTTCACTATTGATATTTCATTTTATCGACAAAGCTTTTAGTATTAGTATGGAACGCAATTGCACCAGCTTTCCCTTGCAAGCTCAAGAAGGTCAAGCAATACAGCCCATGAACATTGCTGGGATTAGCGACCCACATGTGATCCATCTCCTGTGTTAAAAAAGCTTAACCCCTTGTGCCAAAATTGCCTTTTAATATCCATTTTGGATGAGAGAGCTGGGGAAAAGTGTCTGGGTCAATGTGTACCTGAATGATTGCTTTTGTGCTTGTTAATTCATTTTTTCCACGGAAGAGAAAAATGTCTGTTCTTTTTCCAGTTATAAAACAAAACAACAATAATATTGACTTCTTTTACCTTCATAACATAACACAATTCCATGTCAGTCATTGTCTTAGTGTTATAGTTTTGTTTTAATCACCGCAACATAAATCTAAGGTGTAAAAATGCTCCATTGCGTATTTCATGAGGAACAACAACACCCAAGGACCAGATGCAAATCTTTTGTCTCTCAATTTCCAGTAAAAAAAATCAAGTGGGTGAAGCCAAAAGTAAAGAGGCAACCCCCTAGCCAGGATGAGGAGGCTCACACACTTTTTTATATTGTCAACCGAGTTAGAGATGGAGTACAGGAGAGTGCATGAGATAAAATGCAAAAAGAGGAGTCTGCGTATGATACTGTACATACAGTATATAGATGTTGGGAAATATTATAATTTAAAATAGCTGGGTGAAATTGGCTATATAGGATATATATATACAGGGATATATTATTAAATTAATAAGAGGGGCTGTATTTGGGAATCTGATTCAAGTATTCAAAACCCTCAAAGGCACTGACAAAATCATTTTAATGGGAATGCATCAGAATTGAAATACAGAGGACACAAGCGACAACTTCATTAAAACTGTTTTAATGAATAGGAGATAATATTTTGATATTTTTAAACAGTAATACCCTGTTTTTTTCCTAAAATGGCTGGATTAGATCCTTGCATCAGTTAGCTTCTAGCAACCACGCTACTGTAGCTCAATGAGCCAAACGGATTCTTCTTTTTCGAAGGTTTCTTTTAATGAAATTACCGGTAATAGCAGTCCTGTAGTATATTTTTGATAGAGGTTCAGACCCGTAATCACAGATGTAACAAGAAAAAATAGTCTTAAGATTAAATTCTGCGGTTACGATTTATCAAATCGTCTGGCTTTTAAGTTTTATAGTTGTCTTTACCACTGCATGTTCAAATTTGGTAGAGCTAGTTTGTTTTTGCAACAAGTTGTGCTTTTCTAATGCACTGAAAAGCTGTCAAAGCTGATTCCGTTAACTTATATACTTCAGTATAGTGTTTTAATAATTTACAAACCTCTGACACAAGGACCACATCCATAAAGCATTCAGTGTTCACACTGTTAAAAATGCATTGGATCACAATTCATTTATTGCAGAGCTAATACTTCGTAATACTGGCCTGGGGCACAGGTATCAGGAAAGTAATTATAGCAGCTACATGGAAAGTCTCAATATAACAACAACCCTACTCATTTATTTTGTTTTATTTTTGGCGGTAGTGGGAGTGGTGAAGTGTTGTTTTGACTTTCAGTTTTCTATTGTGAATTAATGAGCCTGAAGATTGAAATATAATCATGCTTATTTAAATAATACACGCAGTGTCAACTCCTATAAATCTACACTGTCTGGAACTCTGTTGTGGTATACCCTGTATATTTACCTCTGAAAAAAGCTGCAGCTAGAGTTTCAAGGGCACTAGAAGGTTACTATACTAAGCAGATCCTGAAAGATCAGGTACTGTATAGCATAATACATACTGTAGTGTACAATATGATAATGATACAGTATGAATAAGATAAAACATATGATGATTGTGTGTTTCAAATGAGTATTTAGCTTAAACTGTCAAGTTAAAAAATATTCACAATTTCTTTATCTGCCTTGTCATATTATAAAGAAATCCGATTTCATGAATAGGCACATGATTTGCAGATCTTTTGTAATTAATTTTAATTATTATTTTTTGTTTTAATTAACTTTTAATTTTGAATACCTTTTAAAATTACCTTGCTGCTTTTACCAGAAGTACAAAACAGCTTTCATTAATTATATCAGGATCATATGTGTCATTCAGTGGATTTGATGGAGTAAATCTTGAGTGCTTTCTTTGCAAATTTAGAAGACTTTTTCCATTGTTTCTAAATGACGAAGTGCACTTTGTAGCTCTTTCTTGTGTTCTCATTTGAAGGCTTTGCTATGGGAATAGGATGCATTCTTATTGTACAGTCCTCCACGGCACTAAGCAAACCTACCCTGGCAAGCTGCTCATTCTTCAGACCAATTAATCTGAGATGCCGGAGGCTACTCTTAGCCCTTACCTTTCAAGAAACAAGGAACAAGTAATTGCTTCTGCAGCCTTTAAAAATTGCATCATTTATTAGCAAACAGGTTTATTGTTCAAAGCAAACATGTAATTGCTACAAGGCATTTCATTGTTACCAGACCAACAATAATGAAAACTGTTACATTATCCAGATAAATGTTACCATAAACATTTAAATAAGCCAGAAAGGTTAAAACAACAACAGCAACACAAAAAACACCCAACACATGAAAGGACTCGTTCGTTTCCCAGCAAAGCTATGCAGGCTTATGCACAGACTAAAAGTCATCAGAAACAGAGAAGCAAAGCTTTTGATGTAGAATGCTTGCACTAGAGGGATAAGGGATCGAGACATCCCCCAAATCCAAGTGCTGGAAAGGATCAATACCTGTGTGTCTGTTAGCATGACCTTTATTGGGATGATATGATTGAAGTCTAATTAAAGTATTCCTCATATTGTCTTTCTAATTGAGAGCTGCCAATATCTTCAGCAGCTGTGATGAAAGAAAAACCTTCAACCTTTCTGTGCAATTTGATTTTAGTTTTGCTACGTTGGATATATGTTTTAGCACACTGCTAGTATGACGGAGAGCAAGATACTGTACCTCTTATGCCTCTGGTCAGCAGCCTCAGTACAAGTGGTCCCTCAGCACATCTGAATCCTTCTCCCTACCATTGCTACAATGTTACAACACATTGCTGTAATGTATGTACCAGATGCTCATTGCAATGAATTTCTGTGCATAATTACTGGAGCTGTTAGTATTGATACTGTGTCATCCAAAAATGAGCTTTGTCCATCTGAGGGAGAGAAGCTTGAGAAAGAATGCTTTCTAAAACACGTATCTTAATCCCCCACATAAGAAGACAATTCTATTATTATAACAATGCTATGTGTGTACTAAAGTCTGGAGGGCTTGGGTTTGTGTTCCTTCTGCTGCTGAGAGGAACAACCTTATTACAGTAGATCTGCTATAAAGATTTTGCTCCCTACACTTTTGTGTGTGAATCTGAAGTGTTCGTTTTCAGATAAATCAGCTCATTAAAATCCTCATGTGCTAAAAGCTGTGCTGAACTCCTATTTTCTAATGTCATTTTGCTTCACATGTAAAATGAAGATTAAGGGAATCTATCCTCTTTAATATAAACTAGGGTACTCATTTGTTTTGGCAAAAGAGGAAATTAGGTGATTCTGCTCGCTATAGTTGACTGAGTTTTCTCCCTTGCTGTCTAGAATTAATAAAATACTGACTTTGCCAAGCTTTGTATTTATTGAGTCCACCCTTGATGTCTACTGTAGAATACCTTCCTCCCAGTAATGAGATCTTTCACTGAATGTTCCAGTCATATATTAGAATACCAAAATAATAAGCATGTACAGTATGCACACATTACTGGTTATAAAATTGATTCAAAAGATATACTGTGCACAAACCTCAGTAACACAACACCATAAATCATTTTAAGTAATATTTTAATTTAACTGCTTGGTTTGAGGGATGTCTACTTTGCAGTATTGGTGATTTCCTGGTATGTGTTGTAGTTCTTAATTTCCCCTCTATTGATAATGGTTCTAGAACCCAGAGATACAAAACAGCACCAAAACAACAGAGTGTCCACAATTTTGCACAGTGGATATATGGGTTTCATCATTTCTATATCAAACATCATGCTGATCTGACCATGACATTGTTTCTGATATTATTTCATTTGTCATTTAAATGATGTTTGGCATGTTTGAAGCACATATTTTTGTAAATGGATTTCTGTAAACCAATTTTTTTATTTGAGTGTTCACCCTCAGATAGAATGCTTCTACCTTGAAAAATCGGTTATAAATTCCACTGGTGACATTAAAAGGTAGTTTTAAAAACGTTTTAGCCTGAAGATGCCAGTGTGTTTTCGGAGATCTCCAATGGTTGCCTCTGGATTTATGGTTGCTAACCAAACTACTTGTCTTGCAACCTGTAGTGGTATAACAAACTTGCATCCTATTCTCAGCTGGGTTGCTACTATAGCAGTAACCTTTAATTTCTTAAAATAGACACTATGATAGAAATTCTTTTACAACCATCCTCCAACTTGTGGAGCTCAATGATCATTTGCTGCAGGCTTTGCAGATCTCTCCAACATGATGATGCTACTTTTGAATATCATCATTTTATATAAACTTCTTTTATACCTTAGGGAATCTGGAAACCTTTGGAGGCCTCTACAAAGTTCTGGAAGCTTCCATTACACTTACAAAGAGCAGAATGTTATTGTGATTTTTTTTATGTTTAATTTTTTTAAAGGAATACTTGTGGAGGAGGTGAGGAGATTGAGGTATGAATACCTATGGCTCTCTTGTTCTTTGGAATTCAGCTAATTTTGTATGAGGAAAAATGGCTTTGTTCTGTGCAATACTGTTATGTTGATTTTTTAAGTGATACATATTATTCAATGAGCAACCCATTCTGCTGTTTGATCCTGTTTGATCCTGTTTAAGTTGGGGTATGGATAAATCTGTTGGAAACTGCAATTTTAAAAGACGATCATCTCACTATATTGGTGCTTTAAAGCAAAAAAGAAGCTTTAAGGAAAGCACAATAGGAGTACCCAATGCAAAAATCTCATTTTGTGATTAGTTTTCTTGCCTGCTCAGCAGGGACAAAGGCAGGAACACTTTCCTGGTAATTAATGAAGGATTTAAACCCGTGATAGAAATCACATCACCTGTGCACAAAATGCCAGAAGAATATTGTTTTCAAATGAGACAATGTCCACTCTGTCTCAGGATTTATGCAATTGAGTGCCTAATGCCTGGAAAGGCTGATAGAAAAAGGAAAGGCAATCTGCCTTTTCACATGTAGGTAGTGGACTGACTGCTGATTACCTGAGTATCACCAGGCATACAGTATGTTTTTGAGATCTTCTCCTAACTCCAGCATCTTTTCTGTTAAGAGTAAGAGATGAATAATAATCTTCATTGTTTGGGACAGATGGTAAATCTATTTAAGGATGTTCATTTAAGAGAAAGTGGTTCTTAAAAAATAATACTTTATTTAAACAAAAGAGGAAATAACCAAAGGAAACTTCCAATATTTTTTATAAAATCATTCTAAAGCTATAATAATTCAAAAGTTATTGATAATTAATGTTACTGTAGACTTCTGTGTTTATTTTGTATTTCCTAGTTATTACATTGCTGAAAATCTACAGTATGTTATGAGCAACATTACACTTTTTCTTTATTATTTTTTAACTTTTGCATAATTTCTATTATAAAATATGGGAAATGTATATTGTGTACAAAAATTACAAAAATGTTTCTTACAAGGCATGGTAGAGAAGATTTTTTTTCTTTTTTTTAGCTAAACATCTGTCACATACTGGTTATTGAAATGTTTCTGTGCTCAGATGGCTTTAAAAAGAAAGGTGGGAATTTAGAAGGATTTTATGCTTCTTAAAGAAGTAGTACATTTATAAATACATGTGTACTTTTCTTCTCTGTATTCATATTTGTATTTGAACCCCAAATATTTACATTTTAGGTCGTCTGTTCCAAAATAATAAACAAAAATTACATTACCCTTGTTCATCTGCATGTTTGTAATTAACAGTGTACAATACACATGTGTTTTTGTAAATACTGTATATTAATTTACTGCAGTATTATTCATCATAATTAAGGGCTCTGCTCATAACACTCATTTCTACAACATAAATTGCATATCCTAGTCTTCAGTTATCCCTTTTGTGCAATAGATTCCAAAAATGTTGATGCAGAAATACTCACCAGCACTAGTTTTGATGAATATTAACTAAGCTGTCTTAATTTTTACAACTATTTCCTTTGCAGAAAGCTTGCTGTGTGCAAATATTGACAAATACTGTAGCACGAATCTGGGTTCAGGCAATAATTTAACTTCACTCACTTCCTTAAATACTGCACACACCAAATACTATTACCCCTCAACGTGGTCTTTTTAACTAGACGATTTAAAATTCCTCTCTCACATCCTATTTGTTCCACATGGTTTACTTGCAATTTATTTTCATAAGATGCTCTAGTTTTTCACTGAGTAATCCCAGCCTAAATCTCAGCTCTGGTCATTGACATATTTCAAGGACTATTTAAAATGTAGATCACATCTTGGCTTCCAGCAATACTTCTGATAGCAGAATTAAGGAGGAAAAGATGTCATGCAACATTTTCCTTGCAAAAAAAGACCAAATGCCTTATGTATTTGTTCCCATTTGTTACTCTTCAGTCCTGCTGTGGCATTACTGCATTTGTGGTACAGTCATTCATTATGATTCATTAATAGAATTTACATCAAGTCTTATTGCAGTTCAGGACAGTTACAAAACATTGACTTTCTTTTTATGAAAAAGGAGAACCTATTGTACAATTTTTCAGCAGGCTCTCGCCTAGTTTAAGATAAATGTCTTCATTTTCAATTTAGTTATGACCATCCTTATTTAAAACTCTTCGCCATATTCCATTTGTTTGAATAGTAAGAATACAACATTTAAACACTCAAATTTGCCTTCTAATTTGTGACTGCAAAATAAAATACTATACATTTTTTTAGCAGTAACATTTTGTCCTTCTGTGATGCTATAACTACTGCATTTTAAGTGCAGGTGTGATCTTTATTTTATTTTCTGAGGCCATGATACTTTGTACTGCATTTCTAATCCCTTGTATTTATTTAGCTAATTTTGTAATCTACTATCATTGTTTACTTTCTCCTTTTTTAACTTTTTCCATAAAGTGCTTTGAGAAGCTACAGTACTGTACATTTAAAGGTGCTATATAATATAGTTTATTATTATTAAAATTATACAGACATATGAGCGTAGTAGCATAGATTTAAGCCTTGTTTACATCAGACACCATCTTATTTAAGGTTATGTTGCTTTAAGTAAGGTCACGTTCTTATGTCTGGGGCTGTTTTTTTAGATAAAATGACATTTCATTTTATAGATTCATAATAATGCCATTTCATTTATGAGTCATACTGATCCTTCTGGGTGAAGTATTTAATTCTTCTTTTCATTGAACCCTGAAATTTGAGTGGACATCCTACCTCTTACTCTAACATATCTAATGCTAAATAACGGAAGAATTAAGATTTAGACATGGAAGTTGTTATTGATGGTGTATTACAGTTTCTATTCATTTTCAAAGTACTACTGTATATTCTAATTAATATTAGTGTATTAGGAATGAATGTTCTTTCTGAACAAACAAGTTGAGAAAGTTTTAAGTTAAATACATAATGTAATTGTTAGATACTTAAGTAAATGTCTTCAACAATTTCTTTTCCTGAGGTGTTTTTAGTTCAGTGTGTATTTTTAGTATTCTTTGCACTATTTTCGGATGTTTAGATTCTTTAAACTTGCTGCATGATTAAAGATATTTTATCTAATTCTGCATAGGAGCTGATGGCGCTACATTGTGCGTGAATAAAACATGATGAGGACCGGAAAAGGAAATTCACAACAGTTAATGAAAAGCTCTCAGGTGGTTTGTGTATTAACTTTATAATATTCATGTCAGGCTGCAAAGGACACCACAAATGTTTTGCTCTGCTCTTCTGCCTTCTAACGTCACTCGACATTAACATCGTATAAACTGGACACAGGCACTCTTTTGTCACTGGCCATTGCTGCAGCTTCAATCTAAAACATAGGAAAGTAGATTGCCGGAATCTGTGAACAGTAATAAATGAACAGTAAATAATGAAGACTAATAAATGTCCCTTAAGGAAATACAGTTATACAGTATATAAAGTATACTGTATGTATGTATCACTGCCATGGTTAACATTGAAGTAAACTTTTACATGTACTGTACATATGTACTGTATGTTGCCCTCACTGCAAAAGAGGTACTCTAGGATTTGATAGTAGTGGAGGTGCCACATTCATTGCAAGACATTTTACAGAAAATCAAACTGGTTAAGGTTCTTCAAGCTTTTGGAAAGTAATTAACTTTCCTTTAGAGACATCAGTGTGAAGGGGGTGGGGGTTCAGAGTTACTAGAGAAGGTACTGAACTGGCTATATTACAATAAAGACCAATACGTGAATAAAGACCAATAAGTGGATTAAGCTAAATAGATCCAAAGAAACACTATGGGTTAAATAGCCCCCTCTTTTTTGTGGCCATTTGAGGTGATATTTCAGGTGATAGTGATGAATAAAAATGCTTTAATGCTTCCCATTATAGGTGCAATTTTAACATCCACTTACAGTACATCTGAGAAAATGGCACCTGCTGTATTCATGCAAGGGCCTGAATACATTAAAATTCAAAGCATGCTGGCTATACTGTGTGGAATAACCAGTGATGTGTGTTATAGGTTTTAATATATTTGTTTTGTTATGATAAAGGCAATATTTTTTTAGTTTCTGGGAGACCGGTATCTTGTGTGACCTCACCAAATGAAGATGTTAGAGATACTACATAATTTCTGACATGCTCTTTACCACAATGCTGAACAAATTGACTCTGTAATTAGCCGTTCAACCTAGAAAGTTCAATAACATTGGAAAAACAAGAGATTTAATTCTATTTAATATAATAAGGCAACCATAAAAAATTGCCTGTCATAAGAAATAATAAACTCAGAAAACTAGAAGCCCTGTGAATATGGACCTTGCTGAAAAAGTGCTTTTGAGGTGCTCAATCTATATTGATTGGTCGTAAATTATTGATGGTATGCAGTCAAGAACACTTTAGAAATGATGAAGAGATAACCGGTAGAAAAACAAGGCAGGTTGTTCTACTTAAAAGATAAAAGGTTGATTGGGGTGTTAAGAATTTATTTTGAAATATCAATCGAGGCACTAGAAGTCTATAAGGAAGGATAATTTGACTGGACAGTTGGGATTTTAAAATACAAACTAACACTCCAATCCCCCAAAAAGGTTAAATTGCAACTAATGTCAAAGGACAACAGAATGTCACTTTACTTGATTAAATTAATCTAGCTACAGATTTTGTTTAGAGCCTGAAAGTGTCCTGAGCTATTTTCAAAACTAGGGTCTAGCATTTACACATAGCCAGTAGCTGGTATTTATGCTGGTTTCTTTGCTATTGCAATGATTTACAGTAGTTTGTCTGTGAGAACATCTTCCAAGAGGATGAGATGTTCTCTTTCAATAATTAGTACACCAGTCCTGCAAAACCAAGGAAATTCAAGGAAAAATTAAATAACTAGCAGAATGGTTTGTTGTAGCTCACCAATTGCATGCAAATGTCATGTAGGCTTGAAGGCAATTCAGGGGGAAACATGGTGCCAGATGAAAGACTAAAGATTCTGTGCCAGGGCTAATCTGAACTAGTGTCAGAGAGATTGGTGTAGTAATTTATTCACTGATGTGTGCCATTTTGCCCCAAATTGGCCTGACAGAAGACATTGTATGTAGAGATGCTATGGTGAACATTACAATGTCACTTTGTTCAAACCTACGCAAGAGATGGTTACCAAAGTCCTTTAGGCCACAATTGTTTAGGTTCTGCAAGCTTATCCAAAAGTGTTGATTTTGCAGCAGGACAATGCAAAGCCATCAAAAACGAGTATTACAAGAGCATTGCTGAGGTCTTGGTTTGGTCAGCTTCTTCTACAAGCCTGAGTTCAACTGAACACCTGTGGGAATTAAGACTGTTAGGACTTTTAACTCGAATCTGGTCTTAAATGCTGATTGGAACAAAGACTACCCTCCTGTCGTTGTCTCTTCTTCTCTCTCCTCGTGTCTCGCTGTCCATCTTCTCCCATCTCTCTCTCCTCTCTCTCTGAATCTTTCTCTCTTACCACCTTTTATATCCTCTGTTCCTCGACTGTTGATGACTCTTTACTGTATAACTTACCCAGAACTTAGTTAACCAGGTTAAACCACACAATTCCTTTGATCGATGTGTCTCAGACGCCTTACCATTTAACAAACACCTCCGTTCCTTTCTTGCTCCCGAGAACTGAAAATGTTGACACTAGCCAGGTCTTGATCATTGTCTTCAAATTCTTAAACACATCAGCTGCCGCTTCCAATAGCTGTAACAATATATTAATATACCTGGTGTCTGGATTTTTAATTCCACTGCATTCTGGCATGTCCTCTCAAAGCTTTCCCCTCTGTTTTGGTGCACAGCAGTCTGATCATTCTCTATCCAGGAGCTATCATGCTTTTCATTAACATTAAATTCCTTCATGTTTTCCATATTGTTGAAATGGTGAATTCAGAGATATCATAGAAATCGTATTGTTGACATTGAGCTTTTTTGTGTGCTGTGGGACGCACATTGAATATAGGGATAAACATGGAAATCATATGGGAGTATTGCAGCATCATGAAAATTACATAAGCATGCTAATGTACAGACAAGAGGAAATCATTTGATTCATTGTGTTTGTTTAGTTGCTAGTAGCGTATTGATTTGTGGAACTCATTTATTCATTTCTTGAAAGGTTCCAGGAAATACGCTTCCCGCTCTTTTATAAATAACTTATACTGTACATGGAATGGACTAAGACACATGAAAGAGAAAGCTTAGGAGATGATTTATTTTTCAGTTTTCAATGAACACATTTTCATTCATTTTAAATACTTCAGACCATGAAACCCAGCTACAGAACAAAGATATTTACTGTTTATTGGGTACCCCCAACAAATATACCTCGCAAAGAATTCTCAAAGAAAAATCTTTCAGAAGTGGAAGAAGTACAGTGAAAGAAAGAGATGACCCCATTAGTAACACTGTTATGCCTCCACAGTGAGCCTAGGTGAGCATCCTCCAAATTACATCTAAAACATTTTCCACTAACAACCTACTGTATTTAGTTTTCTTGCAGGACTGTAGTTTCTGTTCATTAAAAAGATGCTATTACCCTCTGGCCAAGCTAAATTAGTTTTTGTTCTGCTTGACCTAATTTATTACCATACTCTTTGTTGTACAAATAACTTGGCTTCAAAACATCTTGACTTCATACTGTACACAAGGCTTAAAAAGTAGTAATTTTCACATCCTACTTGCTTTCTGACATCTTTCCTTATGCAGTTACAGAACAGGTAAATCACTTAAACTTCCTTGTTAGACCTCTCCTATATCTGATGAGAGACTGCAGGAAGGTTTGCTGCAGACTAATAGTTAGAAAAGTAGGAAAGTTTAAGCTGATTTTCTAACATTAACCAATGGATGATTGATGGAAGTTTGAATTCCAAATACACTGAAATTCATTCATCAACATTGTCAAAACTGACACAAGGATAATTCTCTGGAAACTCTGAAAGTCACTTTTCTTAGCAGCTTTAAGTGAATTAATGTAATTCAGACAGATCAAAAATTAACTTTGAAGGAGGCCTGAAGGTTAGAACAGAATCAATTAAAAGGCGAGAGACTTCAAAAGGAATGAGTCTGTTCTATCCAGTGTGTGTGAAAAGTTTCTGTAAGCTGAAGGTACAACTGCATTATTATATAAATGCAAGTGTTGATGTACAGTATGAGGCCCTTAATGTGGTCTTTTTGTACTTAATCATGGAATCATGTCTGGAACATTTAATAGTTTTTTTTCTGAACTGAAAATTGATTTCGTACTTTAAAGAATAGAAATACTGTGATAAAGATTGGACTGTGTCTGTCTTATTGCAGATTTTTATTAAGTTTGTTTATAAATTTTATAAATATAAAATGTTTAAACACATTTCTCTTTCCAACTGATGCTTGTAGAAGACCCATTGTAGAATTCCGGCACAACCACCTCTTTAGTTATTTAAATGTAAATAAAATACTGTACATTATGGTTTTAATTGTTAGAGCAAAAAGAAAATTAAATACAGTAGCTGGTAGATCAGTTGTTGAACTTTTTCAATGTATCTTTTGTCAAGGGCTATTATCTAAATTCCATAAAGAGTTCAGGTAAATCTTTTAAAAGTGAAGATTCATGTAAATGGTTTGAATGTGTAATAAAAATAAAAATTGAAATTACTCTCTTTTGCTTATTTTTTAATGTTAGGAGGATACCCTTCGTCAAACTAATATGATGGAATTGATCCTGAGTAGAAGGGTTACAGGAGATGCTGAAGAACAGTCTAAACACCAGGTAAAGATACAGTAAAAGAAAGTCAAAGGTCATCAACTAATGTTATCAAATAATCAGGTCAATTTTCTGGATGTTACTGAAAAAAGTAACACAAACTTTTGACGGGATCACTGTCAACATTAAAGGAGCACTGTAATGAAATACTGTGTGTATTTTGCAGTCCTAGAAATAATTGCTTTATTAGATAAATATAAAATTACTACATAATGTTTTTCCATAGTAAATGCTTATAGCATTTCTTTAGATAATGTAAGCTGAAGAGTGCCCTGTCATTTATAAAATACACTCTTGCATTTTAAATTTTAACAAATGCAACAGAAGTGGATGTTCAGATGTGAAATTAACAAAATTAGTAATTCTGCTTGATTTGTTTTTACACACAAATAGTCCACATAACATCATGTTTTCTGAACAGTTTATTTATCAAATCCTTTTATTTCTTACTTTTTGACAGAAGTTCACATTAGTATTTCTCTAATGGCTACCCTCCTAGCACTTTCTACTTAGTGTTCATTTGTATCTGTGAGTGACATTCTCTCATCCTTGTAGCTTGTACCTTTGAGTCCTCCTGCTCCTTGATCCCTTTAACCCAATAATACTATACGCCCAGCAGTCTAGGAGGCAGGGGGTATGGATACAGAGCTAAAGTGAATGAACTTCTCTTCATTGTAACTTAATTGGATCATTCCTCCTTTCATTTATTCCATTCTTTCACTTTGTATGCAGACTAATTGGCTATAGGATCCAGCTTCAAACTAGCTTGATGTCAAACCTCACATAAGAGAGTTAATCTTTGTCTTATTGCCGGTTTTGAACCACCAGTGTAAACCTACTCTTTGAGATTCCAAAAAGTTTTGATTCTAGAGCTGTTGCCACTGTAGGCTTTGAATCTCGAGCACAACACAATAAAAAAAAGCTAGTGACATCATGGTTATACACAAGCAGAAAAAAAGCTAGATTCACTACAAAACTTTTTTTTAATTTCCAGGTACAGATATGTACACTATAAATGTTTGTGACTACTTCTGCATGGAGAAGAGCATGTAAACGAATTTCTAAAACAAAGCCACAATCCATGTTTGAATCTTTAAAATAAAGAGTACTTTTATTAGATAGATAAGACTTTATTGATCCCAAAGGGAATTTTAAGATGATTTATTAAGCATATACAGTATACCACATACCCTTATATTCTTGTTTGAAAAAGAGAAGTCTTGGAGCATACTATTACAGATTTTGGGGATTATTTATTCCCATATTTAAATCTTTATAGGTATTCTATTTGGAACTTTAAATTCTATTAAATCAAACCATAACTATTAATGTTCTATAATGCAAATACTGTAAAACTAAAATGATGCTGTATAAAAAAAATAAAACCACCCTGTTACACTTCCCCAGCAGCGATCAAGGAGCCTGGAGACATGATTTATACTTACTGTGGTCTTCCAGCGAGATACTATATTAATTTCACTCAACTGGAACCACCTTCATACCCTCAATTTGGTGAACTGCCAGTATACAGTATTAAAGTTTTATCTTCATACTTATTAAATTTCCTTTCAGTAAATTTAACTATATTACTTCATTCAGTTTTCAGTAATGCACAGTGTTCAGAATTAAAGCTATAAGCCAAATATTCACTATTTGGAAGAAATAATTAATCATTATATGATACAACTGCTGCTGGGCCTCATTGAACGATTACTTTGCTTGTTTTTTTGGCAAGGCTTTTTATTAGCTTACTGCACATGTGAGGTGTAGCCATACATTACAGAACAATTGATTGTGGATGCAACCCTGTTTCTTTAATTAATTATGGTATATTACATTTATACTTTTCCAAGACATCTATTTTGGGAATGTGTTAAGAATGACATTATTATTAATCATCCATCTGATATAAGAAAGTTGCTCAATTCTGGTAATGCAAACCAGGAGCTTTTCTTGGAAACATAGGACTACATCTTGGATGGGATATCAGTCCATTGCAGGGTAAAAGTCTTTTGGAGTTTTTTGGAGGTCTCCTGAGTCCTATTCAAGTGGTAATTCTTAATTTGGTCTTAACGAGGGGTAAAGAAAATTCCTGATTTAAGTGGTATCATCTTTTCTTAAATTGTTTAAAAGTTCAAAATGTTGCTGTAACAAAGGGCACAAACCTACACAGCAAGTTTCATGTACAGAATGGATTTCTCTCTTTAAGAAAATGCTGCTGGGGAATACATTATTCATTTTAAAAGATGCAGGGTTAAGTGCTGCAAAGTCATCACATCACCCTAGTGGAACAGATGGCAATCGCACTGAAAAAAGTTTGTGCAGGTTTTTTTTTTTTTTTTTTTTTTTAGGCGAGAGCAGAACAAACCGAAGCAACCGAACCATAAACCAGTAACTTTTTTTAATTGGTTCAGTTCTGGTTCAGCTCCTTCATATTATTTTTATCACTTGCCGTTATAGTTTAGAAGGAGAAAGATGCTCTTGGTTCTGATTCAATTTGAGTCCTTGTGTCAGATAACACAAGTTACTTGAGATGATAAATGTGTCACCATCGGGTCAGTAGAGATAGAGTCTGCGGCTTTAAAAAAATATTTAAACATGATTTCAGATGTATTAGATTACTTTTGAAACGTCTGCTTTGTCTGTGTTGGGAGTGCTATTTCAGTTTGCAGCACTTACTATTATATATTTGCAGTTCTGATGTCTATACCATTTTGAATTACTAACGGTAGCACACTTTGGATAAATTGCCAATTGAAAACTACTAGGAAAGGCATAGTTTGGAGCAAAGTGGACCTGAGGTCTGATTTTCTAAATGTGCTAAGTAAGTGTACCGCTTTTCTTTTTAACCGAATGACTGAATGCACCATACTATCTACACTGCTCTGCAAATAACCCCTTTAGCTAAAGTCATCAATTCAGAAAGACAGATTGACAATTCCTTTATTGGCTTGCAGGCTGCTGCTAGATTCTTCAGACACTGCACAAAGTGGCCTGAGAGCCCGCTGTTGGAAAATGGATGGAAAAGGCCATGGCATGTCAATGGAGAAAAGCATAAGGAAAGTGAAACAAAGGTTCTGTTTATTTTTATCCTCCTTTACCACGAAAACATCCTTGATTGAAAATATTTTTGGAATGTAGCTTCTTGCAGGGTAAAACTAAAGGATTTCTCTGGTGATGCAAAAAAGGTAGGAAAGGTGATACCCAAGATGTGTTAAAGAAGGTGACATGTTCCACTTCTTTGGGACACTAAGTATTTCTTTGTGTATATTAAAAACACCTTCCAAATATTTGCTTCAAATTAGGGCTTAACAGCACGATATAAGATATCCTAACTTGCATACGATATAACAACTGAAAGTTAAGGAATAAAAACACTTCAGAAATAAAAAGACTTAGGAAATGTAGGACATTAGTTTTCACGGCATTTAATAACGAACATTTTACAGAATAACAAGTATTCAGGCATGGAATCAACGTTCACTTTTATTTTTTTGTCATTTTGTTAACAAACATCATAGTATGAAGGCATCAGTTGTTTTAATAAAATCATAAGTATGGTAGAGATAAAAAGAAGAAAAACCAGGAAAAAGAGAAAACTAACAAACCAGAAAATTGTCACAACTTAAAAAAGGCATCAGCCATCACATTAGGTACTAATAGTTACAACTCATTTGCAAGCAATGCACTACAAACATTGGATTTAAATTGTTTTTTCTATGTATTTGATTTAATTATTTTCTGTGACTGTGTTGTAACCTATCAAATAAGGCAAATCCAAGAATAAGGAACAACCCATTCAACTCAGAAAAGGTATAATGAAACCTATTTTTGTAACCAAAGTCAAAAGCAAAGCAAGCATGCAGCAGAAATATGCATATAAAGAACAATTTTGCTTTAAGAAACATACAAATCTAAACAGCATCAGCTCCCCAAAATAATGAACAATTCTTTTTCAAAAAGCTATACATGTTGCTGCAATGTAGGTATAATGAATCAATGCACTTTAAAACATTTTAGAATGAAAGCTATTTTGAAATACTTTGTCATCTGAGACAGGCTTACACAATCTGTTTTAGGTGTAAGCGTATGCAACAATGCACCATATCTTAGAATGATGGTTGTTAAAAGAAGTGACAAACCCACAATTATTTTGTTTCTGCTCCTACCTTAGCCACTTGTTCTTGAACGTCTGTATATAACTCAGACTTCCAGAGAATAAGTTAACAACTACAAGAAGTAGTAAGGTTTCCGTCTTTGTTTTTCAAAGGCATGGTGAATTCCTAGAATGTGTTAAGTGTGTCTTTTACCTCAGCTCAGAGTATTTTCATTTGCATTTCTTGTTCTTGCTGCAAGCTTTAATGTTGTAGATGAACTGAAAATTTAACGTAGATGTGCTCTGAGTATGGACGATTGGCAGTCACTGGCATACATAGCTCCAGAACAATACAGTATAAGCAACAGGACGGCTTATTATCTACTCTCAGATGCACCATTGACACAAAACGTCATCATCTAGCCAAAGGATATTCTTTTTTATAGCTTGTGGCAACTGCAATCAGTGCTAAGCATATGATTTCATTCTGAACATCATTCACCCACAAAACCTCTGATATGTTTTTTTATAGATATATTTATATATGAAGGAAAGCGATTTTAAAAATCATGATACATAAACGTTAATGAATTCATACTCTATCTTCCTAGCCTATAAGAATCCTCCCAGTGTGTACATATTGGTGAAATGTGTGCCTTCACACAATCTGACGTCTCTCAAAATGCATTCAAACTGCCTTCTTAGCCTCTTCATGGGTCCTTCAATTTGCCCACATAATCTGTGTGAAAAGAAACAAGAAAGATTGGTTTAGATTGGCAGGCACAGAGAATTGCAGTTACCTTAGCGCGGATATTTTTATTGCTGGACATTTAACCCATTCCTTAGCAGTATTTCACAGAGTAACAGAGAGAAATCGTTCCAGTCATCTGGTAAGTTTTTCTGAAAGAAATGTGTATACTGTATATTACAAATGATCAGCTTTTTAGTTGAAATCTGAATGAGATTAACATTTAGGGGATAGTGTTTCAGTTACTGTGTTTAAGCTAAACTTAAAACTCAATTTTACATAGTCAGCATGATTGTAAAAATGTACAAAATGTCAAAAGTAGCAGGATTCAAATGACCTTTATATACAATAATTTTCTACTATATCCATGTACTGTACAGTATAGTACAGTATCTGATATGAACTACATGCAACAGTATTATAAAATCCTGGCAGTTTATAGTTTTCTGTTAAGTCACTCAATGTGAATTAACCACTTCTCAGTGCGTTGCTTCTGGAATCAGAGTATACTGCCTTTTATACAGTACTTATGATACTTGAAATCAGTATGTTTTTAATCCAATGTACAGTAGGCATGGAATAAGCTAAAAATAAATTGTATATTATATTGAACTTATCATTCATTTTAATTTCAAGATCACAAATAGAAATTACTTGGCTATAAAGCTAAAGTTTTGACTTTGCTGTCCCAACACTTTTTGAGGGCACTGTATATAGTATGGCCATGTTACACTAGACCAACGTAACTACTGAGTTACAACCACAATGCAGTGCATTAGACCTACATCACAACTTGTGCAACAAAATAGAACATTATACACCACTTTTACTACTGCATTATGATTACAATACCTCATGGACCAATTTGCAAGTACTTCTCAGTACCATAAAGAATTATAAATTTTCCTTGCAGTTCAACGGTAAAGCTTTCTGATTTATATGACTGTAATCTGAAAATTTCTGTGGAAGTTGAAACCTGTACTTGAATTCTCAGTTTAGGCTTAGCACCCCAAATAAATAGTTCATAATTTCATGCTGATAAAAAGTTATGCAGTATATCAATCAATACATGGATACAGTATGTGATGTACAGTATTTTCTTTATGTAACATAAAAATGTTACTTTTTATGTACTATAACTATGTTCAATTCTTTGTTAAAATGTACAGTAGGTTGGAAAATAGTTACTAAAAGTGTCCCTTAAACTGTTTATAAAGTGTGACATATTCACTGACTCAAAAAATAAAAACAATGATTTTGTTGCATAACAATTCCTCTTTTTTCACCTTAGTTCTGTCTCTGAGAATCCAGCAGAAACAACTGTGATCTGCTGAATATTTTTGAAAGTGTGAATGAAACAAAGCAGAAGATCCTTGATCCTTGATCTTTTTTATTGTGCTTTCATTTTGTATTAAATATAAAAAGACCTAGAAGACCTATAATCTAATGGCCACAATGTACCTTCAAGGAGGAGTTATTTTATGCATCATTGTGTGTCTAATAATGCTCATATTCACTTATCTGTGTAATGTAAGTATGAACGCATGCTAATGCACTATGACAAATATCGAGAACAGTACCAATAATTTGACAGTACACTGTGAAATGAGCATACAAGAAGGCTTTTCAGCTACCAGAGAAGATGTTTACTGTGACCTTAAAATTTTACAACAGCTCCTGTTACAAAATCCCCCCCAAAGGGGACAAGGTTTCTTTTTTTCAGCCTAGATTGAATTCAAAATTAACAGCTGAGCCAGCTACTAAGGATACTGAAGCTGACATACGAAACTGATCGAAAAGATGGACTGCTTTCTTTTGTTCTTTCTTACCTTTGGACTGACTGTTTTCTGTTGGAGTTAATTCAAATTCTTGTGAGTCCTCTACTTGAGTGTTCATTTCAGCTGTAAGAGATCAAAGAGAAAAAAGAGGAAATTACAGGTCTCAAATAACACTTTCTAAAATTCTGTTGGGTGCCACACTTTAACATGCAGGTAAAATTTATATTCTACATTGTTGGAGCTAAAATCCTATGGTTGCTGGGAGCAGCTGTGCCTGAAGACTGGGGGGCTGCACATCCAGTCCCCTAGGTGGGATTTTTCAGATTGGTATTGAGGTTTCAACTGGAAGCGCAGTGGTTAAGAAGCACCAAATAAGTTATTTGTTTAAAGACATTTACTGAAAAGCCAACCATGGAACACATACTATATAAGAATAAACAGAAAATGATAAGATGGAAAAATAAGCAATTCCTTCTGGAATTTCTCAAAAACACAGGACATTCTTCTTCATTGTGGCTGTTGGGGGGCTTTGCGGAATATGAGGTGCATAAAAAGATTTTTAGAAAACAAATTGTGAAATAAAATGGCAGGTATAGGCCATTTGATATACAATACATTCTTAACAGCAAAGTTAAACTTCATTAAAAAGTATTCAGCATTACTGTGTGTAAGATATGTTTGAGTGGTTTTATCCTCAACAGCACCATTGAACAAGCAGGGAACTTGGCTTTAGTTCTAGGTCCAATGGAAGAGCTTCTCCCTTATCCCACTGTTTAAGGTAGGGTTTATGTAATGTTTGTTTTTCTAGGTCTTTGATTCTGGATGCAAATCATTGCTGCTGGATGACTGCTTCGAATGTTCGGTAGGTAACAGTCCTATAACTGAAATCACTCCTGTCTGGCTAGTGTTGTAGGTTTACAGATCATACATTAGGGTCCTAGTTCGATAACAGAATGGAATTCTTCCTTGTGTCAGACAAGAAACAGAATGACAGACCCTATGGCAGAATAAGATAATAGGTAAAAATAATTGCACCCCATTCAATTAAGTTTGGTTTGGGAAAACAAGGCTCTGTATTAAAAATTCAAATCAATCCTTTTCTTTCTCATAATGAAACAGTTCAGTAGGAAATTCTGATTTTCCTGGAAACACTAACATAAAGATTAAATTGAATTTGTTTTATTTTGCACTTGGGTATTAAAATTTTAAGAAGGCCTACAAGTCATTTATTTGTCAAGAACAAAGTGACACACACCTTCAAATCCATTACACACCATCAGTTATTTTATAGCTGCTGTTAAACTACTGATACACTCGTTTCTGGGAAAGGAAATCAAATTGTCATATAAAAATGCATACATTACAGTCCGGTTTTCATGAAAGCATTTGTCAACAGAATTCATCTCCAAAAGTATTTTTAATATGCAGTGTTATATGCAGAGAAAGGCTTTCTAAAACAAACGTCAGTCCAATTTTATTGTTTTTAATTGTGTGCTTTGTTATTTTTATTCTAGATGGATGCCCATCATAAGTCAACCACCATTTCCAAGTCAGTGACAGGCTTTTCTCTGTTCTCTAATAAATCAAATCAGGTCCATGGAATTGTGTCAGGCTCATATTTTGAACTGGCCTGGAGGAGTGATAAATTTATCTGAAAAGGTCTTCTAAATCTATACTGGCTTTGAAGATTGTACACCATACTGCAAGTGAAGTTGTGACTGAAATCAAAGAGCTGATCCAGCAGGTTACTGCTAATAACAGTGTCAAGTAAGGGTTTTAGAAGACTGGGTGCTCTCAGGGGGAAAAGAAAACATAAATGTATAGTTAGAAACCAAAACGGTTCTGATAGACTGTACCCCCAGAAGTCGACCCCATCTGTATCTGGCTTTTGGGGTGAACTATAATTTTCAAATTAATGCTAAAGAAATAAAAATCAACACCAATGCTTTCTGCTTGACTCTAACACCACAAAATGAACTCTGTATCAGAAACACCTTTCCAATCTGTCTAATTTACACAGTAAGTCTATATTGCATGTTGTTCCCCTCCCAAGTCTCACCTTCATTGATATCGTTGGTTTCTTGTTTGCTTGGTGATGTTCCATTTGAGGCTGAGCCTGTTCCTGGGAATAATTTTTAAAAAGAAATGATCAGACTGGTACTGTAAATTATTATCGAACAACACTTTAAACTTTAAGGCGATACATTTTATAATTTCTCTCTCCATTGACGCAGAGTGCCAATGATCTTGAGGTTTTCTGTCTGTTCATTAACTGGCATGTAGTGTATGTGTTTAAATATGCGTGGGTTCCATAATGTTGGAACAAAACTCCCTGGGATTAAATAAGCTTTCTTGGAAACCCTCAGAGCAGGACTGTATACTTCCAAAGCAGGGTTCTGGGCTCGTACTACAGGTTTGTTAGTGAGATTTTCTGCAAAAGTGGACCTCTAGTATTCTCTATGTCCATACACCCTTGTTTTCTCTTCTGGCCTACAACACATCAGGCTGAGGTAATGTGCTGCTTGTGTAGCCGAAGAGTTCCAAAAGGGATGTGGAGTTAAGGAGCAGGTTATGGGAAGAAGGAAGAGCAATGTCTTTGGGGCCATTACCAGCTGCATTTTGGGAGCATTCCATTCTTAGCTCTCTAGCCTGTTGCCCAGCAACAACCATAACAACTACAGCTCCAACCCCCCCACCTCCACCCCACCCCAGAAAATCAATTAAATTTCAATACCCCACACGGAAATTTACATCAGGAGATGGATAGTACTTAACGCATCAAAGTCGTTCATGCCTAGAAATTCAATTCCTTCCTAAAGAGTCTACTTCAAAACAACAAAAATGCAAATAAAGAGAAAGAAACCATGCAAAATTAATTACAGGCTGTCTTCAATCTCTGGCAAGAAAGACTCACAGGAATCCTCTGAACTGTTTGTGGTCCCATCCTCATATCAGTATTTATAGATGTTTTTTTTTCTCTTTACTTCCACACCAAGCCTCCAGATAAAAATAATCTTCATCCCTAGGCTTTACTAAAAAGGATGTAAACAAATTCAGCCTCTCACTTCAAATGAAAGTTGGAAAACAAAACACAGAAACATTTGCTTCTTAGCCTTCTAAATATGTGCTGTATATTACTGTTCTTTTATCCCACTCCCTACAGTATATAGATTGCATAGAGCAGGACTGCTGCTTCCTTCTTGTCAAGTTGCCAGACCACTGCAGGTGTTCTCCGGGAATAAACAAATCTTGACCAGTTAAATGGCTCTTTAGGCTGTACATAAAAATTCAACACCACATAAAACACCTAGTAACATACAGCCAATAAATTTTTAAAAACATTCCTTAATGGTATTTTTGGCTCTATAATCTCTGATAAGAAAGGTATCTGGTTTCCTGTTCTTACTCCCTCACCACTGAAACAAAACTGCCATGGTATAAAATGAAGACATATCTTTTACTAAATAATGCATAATTGTATATTTTTACAGCAAATGAATGATACCATTTGAAGCCATTCACTTTTATAGACACAGGATTAAAATACAGGGCAAAGTTTCTCATACTGCATTCTGTCATTTAGTATTTACTTTTTTAAACAAGGAACTGTATGCTTCAGAGTAAGAGACAATAAGGCAAACTGTGGGAAATTAAGGTCATCAGTGGGAATGCCTGTTTCAGAGGATAAAATTCTCATACTGTCAAGAGGTGTAAATATGATTTCTCTCAGTATTTGGATATCTAATACTAGATGAAGATCTGTGATGAAGTCACCACAATAAGAGGAGAATGCAGTGTTTCCACTTTTCTTGTGTACGTGTCTACTGTAACTGTATGTTTCTTGGTGATACAGTTGTTTTTTACACAAAAATACAAAGATATGTTTGATTCATTCCTATTTCTGATAAAATTTTGTGGATTGAGATCCCCTGTCAGATTCCTCTTTACTGCACTCCACTTTCCAATTTAAACAAGGTAAAGATAAACAATAGCTCTGAGGATTGAAATCCTTCAATGGGTTCAATCCTATTTGACTATTGGTACGAGCCACTCTTTGGTCTTGAGACCCTCCCAACTATGATTAACATTCACTATGTCACATGCAGGATTTGAGTAAAAACCAATAGCCTTTAAACATCAGCACACCAGATTGTGAGGGGGTAATATTTAAGTTTTTAAACCAATCAAAAATCCAAAGGATTATTTCAAGATCAAACATGAAAGACGGACACATTGTGGAAATTAAGTGGAGATATGTTTAGGATGTAAAATGGAGGCCCAGTCAAAGTTCTGCAACAAACTGAGATTTTGTGGTCTTAATGTAATCCATTTTGCCTGGATCCCTCTCTGTGTTCCCATTTATGTACAGTAAATTTGAATGGATATATGGTGCTTCTGAGTGTGGTTATGAATCTTTTGTGCTTTGAGAGGGATAAATTGTAGAACTTTCTGCTGAATGCAGAATTAAAAATGAATTAAAAACACAGCATTTTAAATGTCTGTTATAGTCAAACAGCATTGTCAGGTAAAATACATTGCCAGCAAACTCTGATATGTCCATTTACTTATGACTACTGTATAACAGGTTTTGCCTTCTGTTAAATTTTAAAGATGCAGTTCATTATTACAGTGTGCACAGTCTTTCTTTAGCCAAGGAATGCAATACTTCAGTTCCACTTCACATATTACCAAGAACAACAGTGCAAAGACAATTTTGGTTCAGACAAACCAATTTACTACTTTTAAGGGAAACAGCAGAACACACTTATTTGGTGTTTAATGGTTCAGTTAAGCAGAAATTCTCACTTTTACTCTAACTCCAAAGGAGAAAACAAAAGTGCCATTTGTTATAGCAGCCTGGTTTTAGATCCCTTTAAACTAAGACTCCAAATAGCTTTCTCCTGCTGGGTAATAATACTGAAGCCTCTGAGCAATACTGCTATTTTTTGTTCTAATAACAAGCTCTGATAAAAACAAAAAAGCACATAACCCAAACTGATTTGCCTCCCTCCACAATCAGTGATGGAAACAGAACTGGCAATCTCCTTAATTTCCAATTATGAGATGCCTGTTGTAGAGAATATGGCAGCGGTCATTGTATACAGTATGTGCAATGAGGAGGTACCACCTTGATTCAAGGGAGAGATTACACCAAACATCACTGACACATTATTATTTTCAGAACCCTTTGCATGCATGGAAAGTCACATCCCTGGATGCATATGACAGAAGATTGTCAGGCAATATGCAAACTGCCACAATGCTGGCTGTAGTTGTAGCACAAAGATTGCTGTGAATGCCAACATGCAGATTGCCTAGCTGTGATAGAAGTCACTATCTATTTGACATTATTTATTCCTTTTATTTATTAAGGCTTTTTTAATGTCGCTGGTGCGTAAACAGTCTTCTTTCAGCTGTATATCATCAAAAAACTAATGAGTTTATGCCCTTCTTTCTATTTCAGCACACTATAGTGAGAAGGAATATGCTTTCCTTTTATAATCTGTCTTTTGTTACACCTTTTTATTTATAGTGCCATGTTCAAAAGGAGGCATCAATTAGCAGTACATTTGAAAATGCCACCATTGTTAAGCAGTGACTAAAAAATTGGTATGTAATTACCTAGAAATGAATTTACAACAAAGAGAATGTATTTTTTGTTGTCTTATGGCGCCTTTTTGAAAAAAAAACACAACATTTTATACATTCTAAGCAAGCGTCTTTAATTTGTAGATTTTTTGGCGTAATACCAATAAATTACTTTACTCTGCACAGTAATTGATGTTCAGACACTTTTTCAATTTTATTTCTTATCTGAAAGAACATTTTAATAACCTTACAATGTGGGTGGTATACCTGCTCTAAGATCAGTTGTGCTGGCACTGCCTTGCACAGACATTTGAAACAACTACGTCCAAAACTCCCATCACAGAAGTGACACGGAGGGAAAAAAAAATGCAGTATAAGTCATATTCATATTCATATTCATATTCAGACAAGCAGAAAATTAAATCCCCACCTCTGGTACTTTTAAGTGTTGCTTGTAGTTAGTCAGCACAAATGTACTAAGCCTCACACACATTAACACTCAAAAAGCATTATGATGCCAAACATTTTTTAAATGTTCATGGTAATAATGCACCCATTCTATCCCACTCCTGTACTGTATATAACAGGCTGAACTATTTCACCTTTGTTCTGTCGTGGAACTGCCATTCAACTTTGTGCTCACTAATCCAGTGTGTAGAATTCCTTATTTGAGTTTAATTTTCTTACACTGGGTGTTTGATGCTTCAAGTTCTCAGGTTTCCATTCACATGCAGCTGTGTTTGTTATGCACTGTGACAACTTGGACTTTCACAAACCAATGCTTCCGTGTATGAAAAACTCATCTTCATTTCCGAGTATGAAATACTATAATTATATGATTTAGAAAATAAAAGCCACATATTTTACCTTTTGTTAGAATTATAAGAATAGATTCACCAATAACAAATAATGTGGAAAATCCATTTCCGTCATAGTCAATAGTTTTTACTATCTTGTCGATTTCGTATTACAAATTCAAAGCAATACAGCATGTGAAAGTAACAGTGCAATTTTCAGAATGCATCAATAATAAATGTTAAAAGAAGGTGCTTTTCTTTTAAGAAGAATAATAATTGTTATAAGCTATAGATAGCAGCTACAGTATGGGCGATCAGAAATTACAGGTTTGTAACTCTACTTTAAATTGCAAATCAAGTTTCCTTTTCTGTTTATGTAGCTTTCAATATTCCAAAGGCAATAACTCTGTGATGAGTTCAAGGACACAGTTCAACTCCCTTAGCTGTAACTTCTGTCAATGTACAGTACATTATATCACTCTACACAGCATGTTCATTCCACTCACTTCACTGAGAGCATAAACTTTTTTATTTCCATGTGACCTACTGTATTTAATTTGCTGTAGAGTGATTATAAGAATCATTCCATTACTACTAACTAAAAGACATCTTAAGGAGACGTCAAAGGACATTCTTAGTCCTTACCCAAGATAAACTGTCAAAAGGCTCAATAACTGCTTTCTGGACATTTTAACAAACCATAACTTTTAGATGTAGAGATTAAAACAGCCACAAAACATGATTTATTTTCTGTGAGACTTCAGGTATTCTAGCTCCTCTGGATTTTCTGTTTTAAAATGGTTTGGCAAATTAAAGGTATTATCAGTACTATTAACATCACAGAATGATAAAGTTTACCATTTGTCTAATCCCTAACTACCCTGATGTGAAGTGAAGTTGAGCTACAGTATGACACCCAGGTTAACACATTAATTGTTAAGAACAGTGTCATGGGATCTTAAATGACCAGATAGTCAGAACCTTACTTTAATGATGTCTCATGACAAAGGATGGTACAGTATCTCATGTGACACAGTGTCCCTTGTCACCATACTGAGAACCTGTGGTCCAGAGGGAGCAGAGCCACCTACTGGCTCACTGGCTAACAGCAGAAGTCCTTCCCTCTGAGGGCCCCAAACCGATTCCTGGCCAGTTTGAGGCCCGTTTAGACCTGAAGGGATCAGGCTACAAGGCTGTAAGTCTTGGGGATTTTTTTTAACTTGAATCAAATACAATTTGGTCTTAAAACCAAGTCTAAGGGACACTTTGTTGATGGATGCTTTAATGGATTAATGCCCATCTGGTTTTGTCTGCCAACCATCTGGTTTTGTCTGGGATAATACTAATATTCTTAAGATGTATGGTTTCTATACACATCAGGCTATGTCAATATGTCCTGTCCCTTACTAAAGTATTTAACATGGTCACTTGGAGCTCATAAAAGAAGCTTTTAACTTTAGCAAATTTAAATACAGATTATCACCAAACAACTGCAGTGCTATTATCCTCCTAATAATACCTAAGCATGATTTCCTAGCTGGGAGAAGATACTCCCTCTATAGACAACATCCATCTGTTTAAACACCACCTGTGCGTAATCTTTGCATGAGGAATCTGTTTTCATTACCATTAAATGTCATTTAGAAAATCTGTTACAAAAACGATGGACTGTAATTCACCCCTGAAGGTTACAAGTCTTCCTCTTTCATCAACCATCCCTGACATTCGCTCAAAAAAACTTCTACAAAAAAATAAAAAAAAACACAGAAATCCCTGTGATATTAAACTGTCAGCTTATTATCTAGAAGGGATGAATCTTAATAACAAAAATGTCACCAGAGATTGCATTCCTGGGTGAAAGATTGCATTATTAGGCACTGTGAGTCACTGAAAATTATCCCTGAAATGATGGGAGCCCTATGAAGGTACTGCATCAAATTTGACGGTTGATTTCTGGAGTCATTTTGAAAATTTGGAGAACAGAAAAGTTTTCAAATTGACGTTTAACAGCGTTGTGTGAAAAATGTGCATGCTCAATTTGAAACATTGCCTAATTCAATTTACATCCTAAGATCAGAGTTTATGGTGCTTATCAACGATATTTTCTTTCTTATAGGTGCACTTGTATAGTACTGTAATGCTGTACAAGTACATCATAGTATAGTAGCTTGAACTATAAAACAAAATGTTTTACTTACTGTATGTAGATGGAATGGATGTTTATAAACATTTTCCTTTTCTCTGTCCACCTCTAACTATAATTGTTTTAATCAAATTCTGAGCAATTGCTTCATACAACAAATTTCAGTCTTAGTTCTGTTTAAGTTTAACCACACAATATACCTGAATGTCTTAGAATGACCTATATGTAACTGCATGTACCAAAACACATCCCTGGCTATGAAAGAATTCTTTCTAGACTTTTTCATCTGTTGGATATAAGTGGTGGCTTTTTCTACTACATCAAAGTTAAAAATTGATTGCGATTTCTTCCACAGATGATCCTCTAAATCCAAAATGTATTCACACTTATTATAACTCCTCCTGTTTCCTGGTCTTAAGCCAAATCTTAATCGGGCATGTCACCTTTTCTTCTGTCTCCTTGATTGTGCACCTGGAACACTTCCTATATAGTATTCTTTAAAAAAATCATTCAGAATATCAAAGTGTTTCTTCTGCTTTTGCGCCATGACACTAATATTGAAGCAAAATGCCTTTATGTTAGTTAAGCATGACCTCCCCTTCCTGAACCCATGCTGACTGTTCTTAATCCTGCTACCGCTTTCCAGGTGTCCAACTGCTAGATCTCACTAAAGAATCCCCATCAACCTTGCCTCCTTGAAAGGATAATTAATTGCAGCTTTTCTGCTATCAAGGCAGAGTATTTGTGACTGTCAATCACAAATAAGTAAGAAAGTTTATTGTTGTACTTTTTAACATTTAACCAGATTACTGCAAATCACCTCATACTGCATTATACCATTATAATGCATACAATATGCATTATACCATTACATACTGTATTTATAATACGGAATGGTACAAAAAGCCACAAAAATTAGTACACATTATATTTTATAATGTAGAAAATTGTAGTGCAAAACTTAAGAGAAAATTGACTTGTAGTTCATTATGCTATATAACATTAGAGTTAAGGAACTGTCTATCAGAGCTGGACTAAAAACAATTAATTTAAAAAGAAAAGAAAGCATTCTATTATACTGAAGCAATAAGAAGGTCGTGTAAAGAATAATTTAAGAGACAGCAGTCTTTCAGCAGGTGCGAGTGAATTCTATTTTAAATGTTAGAAAGAAGTCCGGGTGGTCTGACAGCTCTGTGTGTTTGACCTTAACATTGGCCAAATAAAAAGGTATCAAACATTCCTTTATTTCATTCATCCAAAATAGTTTTTGGGCTCCAAGCTGCCTAACTACCCCACTGCGACGTTTTCTTAACATGGGAAAGCTGCACTATTGATCTATTGAGAATTAAAGATCTGTCCTCTTTCAAAAAAACATTCCAAGATGCAATAAGGTCTTACTAAAAAGACTAATGAAGTGGTAAATTTGGAAAGCAAACCATTTTCATATGTAAATGTTAAAAGGTCATAGTCTTTGAGTGTAAATATCTCCTCTGAATAAAGGTACACGCTTACAAAAAAGCACTTTGTGAAACACTTGATTGTATATACAGTTTTTATTGCTTTGAGATAATATAGGATCTCACAATCTAAACCAATTAAAAAGTACTGAACTGTGACCTACTGTGAAGGAAGGAGTCCTGATTTTAATGCCCTGTACTCCCCTACATGCACTCAAAGTGAAAGCCAAGAGAGCCCTCATCAATATTCTGCGATTTAAGGGAAGAAAGGAGAAAGGTCTCCGACGCTAAGTGGTATTGTGCTCTCCTGCGGATTTGCCTAACCTTACAAGCTTTGCTTTACAAATCTTTTATTGAAATCACTCAGGTCTTTAACCGATCCCCTGCGTGGTCTGAAAAGCCTCAAGCTAATTACACATAGCTAAGACATGCTTGATGAGATGGGAAAAACACGAAGCTCTTTGAAGGGGTGAAAAGAAAAACTCCGACCATCTGCTTGCAGTGTTATGGAAGATACAATGAGGGAGCAGAAAAGGAGGGGGGCAAATAGCCAAAGAGTAAACCTACAGAATGTATTTAATTAGCAGGTCAATGAGAGCCATCAACATGTGGAAAGCAGACCAAAGCAGACCTAAGCAGACCTTAGATGAGGCTGGTAAAGGCACTATTTCACCACGAGACAAAATCTGTCAGACATGTTTCATTGAATACTTCTTGGAAGACTTTTATTTAAAAGTTTTATTTAAAAGTTTATTCTGATTCAACTTTTTGGGGAAACATAAACCAAATATAAATATATTCCCAAACTTACCGGTTCTATAAAATGTGCATGGTGCTTTTGGCGTCAATTATGTTACAGAAAGGTTTAATAATTTCATTGTTCCTCACCATTTTTCAGAACATGCTTTGCTTCTAGCAGTTGGCTAAACATAAAGTGTATGTTCACTGTTCAATTCAAAACAAAATAATCCTGGTATGAAAAAATACCCACTGGAATCACCTCAGGGTTCACACAATGCTTAGCATGAACACTGCTAAGATAGAATAAACACTACAATGTTGGAAAATACAGATAATTATTATATTACTCTTTCTGTTTTAGTTTTATCCTAAAAATCGACAAACCAAAAGCCAAAAGATTTCCACAACAGAATCAAACATATTGATAAGATACCTAAAACCTGCTGTTACTTATTCTGGGAATAAAAGTTTAGTTACAGTATACATTCCCCAACAACATAACGGGGTCTGAAGAACTACAGTAAATCCCTAAACAAATGCATGTCTTTTGATAATATTCCTTAATGGCAGAAATCAATTTTTATTCTATGTAATTTTTTGTATTTGTGGCTTTTCCGAGTGAAAATCATCATGACTTTGACCAGCACACAGAATAAAGCCAAGAGAAGAGTTTCTAGTTACAGTGGAAGTAGAACCAAAAAGTCTAAAACATCATGTGCACACATACAGTAGGAACAGATTCTGAACACATAAAAAAGCAAACAAACATGTTAACACTAGAAGTGATAATGTTGTGTCTCAATAAAGCCACCAATCTGCTCAGGAAAACAGACTAAGCAAAATTTACACTTTTTCACTTCTTTGCCTTTTATTAGATGATGGACTCTTTTTTTATTAGAAATCAGACCCTGGCCAGGGGCAAAAATTGGAATTGAAGGCATCTCGAAGTCTAAATTTCAGGACAATCTGTATAGATTTTTAAATGAAATTTCCACTACTGCACTTAAAAAGCTGTACAGAAGAGGATAGGATACTGTGCAAACCTCACAAGAAAACTAATAAGATATAAAACAGATGAAAATCTGATTTCTAGATGAAAGAACAATTTTGACAAAAAATACAGTATACAGTATGGCTGATCATACAGAAACAGAAGGTTGCTTAAAATTCAAAAGAGGACACCCACCAACACAACCTACACACCTGCAATACCTACTTGTCAGTGACAGCTACCCTGCCTTTCATCACTTTATGAATTACTTAGCATATTTTGTAGCTCCTCATTGTACAGTCTAAACGTTGTTAAACTCACTACAAAATGCAATAGCTCAAAAGCGGGGCTGTCTCCATTAAGCACCTATGAAAATACAGAAACCAACACTATCACCACCATAATTAAAGACACTCAAACTTATCTCTTGTAAAATTTAGATTGTTGCCTGCATAAATTACGTGTTAATCATTTAATTAAAATAACTTAAAAATAAGAGAGCCGGAAAATGCATAGAGTATCAAGATTTCTAAAGGTTAATTGATTTATAAGAATTCTTTCCATCAAAAGGCTGTTTTTGATTCAGTAATCTGAAAGTAAGAATTTGTCCTTAAATGATTAATGTCCTTCAACAGGTCTATCATTTCAAGGCATTAACAGATGAAAAATACCATCATATTTCAGTGGATATTAAAGCATTTCATTCATTCTTTTTATCTTCAGTGACAGAGCCATGAAAAATACTAATAATAATGTTATTAACCAAGTGCCTTAGTCACAGCAGGGCTAGATATTATTGAAATGCATTTTTATGTTGATGACATATTTCACACACATTTTTCAACAAATTTAATTACCTTTTCAAACACAGCTCCAGAAGCGTACTTTCTACATACATAAAAAAATCTATGCTCACAATATATCAATTTACAGTTTTAGCACATTTCATCTACTCTGAATCTTCTTTACAGTTAATTTCTGTCATAATTACAGAAACGGAGAACTACCAGAGTGAACATGTCAACTGTGATATTGAGTGAACACAGTAGGCAGCGACTTCTGTTTTCACTTTCTAACACTTGTTAAAGTCCTAAAGACCTGTTTGCCATCACTTGTTATATCACATTTGTGGTATAATACATGTGTTGTGTGCAACACAGTTTGATGACACATTATATGTTATATGTTAATTTTGATAAGCGTAGTGAGAATTAAAATAAAAATAAAAATTTCATATACTACTGTATAATGGGAAGAACATGGCAGAGCTGTTCTTCTTCAAGAGATACTCTCTCTGCATCCTTTCACAGGGATATAAAGACTCCTATTCCAGAAAGCTTTAAACTAGTTCCATAACTTCTTGTGTTCTCAGTGACTGACTAATTTCTTTCTAAATCTCTCCTTTCATCTACAGATTTCTGCCATCCATGCTTCCCCTAGAATGCATCTCCCATCCTTCCATCTCACTGGACCCTATTCCTCACTCCTCTGACAGACTCTTGAGCCACACCTTTGCCTTGTATTTCCCGCTCATTCCAATTCCTCCACACATCGGGAAATGTTGTCATTTTATACTTTCTGTTTACTTTTCACTCTGGAACTAAACTCTGGTAATTTTCTACTTTCCTCTTCACTTTTCATTGTGGAATTAACCCCGGCTTGTTCCTTTTCATTCACACACTCACTCAGTTCTCTACGCCAAGGTCTTCCAATATTTTACTCAGCAAGTATCCTGTGGACAGCTATTGAAGAAGAGTCTACTAAAAAGTGACTGCAAATACGAAACCTACAGTATCTGGGCTTATATTTAACATGTTGTTTTTTTGTAGTGTGATTCTTATAGCACCTTTTTTATTTGCTATATCTTCTTTAAAAAGAAACTTATTTTATTAAAGTAACTCAATAACACTTTTCTTTTTTCTAAACTCTCAGTTCATTTGAACCCTAGAAAAACTGTTTTGTATCAAGATGAGAGACACCCCCCCCCCACCATGAAACAAATTGTTACCTGTGATTTACTTTTTATATTATTTTATATTATATATTTAATATATTTTTTATATATATTTTATATTATAATATTCAGATTTATTCAATCCATTTCAAAGTTACCAATTATGCAATTACAAAATCAACAAAATGTGTATAGGTTTGACATGTTTTTTTCTCTTAATTGCTATGACATTGAGAACCAGTAAATGTCAAAGCTTGTCAAGATTTACAGCACCTGCATGGGCACACTCACCATCCATTGGCTCTCCTGATATGCAGGTCTCTTTGGCAACACCTGTGGGATCTGCTGTCTGTTCTGCAATGACAAAAAAAAATTATGTAATGCATGGTGAAGCTGAACTTGCTTTCTGAAATGAAACAGATTTAGTTATTAAGGGGAGATAGAGAATGATTTATATGGGTGAAAGTAGGAAGACAGGCAAGATGCTGATCACTAAAACACTGCTATCATTAACATTATAAAACACATTTATAAAACAGTTAGCTGAATGACCAGTGACTGTAGGAAAAACTAAACACACAAAAGACTGTTGAATCAAAAATCCTCTGTCAACAAACACAATTGAGGGGGCCAAATTACAGCTGACATGCTTTTCATTTGGCACCCTTATTAGGTGCTTCTAATGTTTTTGATCATTTTTCAAAACATTTTTTAATTAAGAAAATATTAAGAGGAAAACTGCAATTAAAATAAAAGTAGTAAATGAAACACACAGCAGAGATTTTACTTTAAATACAGAAAGCTATAGCTTGTTGGGGTAGAAGCACCAGCTGTTGTATCGCTATTGCCAAAATATCTGCAGTAAGAGAAGAATACTAAATGAGTTGGGCAAATAACACTTGGAACTCTGCTTTCAGTTGCCTTCCACCATTTACATAAAGCAGTAGTGTGGGTCACATGTAACGTCAAATAATACTCCATATAAATTTTGCCCCAGAAAGGACAAAGAGACAGAAGTTCTGATGAGTGACAACATCTCCCTGATGCCATACAGTAACATGTTCTGTGGTGCTGATGTCAAGATGAACTTGCTAGACAATGGCAAGGCCTTGCATAGCTACCAGCAGCAAATTATTCCATGACCTTGAGTGTAATCCTTGCTCATTTCCCCAGCACAATATAAAAAGGACTGAAAAAAGACACTGATCAAAAGAACATCTTCAAAGCTACATTGAAATTACGTACCTTCAAGCCCATTTGCTGAAGGCACATACTGCAATACTTTCTTTGATGCTAACAGGGAACAAGCCAGGGTGACCAGATAATGGACAACACACAATGGCTACACATTACTAGATTGGTGGCTGAATGATTAAGGAAACCCTTATTTAAAGAGAGATTTAAGTCTCTAATGTCTTTCAGCCAATTGCCAGGTATTTGCATAACATTCATTGACAAGAGTCACCTATACCAATACTCCACCTGCTACTCAGTACCAATTCATCTGCTTGTTATTTTTTATTAATAAGGTTATCTATTATCCCTCATTATTCAGCCAGCATTTTAGCCTTTGTAAAAAATATTGTCTATTTTTCGGCTTCAACACTATGCCTTTTCAATAATAAAAAATCTCAAATTTCACTACAATTTTAATTAAGTCTAAAATAATTTTCAATAATAAAAAAATAGTAAGCCATAGTCTGGAATTGTTTAATCTCTGTCTCAATTGCAGACTAATGGGACCTTGATTGTATATGTATATGTTATAGAGTTATATATGTTATAGAGGTATATATGTATTGATACAGTCCTCAAATAGAGTTGCTCCTGATCTGTTTATCTGTCGTGTTACATAACAATGGTGAAGGACAAAACATGGCTAAACAGACACTTAAAACATTACAGATACTGTATATAAAAATAATCATGCACAGGTTAGGGAATTGTATAGTACATTTGTATAATATTTAATTATACTATCATTGGCATAAAACGTCCAAATATGTTTTTAAAAAAACACACCCATTTAGGATAATAGACAGAGTGTTTCTAATAAACATTGCTCATTTTTTAAACTGTTCAGATTCAGAGATTTAATTGCACATTCATTAATGGCATGAAGTTCAAACCTTCCAATATGGAATGAATAGTCTCCTTTAGGAATCGGCACAGTTCAGCTATCCTTAGTTAACAGATACAGTAAGCAGCAAGAACTACAGTACCACAGGAAAACCAAGAATGCATGAAATATACAAAGCCCAGCAAAATCATCTCCTGAGTACCACTCAATGATATACAAACACAGGGCAACTGTTAATTTTGTTCTGACAACCCTTACCCAGAGGCTATTCCTACTGAGCTCTCCAAAATTACATTCATGTCAAACGCATCCCATTGTGTATAAGAGAGCCAAAAAGTGGCACAAAACAGCCAATTAAAGAATTCTCCCACTCACATACCAATTCCTCGGTGGAAATTCCTTTCAGTGCAGAGAATTCCTCTGTAGGAAAGCTCTATAAAATGCACGTCAGGCGAGACATACTAGGACAAAGCCTGAGTTTTGTTTAAAACTATACAATAAAGGAACTGCAAAAATTGGTACAAATTGATTCAGAATGTACTGTATGATTGTTTTTCTTTTCTGATGGAACAACACATCCTGTGTAAGAAGAATGCACATACAGTACATTACATTTATTCTATGCCATGGGCAATTTACTCAAAAGGTGTTATTTTTTGGATCCATCATCAAGCAGAATGCAGTTTGCACATGCTTTTTTAAAAAGTGACATTTTTCAATTATTTTCATATTTATTTATTCAATAAATACTCATATCTAAGCACTATTATTTTTAGGAGATATAGTATATGAATGAAGCAAAATTGCGTAATGAATTAGTTATTTGTAATTAACAAATGTCAGGTTTAAAGTTGTTATGGTTCTCCATGATGTGAGGAACAAAATGAACAGCAATTTAAATTTGCCATTGAAAAAATATACAGTAGAGCCGGCTGATGTTGCCATGTGACTTCAAGTCACCTGGTTCTGTGATACAGCCTACAGTATGTGCCAATAATCTACAACACTTTGAACAGATAATGCAATGAAAGCCATCTCTTGAGGAAACTGATGCAGCCAAAGTAATGGTTTCAAATACATTTCACTTAAAGAAGTTCCTCAGAGATGAAAACAAGACAAGTCAGGAACAGTTCAACAGGGAATGACTTCAAGCTGTGGCCTAAAACCATCCCTTGATTATTTCCTATACTTGTCAGACACCAGTTTATCCTTCATTTTACAAGGATGACATATGCTCCGTTAAGCTCTCAGTAGGATGTGGTGAACAAATGGTTTTGTTTCATGTTGCTTTCACATTATTGGTTTTAAATATGCTATTTATCCTGAATGTATACAGTATACTGTATGTGCCAGCAAAATGAGAACTACTGTATGTACTGTATGTTCTTTTAGTGAAGTTAAACAGTTCTTCAACTTTCAAATCTTCACCATCAACCCATAATACTACATCAAAATCACTAGTGAAACAAGAACCCAAACTCTCCCAAAAACTAAGAAGACTTGCATGTGACCCAGAAAACTGGAAGGGGTTGCTTACACAAAAAGCTGTGTATGTCTGGTAAAAGCTACCCTGCCATTGGAATACAAGAACACAAGAACATGATAAAGGCTACGAATGAAAGGAGGCCATTTGGCCCATCTATTCGATTTGGCAGTTAGTAGATAATTGACCCAAGAATCTCATCCAGCTCTTTTCTGAAAGGAGCATGGGTAACAGAACTCTGTTCTCCACAATTGTCAAAAGAATTCAAAACGGAGTGTCCCAAATCAAACAAGATTTGCAGGTTTTAATTCAGCAGATTCCTGGGAAACACTAGTGAAGTCTGAACCCAACTGAGTTTAAGGACTTAGATTTGAGTCCTGTTGTTAGAAATGAAGGATATTCGAACAAGCAAATAAACAATAAATGTTTTAACATTTGGCAAGCAGGAGGCTGTCTAATCACACTTAATATGTTGAGTATATTTTTGAATCATCTCATGTGGAGTTCTCTGGGAAGCAGGCTTTAAAAATCTGCTTTGTGGAGAACAGAAAGAAACGGTCAATATCTGTGGCTCAATACAACTCTCTTAGAGATACCCTCATAAGAGATGACAGAGCTACTTAATCTATTGCAATTACTTCTAGCTTTATCTCACCTTTGTCAATATCCAGTGTTGCAGGCTTTTAGTTTCACAATCAGCTAGGTAAATATAGCTTTTTTTATTAAAAGAATTTAATATCCTAGGTTCAATGTCTGCGATCATTTTTATTTTGATTAAACTGAGCTAACAAACAGTATCTGTATTTGTATATTTATGTCAGAAGAAATGTATTTCAGGAGAAGAGCATATGCAGAACAAAATGGATTGCATAGTCTACTGTATGTAAAATATGAATATAAACTTCAATCATACTATACAACTGAAGAAGTAAAAAAATGGTTTGCGCCAAAAATTACCACCAAATGCTGCCATTATGAGGAATAATGAAAAACAGAATATAGAACGTTCTGTCAACAATACATCAACATTATCTGAAAAGGTATTTTTTCAGAAGTGAAGTTAAATGTGTATCTAGAAAACAAATAACAAAAATGGAAATAAATTTACACTAAATGGTTGGTTTCCATTGTAAGATGGAGGCATAATCGATTTCTTGGTAATAACATGTAAGGGCTGCATTGAAAGTTGGCTTTGTAAGTGGTATTCTCCAACAGCTATCTGAAAAGCTCTAATCAAATCAGCGCCAGTAAGGCTTCACAGTCATTAGGCTTTGCCAATGGAAGCACCACAATATTAACTTATTTCAGGAAAATCTATGTAGCATGAAGAAAAATAACAGTTTTCAAAGTTACTTTTTTGCCTAGGGCTCAAAAAAAGACATTTACATGTATTAATGTTTTACAAGAGTACTCAAGCAATTCTTTAAAACTGTCAGTCTGATAAAATAGATGTACAGTAGTCATTCTGATAAAACAGGTTGGGGAAGAGACAGCACTACCACAAATATTAATGGAAAGCTTTGTAAATCAATTATTTTTTTTTAAATAATAAACAAGATATCACATCAATGCATCTTACACAATACTCCCATGTGTATGAACAGAATAAGGAAGCCGGAAAGTTCTGCAATGTTTAATTTCTGACAACTTTAGTCCATGGCATGACTGGAAAGAATACAAAAGCAAGTAAAGACAGCATTTAATTAAATTAATTAAACAAACCTTTGTTGATTTAATTTAATTTAATTAGATTGCTGCTGCATGTCCTCATTGTTTAACTAAAGAACCCCTAATATTAAATGGACTTTAAATTAGCGCTCCACTTTTAAAAGAACTGTGTACTCCCGGCTAAAGTCGAGTTTGGGCTTGAACAATCTGGCCTTCCAAAGTTCTCCACTTAATTCAACTGGTGAAAGACTTCCTCACTTCTTTGGCTGAACTGCTTGTTGCTGCTGTTGCTGCTGCTACGGCCACCCACCATGTGGGTGCTGCAGTTCAGTGGTGGATAATGTCCCCTCTTATATGAAAAGGGCTTTGGGATGAAAAATTCTATATAAATGCCTTAATTATTGTTTCCCCTTTGTGAAGAGTCAGTGTCTGATATCTGGTGAGAGTAAAACTCTGCACTTGGATGACATGACCAGGTTATTCAAGGCAAATGTAAATGGATAAGTTTAAAAAGACCGCCTGATTTCAGGTGTTAAACTCAGTCCTGAGGATTCAGATACAAAATTCTGTGAGAGAATGGACTTTTTTGCTAACTTGGTTACTGTGTGGGAACCGTGAAAACAAGGGATACTGCATTTGCCGCAACACCCTCTTTTGAGAGCAGAGAACATTTAGATTTTTTCTTTTGCTTGTATTATTTTACTGCACACTTACTGAAGACACAAACAATAACAACATCCCCATGATTCCATGGTTAATGTACTGAAGGTCTGATCGACTGTGTGTTTTTTAAACTCACGGGGGTAGTTTTCCCCGAACAATGGCAGCCATTAAGAAGCAATACTGCCAGCTGTGGAGTGAGTCGTATTGATCTTAGTTTTACCGTGGCTCTCCGGTGCCTCTGTTCCCACCTCTGCTGACTGAGACTTCCCTTCATCCTGGTTTGAGCTGTTCTCACTTTGTACTATCAAAGCAAAATTATAAAAGGAGAAAAACAGTAAGTAACTGCTCTTTACCGTATGCTCACATTTATTTCTCATTTGTATTTCTTTAAGGAATAAATGCAGGTTTCAATATCTTCTGCGGTATTGTTGCTGTATTTATTACAATGATCATGATGAACATGAGGGTCATGAGTGGGGGTTTAACATATTTTTTTCCATTACATTTGAAAAAACACAATGGGCCAATGGGCAGGTTTATATTAAAAAATAACAATGGCGAGCTGAACCAGCTGTGCACTCATCTTTAGTCTTCATCCATGTGAATTGTTAATGTGCAGAGTGCAGATTTCTTTTCATAAAGTCCTGCTTGCTGGAACACCACTCAGTTTGGTGCCAGTCAACCAATTATACTGTATGTACTTGAATGACTCTTTTCTCCACCAAAACCTCTAGGTGTTCATATAGAATTTAATGAAATACTAAAAAGATAACAGATACAGATAAAGATATATATTTTCTGTCAGGTACAGTTTTATAAATGTTTCTAGAATTTAGAAATCTTACGGAACAAAAGAAACAAAAGGGGTTTCTATAATAGCATGATGTAATTACATGTCATGCTAAGAACATTATAGATCTGGAGGTGGTGGTGATGACTATGTACAGTATTTATGTACAGAGTGGTGTCACTTACAATATGGCTTTTTATTGAAGGACAAACTACGTGAACTAAATATGGTCCTTTTATTAGAGGACAAACCTAATGTACGATAACATTCAAGAGGGGTGCTACTTTTAATGAACTAATTATTAGTACAGTTATTCACTGTTTTACTACACTATGAATAAGGTTGCGCTACATGAATTAACTAGCTAAAGAAGTGACAATTATGCTGTGTACCTAAAATGAAAAATGTAACAAGCTTCATTTTTTTTAATCGACTTCCCAATTCATCTAGCCAAAGTTATTTTTTTTTAAAAAGGCTCTATCACCCTCAGTGATCTCAGGATCCTCCATTGATTCATCTCCTTGGCTGTGTTCCAAGGAAAGCTTGTCCTCTTCTGTATTCTTATCTAAAGATAGAAAATAAGACAGAAATAATTCATCCCGAGTTTAGAATTCTGTGAACTCATTCAAACCCTGAGGCACGGATGGCTCAGTGGAATACTTCCCCAGACTCATGTCTGTGTAGAGCTAGGCTTGAAGGATCAAGTCCCAGGTGAAAAGAGTGTGGGTTTCTGAGCTTAGAGTTAGGTAGACACTGGGACATCTCAGCCACAAAGTAGTGGTACACTGAAGAAAACAAAATGCTGAATTTCAAAAAGTTGATGGCAGTTAGATATATATTGTACACACAAAGAGAGGAGTTTTCATTGTCCTACATGAATCACATGAAATATCAATTTTGCAGTATAAAAGCTGAAAAATTAAATTAAAAGCACACTGTAAAATACTGCACATTACAATAAAACAGAAACAAACATATATGGTACTTGTATAATACCTTTACTTGCTTTATTAAATATAGCAGATCACAGTGACCACAACGATCACAGTGCTTTCTGTAAGAAATGTACTGTATACTGCCTAGAAAAAAAAGAAAATAACAATACACAACTAGAAGCCTACAGATTTGAGCTCCAGGCATACTGTTCAAGTGGAAACAGGTGTTTTTGGTTGGTGCTACTATTGCTGAAGATTTCTCTAACATCAGCCATTGTAGCATGACTGTTTTGTGTCACAGTACATTGCACATGCCTTAAGCTTTGTCAAGACCTGCCCGCAGAAAGACACGTGCATTCTTAGTGAGGTGGGGGGAGGGAGGCAGGGAAAATTGCAGGATAATGCAGGAATCAGCCTGGAAGAGCACTCGAAACTGCCTGCATTCAGTAGTGCATACCTCCGGCCATCTACTCATGACATCCCTGCTGCATCCACTGTGTAATCCTTGCATGTGAATACTGCCACCTCACTCTCGCATACAGTAGCCTACGCAAATGTGGTAAATCACATGATGAAAATATATTAACAATACAGGCACACTGTTTAGGGGTGATTGTACCAACTAAGAATCAAACATTAGATTATGTGAGTGATGTTTCAACATTGTTGATAATCTATTCGAATCATTCTTATGCTCAGATTCCCAGCTGTACCAAACTGTTTATGAGAGGCCTACCCATTATCATTTGAAAAAACTGCAAGAAGCCAAAACCATATCTTGGGATTCAGAATACATTCTTATTTGATTATAGCTTGCTGTAAAAAAATTTTTTTTCATCCCAAGATAGACAAAAATCTGGAACATTAAGGAAATAAAATACAGCACAAGATCTTATAAACCAGCATATCGAAACAGCTAACTAAGCAATCCACATGAAATTGGCTACTCTGTTTTTTTTTTTTACACTAGATGAGTAGTCTCTCGATAATTACCGCTAGTATAGCATTAACGTAAATACAAAACTATTATTCCAATAATTATTATTATTTGAAGAGCCAAATGGGGTTAAATAATACACCAGGTCCTGATGTAGAAATAGGCAAAAGTGCCGCAGAATGCTGTTTAATTTAAATATTTACCTCCTGACTACCTTCAATGTGCATTTTTGAGAAACTAAAAACACAAGATTGATTAATCAAAAATGATTAAAAAGTAGGAAGAACAGGAGGGTAGAGGCCAGAAGCCAACACTTGGAAAGAGAGATCCTTAATGACCAAGATCTTGTTTTATCATGTAATTTGAAGAATAGCATCTCCTACAGTACAATGTCCGCAATTTCCATACTGGGGTATTGGTTTGCAAGTGGTGGTTTTGAGGGGAAGAGTACACCCTGCTGGTGCACCAACACCACTTGCAGCAGTAACATGGTTTTCCTTGGAGGGCTTCGAATCTAGTACTGATTAGGCCCAGCAAGCTGAAGGTTTATAACGTTTGTGCCAAGTGACATTTGTGACATTTGATCCTGTGTCATGAGTCATGTGAAACCAGCTTTGTTAGCGAAAAAATACAATTACAGACACCCTCTCAAGGTTGTCTCAGATGTCGTCAAAGTTAAGAAAATGTAACTCATGTTGTCTGCCAAAACGTACATTTGCAGACAAATATTATTTTGTTTCCATATTGTAGTAATTAAAGCATATGTATTAATTCTGAGTTAATCAGTTGTACTGTACATGAAGTAACAAGGAGACCTTGTTAAAAAAATTAATATTTTTAAGACATTGCAGTTCTGAAGGGTGTTATATCATAATTGATTTTGTTACTGAAAACTAAACTTTCTCAATTGTTGACTTACTAGATGACATGATCATTGATGAATATAATGAAAAAACATATTGCTGCTACTGTATTCTGTGCATAAGAATAAAGTTAACAATTTAACAGAAAATCTCAAACAAGGAAAAAAACTGACTGAAATCTTTACATGTTCAGCCAGACAGTGGTGCAGAGGTCACTGAAGCAATTTAAAAATTCATTATATGCCATTTATGATACAGAGCCCGATTACAGTTGACCAGTGCTGAGAAGGTATATATGAAATAGTGAAGGAGAATGCTGAGGTCTTATATTGATTTTGAAGATACCTATATTGTGGGAATTGAGTCTTGAAAAGATCAGAAAATGACTGCCAGACACACAAACATAAGGAACGGACTGTAAAACTCAATATTCAAGCCCATGGCTTTACTTCAAACCAAGTGCGTTCCATTAATACTTACAAAGCAACAATCTGTGCACCAAGATGAGATACTGTTCTCATGAACAAGACTGAAGATCTGCACTACCTATACATTTATGATTGAAAAGACAGCCAGTTGCACATGACACATGACACATCATGTATTTCTTAACTGACAAAGCTTTTTTGGAAAGTAAGCAGAACAATTCCATTACCTTGAGTCTTAGTCATTCTTGCAATTTATTGTATAATGTATAAATTCAATATTTGTTTGCTTTTCCATGCACACATGGATGTGTGATTAAGCAGTCTTGACATACATACAGTATATCCCATTAGGAAACTATACATCTACAGTAAATGAGCATTTCAATTTACTGTCTGCATTCTTCCAACATCTCACAGATTTACAAAAGTACATTTATAAATGTTGCCTTTGACTGCACAATAATATCTTGGATCCCATCAAATATTCTTCTAAGCTGAGAAAAACATGCAAACGTGACCTGTTGCTCTAAAATTAATGGTATGTCGCTAAACAACCATTTTACAGCTGCTCAGCCTTTGTCAGCATCTGTTTCAGAATAATGTGTATTATCACTTTGTGTTTAACATGCATTTCTACTGCTTCACATTTTGATGCAGTTTTTGATATGTAGCTCGGATCCATCTGGGTTTCACACAACACAACACTTAGAGGCAGCACCTGTGTCAAACCTGGAATGAGCTCAACTCTGCTGCTGTAAACCCATTAATCCTGGAGTTCACACACACATATAAAAATCAATCTTACAGTGGGATGCGTGTTATTGATTTCGTGATAGCAGTAGCACTGATGAAGGTCTAAAACGACTTATCAACATTGACTTGCCTCTATCAGCTTCAATCACTAATTTAGTTGCATTCTCCTTAAGCTCATAGATTGCCTGAGTGGATACTGGAAACCTTAGTCATGCAGATATAGTGTGTTGGCAGCTTTCAGACCAAGCAGTTTCATGTAGCAATGATACTGAGGAGAAGAAATCCAACTGAAGCTTATTTAATGTGGAAACATATGGAGGGACATTTTACATGCTCAGTAGATTATTTAAATAGTGTGGAATAATAAAGAATGTTTGTTAGCGTTCTTACCTCGAGCAGAGACCTTGTCTTCCTCCTCATTTTCTTCCTTCTGTTCTTCCAAATTCACAGTATTTTCAGCTTCTAAAAAGCACACAGAATTATACAACTTCATACATATCGTGAGTTATGGATCTACTGCAGTATTTGTCATTGTCAACTAAAAATGCTTTTCTGGATCTACAGCAATTACATTTGTTCTTTAAATGGATTGCAATTGACGTTATTTTCACTTGAAGAACACAGTTTTGACCAACAGGGAATTATCTTCTCCTTTAGCATTAGAGATCACCCCATTTTCACAGCTTAGTGTAATTGCTTCCTGCTAAAAAATCATTACTGACAAATTATTTTCAAGCCTATCTGTGTCCATACACCCTGGGGTCATCTATCAATTCAAGAACTGCAGCCAATGTCATTCCCATCCACGTCATTACCTTGACCAAAAAATAAATGCTATAGATGCGCAAAGATTTGGATTGAGTACTGCTCTATAACCGTTAATGAATTCTTTATCAAGGTTACAAGTAGGATGGTCACAGGACATCTGCAGTATGGTGTGAATTAATTTGCGCTCAAATTCATTCTCTTTTTCAAGCAATGAATAGAAAAATTCGCAACCTTTACGTTTAACAATGCAACTTCGACACAAATATGGATACTCAAGAATAAAGAGTGAAAATAACTTTTGGAAGAGCTAATTATACAAAACACCCATAGAAAGCCATGAATTATACACACGCCACATGCATAGTAATTGAAGAGCTTTTGTTCAACAAAATACAGTATTGCTTCTGCTGGTCTGTGCTGAGTTATTCATTAATCACAAAAAGCTAGGTACAGTACAGTAGATCTGATTTTGAATGGTATTTTAGCACAAGCAGAAAATGGACAGTGCAGCCCTTGAATTTTCATCTAGAGGCTTTTTATAATACAGCTGTAAAAACCCAACAGAAAAACTATTTAAGATAAAAATACCCAGGCTGGTAATGTGTTCAAATACAAACCACAGTGAAGGAATATTCACACTTTACTCTGGCCAGCAACATTTCTAGTCTTGCAGTCTGAAGAATAAGTCCATTTGACTTATTTTTGGAAGATGTATAAACCTCCACTGTGGAACTGACAACATTTATGGTAAGTGTGGTTCAGAAATGGACATTGTGCCACAGTTGCAGCTGGAATTACCAATAGGGCATAAGACTTCACTGCGAGCTTCGACAAACCCATTGGTGATGTCTTATGTAAAATGACTTGCACCTGGGAGAGCCCCTAATGTCACTGCAGAATGTTGTGTTGTCTAAAAAATCACACATTTATCTCAGGGGAATGGATTCAAACTCATATTTTTGTGGCGTGATGGATTTTGAAATATAACCTTAAAATCCCTTAGTTATTTTATAGACCATATTCTAAATCTGTCTTGTCACACAATTCCACAAACAACATTTGCAAGGCTAAGAACAATGTCATAAAGGTAACAAGGCTTTTCCAATAGCTGTAAGCTGTGGTTTCATGCCTTAACTGTTTATTTTTTGCATCGTTGGTGATCACTGTGTACTCTTGCAGTTTTCTGGCATTAATGAGACAAGTTCAAGAATAAAAAATGGAGTTTCCCCACTTATTCCTATAGTCTCCATGACAACACCTTCGTGCCATAATAGGCTTACTTGAAAGGCATATCATAAGCAATGCAAAAAAAGAAAAAAAAACATTGCTTTCTTTTAAATTGTGGGAAGCTGTTGATTAATCAAGTTTTGAAATACAATCTGTACTGTCTATAAATTCATTCAGGAATAAATGCATCAGTATGCAGTGTTTCCTATGGAATACTCCACGGCATTAATGTGTGATTTATAAGCAAAAAATACATTGACTTGTGAAATTATTTGAATAATAAAACACAGCATACTGTATGTAGTAAGGATAAAGAATTGGTGAACCACAGTATGGAGATTGCCTAAAACTAATCACCATGAAGAGATAAAAAAGAGCTCCTTAAGATGAACAGTAAATCATGAACACAATAAATGATGAATCATACCTAATTTCTGGCTCTCCATTTCAGCATCTGCAGCATCTGTGTTGTCAGGTTTGTTATCCTCATCTGGTAAACAACAGAAGGAAAAAAAGAAAATCAATATGCCAAGATTCTGTTACTTTGAATGCAATGGCTAATAAGACATTTTTCACATTCATGGTTTACTAAAACACCTTTGCCAGAGATTATCTACTTAACTGTTGATTTATCAGTAAAACTTTGGAAATAAAAGATAATACAAATGTGCAATAATGAGGGATATTAACTGATACTTGTTACAAAAAAACACCTTCTCCCCCTTCAAAATTAATATTTTGAACATGTTACCATATCTGCCCAGTCTTAGGATGTCATTCCAGAACTAGGGTTACACTTTGAAGGTCTGGGTTACCCAGAATGACTCGGATATTAAGTACAGCACATTTAAAACTAGACACTTTTGCAATATGTCATAACCACATATGCATCTAGATAAAAGGATCAATGCTTTGGAATGAGACATAAGAAAGAGGAAGCTGAGACATATCAGCCACGGTACGAACAGATCAAACTCACAGAACCAAACTAGACCAATGGGAAAAACAAGGTGCTGCTCCTTGTAGGGAGAGCTGTACCTTTAAGGCTCTCCATTTCTGCATCTGCAGGCTCATCTTTTTCATCTTCTTCTTCTGTGGGAGTAATATAAAGAGGCAGAGGAAAACAGGGGATAATCAGTGATGACCTGGGATACCAAGAGCACTTAACCTTTCACTTTGCATTCTGTACAGCGCTTTGTCATGTGCCCAGATGGCTTTTATAAGACAGGTTAAAGATGGAAACCAGGCAAAAGCCAGGAACTGGCTAATTAAACTGAACACTTGACGCCATACAGCAAGCATGTCTTAGCAAAGATCAGGTGCCCATGATTGGAAACCATGATCTGTTGAAATCACTTCACTTTTATTTCCTTGTATCACTGCAAATACACTAGAAAAATCATGCCTTGTGCTTTGAGATGTATGCCAGCTTCTCCCCTGTGCAACTAGGTTTTCCCTAAACAGCTGGTAATTAAATCTTGTATAGACTCTGGGAAAATAGCCCTCATTTAGGATATGTCTATGGGTTATCATGGTTCACTGCTGCACTGTAACTAGAAGGAACATTAATCAAATTAAAAGTTAGATTACTCTACAGTGCACATTGTAAACGCATGTTAAAGTATTGAGAATATTACTACAGTAACATGAAATGTACCACTGTCAAAATTTAAAAATCAAAACTCCTTAAGAAACACTTTAAATATTAATAATAACACTCGTATACAAATGTATTACAAAAGTGAGATACTACCATTGTTGTTACACTCCAGGATGACTATGCGCACAACTGCAGACTACACAGTAAATAATTTAAACTGAAAGTTTGGCCAGAGGATATTTACACCTTAAGAAAGTGCTTATTCATGTTTTATGCTATGAGCCAACGCTTGACAACTAAACATCCAGTACGTCCATTTCTGCATTCTAAAACAATTAAGAAACTTTGTTTAAAACCAGAGTGATAGATCAGCACGACATATCACAATTCAAGCAATTCATTGAAGTCCTCCATTAGCAGCAACAATTTTGCCAAATAAATTCAAGTGATCCAACGCTGTCTTTCCAAGTATTATTATATTGTTCATATCAATGTGTGCAAATAAATGCAATTTTGTGCAGAGTGTAAAAAAAGGCCTAGAAGGGAAACAATAGTAAAGTCACAGCTAAGCAATTCCATCAGTTTATATTGTTTTCATCCAATTAAAAAGCCAGCTCCTATTTCACTAGAAAGGGGACTGGAATTGTAGGCATCGATGAACTACTCTGTTTCCAAGGTGATGTGGCGAATTAGAACCAGATGAGCCTTATCAGGGACATAATGCTGCTGAAGCCTTTGTCCTGTCAATCATGATCTACACGAGTGAATGAAAAACTCACGACTGACTTGGTAATGTTATTTATTGATTCATTTAATAACACTTTTAGATACCCAATTGCCATCTCTATAGTCCCTCTTTAATAGTTTTAATTCAGGTCCCTGTTTTGACTCTCACTTTGAATTCGGGACAGGCAGCACAGAGGGTCAGTCACACAGAATACGAGAGTTTTAGGACATCTACTGTAGATGCTTTGATTCACACCCCGTTCCTGGTAGGAAGTGAACTGAAACACATTTTCTCATTACAATAAAAATTAATTGAGGTAAAAAAATACTTCTGCTGGTTCTTCACATACAGGTATGCCATAAATTCTGCAGAGGTTAGGATACAGCACAATGAATTGCAACCCAAAATGCATGTTTTCTTTTTCTTTTTTCTTTCAAGTATATTTCTGCTATTTCATTGAGATTTGTATTGTACTTACGGCAGCAAACTCTTGTTTGAGAGACATACAGTAACTACCAAACAGATGGATCAATGAAATAACATTGATCTATATAAATCCGCTATATAAATCCGTAAATAGTGTAAACTGCTAAAAATCCACCATTAAAAATCAAAATAAGGAGATTTCTGAGATCCAACTTTCAAAGGCAAGGGGAAATGGAAAAATTAAGCTTGCAGAAAAAAATTAAATATTGTCTCACCTGGTATGAGAAGCCACCTATTCAGAGCTCAGAACCATAAAACACCACAGAAAGACACCTGAAGCTAGAATGCACGATCTCAACCAGCAGTGACAACAAAATCACATTTAGGTCCCTGTTTCTAAACCTGTGCAAATGTTCTTTTTCTATTCTAGCAAGTTCACTTACAGCCCAGCAGGTGGCACCAAGGTAATGGAGTTTCTCCTGCAGTGTCCTAATTAACAGCACCTACTGACTGCATGCACTCAGGGTTATGCAGTGATTGTTACAAATCACCTCACTACAGGTATGGATTTGTGCAGTTCTTCTCTTAACATACCCCACATGACTTAACATTTACTAAAGCATTACATATAGATCAAGCAACCACACCAAGGACACAGAGTGGGATAGGCGGTATCTGGGATCCCTAATCCCCAATAAGGGCTGCAGTCCCTCCCCCTCCCCAATCCACTTTTCTGTTTGCATCCTCAAAAGCTTATTTCATATGCAGCTACTGTACAACAATGAAATAATTGAAAAATGCATGGGAAAAAGTGCTGCCTGTTGACAGGACCAACTGCTGTCACTCACAGGCACTGCATGTCTGACAGCCAGACTCTCACATTCAGGACACAGTTCGTCGGTGCTTCACAGCAATCTGATTTGGTAAGCCTGTGGCAGAAGATGCCAGTGCTGTCTTAGCACACCGGGCACCTTCTGTGGGGAACCAAAGTAAAGAGACTAGAAAATTATAAGCCTCCAGCGCTGCTATGTTTTGCTTTCTCAGCGTAATTGCATTTATACTCAGTTATAAAGAAAATAAATTTGATCGCTTGTTATTGAAAGACATCAAACCATGTCAGGTTGCATTCACTAAATCGATCTTGTTTAAGCCTGCATTCATTTCAATTATGGGATAATCTCAAACATCGAATAGTGGAAGGAAGAAGGGATAGCAAAACTGAAGCTGCGATTGCATTAATAACACAAACTCTACACCAATTTTCTTATTTCCTTTATTATAGTCACTGCTGAGTTAGCATAAAGATAAAACATTCAGACCTGCTCCTCTCCCAACAGGCTTGAAATATTAAGACTCCTAAATATTAAGGAAATACTTAATATTAAATATACAGTTTATTACAACAGAAATACAGCTACAGTACTACTACATCATTATTGTTGTTACTTTACATTCTCACATCAGTATTCAAAGTTAGGATAAAGACCTATTTTGACTAGACACAAGAAAATAAATGTCTGTGAGCTTAACTTACACTCAAGGGTAAAATATACAAACAAAAATTTAATTTACATGTCTGGTATGTCTATTATACTCCATGGTGGCTGACAAAGTTAATAGAAACAAGTGTAGAAGGTGTATACATCACTGTTAAACCAACAGATCTTTCATTATTTTGTGTGCTTTGAGTGTGCTTATAGGACTATCTTTATATATTACCATGAATAAAGATAATATTAGCAAATGTTCTCAGCACAAGGCTTTTCCACCAAAGATAGAAGTAACACTCCTGCAGTAATATGGCAGGGACTGTAATTAGCCCATTACAACTTTAATAAAGTGACAAAAATATAAGGATACAAGAATAAGATATTTGCATGAATTTATTTAACAGGAGAAAAAAGTCTCCATTTATACGATTCCCTCTCGCCCTTTCACAGTCACAGCCTAATGAGAAAAGGCTTTGATCAAACACTATGAGGACTCCTATTGTACGAACAGTGACATAGGGCATAAGAAACTGCTATCACAAGTTTCCACAGCAGCAGACTTGAATTACAATTTCCCTGATATGGCAGCAACTTTCCAAGACTTTATATAATGCAAATGTCAAAGCGATTAACTGGCAGACCAAAGGGATAAGGCACAGGTGTTTTAATACACAAACCCATGTATCCCAAATCTAGCATTTGTTTGAAGCAATGTTGCCTAGATGACTACTGTACCAATAGGTTTATGAGGGACTGCCATTATTGTGAAACACGCTAATAAATGAACTGAAAGCTTATTCCAGCAGGTAAAATGCAGAAAGTAGATCAACCAGTAACAGGTTTTCACCTGAATGTGGGTTGAACTCTCTGATCCGGTCATTGTGGCGTGGATCCTGGGTCATCTCACAGACTGTGAGTGTGATATACAGTACCAAGTGGTGGTGCAAAACTGACTGAGCGCCACCAAGGAACAGGGCATTCTTATTCAGCCAAGCCACTCTTCAGCCAGTGACACAGCTACACCTGTGGCTACACAGAGGCTCGCAGGCTTGTAGCCCTGTAGGCGAGAGATGTGGCTCTCCTCCCCTTGACGCTGAACCTCCGGTATGGATCTGTGCCATCTGTGATGCGTTCAAAGATGTTTTTTTTTTAAGGTGGGTTGGTTCAAGAAGACTCATTTCTCCTGTCTGTGGCTGCAGTGTTCATAGCTGTGAGACGAGATGCTGAAAATGTCTGATCCTAAATCTCAACAAGTTTGTGACCCTACTGTGGTCTTCAGAAGTCAACAAGGTCATGCAAGAGAGAGACCCATATATTTTTACATGTTGAATCAAACATTACTGCGTCTTTATACTGGGCAAAGTATTGTAAGAGATGCATTATATGGTATGTTTTGGAATTTACATTCTGCATGTTGGGTGTCATTAAAAATGTCGTAAGCATCTCTTAATAGTCTATTATATCTTTAAACAATACTGAGCTGAGCCCCCTCTCCAAAAAACAAAATTAGTATACAATTATCCTCATTGTACAATTTGCTGTACATTTGCAATTCAAAGCCTCAGTAAATCTAAACGGGCCTTCGAGATAACTACCTCAAATGTAGTTGGCAGAATGACAGAATAAGCTTTTTTATGTTCTTGCTGAAGATTGATTTTTTCAAAAACAATATAATCACATTTACAGTAAGAGATAATATTGCAATTCTTTTTTTCTCCAAAATCCAGACAGTTCTATCAAGAGGAAAATCAAACATTCCAGTGGAGGTTCACTGAGGTCTGAATGTACCCATTTTGGCTGGCTACACTCAGACCCTGGATAAATTGTTTAACTGAAGACCCCCGACAAATGACCACTTAAAAAATTCAAAATAAAAATACCAAAGCTAAACTAGAGGTAAGACCTTTGTATGGGTTTTCCTTTTAAGGTTTATTCCACACTGCATAGGTTTAGTGCAATTCTGAAAAATGCAGTGTTACCACTGGGAGTATGCAGCATCTTTCCACATCTTTCTAAGACATTACATGGTAGACCTGAAGGATATTAAAGTCAAAAGGCTATTTCTCCAAAGAGAATAGCTAAGGCTTATATAACATTTAACTTTCCCTTCAACACCTTAATGCTTGAAGACAAATGGATAGTATGTGATGTTAATTGCTTACTTTTTTCTTCCCCGGTGCAAGAATTTAATTATCTTTGGTCCATCTTATTGAAGAAGGCAGTAATTGTTTTTAACTAAACGGGCTGAAACTGCAAAACAGTCAGATAATGGATCCTTAAACAAATCTAACTCAAAATGAAAACGTTATTTTCAGCAAAGTTCCATTTTACAGCCAGTCCCCCCAAGATAAGAAATCTGCATCTGTATCCCTAATCCAAAATAACAGCAAAAAAACCTGCAAAGTCAAAAGACATCTAGCATGTACTGTATACTGTACCTTCATTGCTGTCTTCACCTCTGCTTGATTTCTTCTTTTTGGGTTTCTTGACAGGGGGTGTGTACTTCTTACCTACAAAAACAAATTGCAGTCATTAACTGTAATATAATACGGTTCTCTTTGAGGACCCTATTTAAAAAAATACACATTTTTGAACATTTGCCATCTTCACGTGTGTGTAGATTCAATGATCATTGTTAGGAACAGTGATGGTCTATCAAACAAAGAGAATAAACATATTAATAAACTCATGTTAAGGAACATGAGTTCCTCTTTTCATGGATATCAGATTTGTTGATCTACTGTAATAATCAATGTACAGTAAGTGTGTGCACATTTGAAGCTCAGCTGAACGGATTTTGATCCAAGACATTCTTGGTTGTTAACTTTGCTAATTTGTAAGACTAGTGTTGGATAAAACAGTTTTTTTTTCACCTCTTCAGTAAAGGCTGCTGATTTAAGACCAAATATGAATATCTGGAGCAAACACAAGGCAGATCCTAGACAAAAACTATTCTTTGTGAGAACACCAGTCTTTCGTAAGTCTGAATTCAGTCCAGACTACACAGAATGAAATCTCATCTGACTTAAAGAGTATTAAGGGCCGTTCTTGGACTTATGTCAAGGCATTCATCAGTAGTGCAGAGAATTAGCTGGGGCTATCTGGTGAGAAAGAACAGAATCAACAATGAAAATTCTGGGTGGTATCTCAAAGCAACGGACAGGCAAGGTCTTTAAGCAAGGTGATTTTCATGGAAACTTGGCTTCAATGTAATACAGACTGTTTTTACACAAGAGCCAAGAGATAAGAGATTGCAGTACAACACAATGAATTCTGAAACAGTTTACATATTTATAAGCTGTACACACCAATATCGGTTTACATTGTCGGAAAATACGTTGTAATTAAGAAACAATGAAAGCAGGAACCTTGCCCAGCTACTGATTATCATGAGTTTTGACAACTTTTAGTGTACCAAAGGTTACAGAAAGATTTTTGAAAGCTTCTATTTGCATGGCACACATGAACACCAATCTTGCTGTACAGATTTTCATACAGCAAAACAGCCGGCTGTAATAAAATGAAATTTGGATACTATTCTAATCTTACAGGAGGTTGTGCTACATTCAATAATCAAAGCTTTCAATGGCCATTTCAAGTATACTGTACTAATGGGTTTAGAAAACTGCCAGATCTGAAAAGCGACTTTTCAAATTGAAATACAAGATTATTCTCCTAAAAATATCCATTCCAAACAGGTTAGTTAAGGAAAGCAGAAGACTATGTGGTATAACTATGTAAAAAAAAAAAACATAAAATATTTTCTAAATAAATGTTTGAATGTGGAGCGGCATCTGCAGGCTAGCTACAGATAAACAAGCAGAGGTTAATTCCATACTGAAAAATAAAAAAATGATTAAGCTGTGGAGCAGCCTTCAGGTGTGTGGGGGAATAAGGGTAGGGAAATATGAGGCAGAATGGTTAAGGATGATGTGAAGAAAAGGAATGAAGAGATTAAAATCCAAGGGAGAAAGCTCTGAGGAAGCATGGAAGGCAGAAATCTATACATGAATGGTGATATTTAAAAAAAAGCCAATCACTGAGAACTGAGAGAAGGTATGAACAGAGTTAAAAGAAAATCTTGATTTCTGATGTCTATCTGGGCTAAGTGTTTATGAATACCTACAAAAGGATGCAGAGAGAAAGGTCAGTGCAATCATGGCCGAGACAAATGAAATGGGGAACAGTTGGATGGCATTTATATAATGTATATACAATATATGAATTGAAAAAAATGTCTTCTTAAGATATCCTAGTACTTAGTGACACAGAATTGTTTTGCTTTGGGGGAGAGAGGCAGATGGAGACAGATGGAGATGGATATGGGACAGCAGTACAAACCATAAAAAGCATTTGAGAAAAGTAAAGTTAACTGCTCAGGTGACAAAGAAATATGGAAATACACCTTAACAATATATTTCAGTCGTATGAAACTTTTTCATTTATATTTTATTTCTTGAAATGTTTCTCTGAATAACTGTGCTCATCTGTCAGAAGTTTCATGTACTGTATAAGAGTAATAGACACTACTAAATATTATGGACTTACTTAACACCTTACATTAGAAGTCTGAAGCCACACAAAGAAAAAATTAAGGATAAACCTCTTTGTCTCTTATCTTAAAACAAGTTATAAAATAAATGGCACCCTTATGAAAATACTGTTTTTGACCTGAAAACTATAGAACTGGCATATTTCTTTAGAAACATTGAGGGTATTTTCAAAAGGAAATTGCCAGGAAACTTGGATTTAAAGGTTTGTTTTCTGCAAGGAAATGAAAAACAAACAAGACAAATGTCTGTGCAATTCTAAAATTGTTTTAAGCACTAGACCTTGTAGGATTCCAAACTTTTCACTGTTTTTATTAGACGGCTACATGAATCAGTATTGATTATACAGGATACAGAGTAGTATCCTTCCTAGAGAGATCCCTCATTTGTGCTGAAACTCAAATTATGCCTGTTCATCTATTTTCTTCAACAACCATTTAGAAATAAGACCTGAGTGGAAATATCACAGTGGAAGTCCATAGATATAAAAGCTGCTGTTCTGCAAAGAGAAATTTGCAATATTCAGGTCACTGTGTAAACAAACTTTCTTCTACTGTATACAATATCCACTAACGTTCTGTATTAAATGCTTTTATTTTACAGCACTTACTTTAAATGATATTCTAATCTGCATCTTCAGTCCTTTTTTAACTTTGGATTATAAATTTGGAGTCAATTGTAACTGACTGAATTTACCAACTAATTTTAAATTGACAATAGTTGTTGACTACTGAATTTATGGCTAAAAACACTGTGCCACAGAGGGGAAGGGCCTGTGGATACCTGCCAGAGTCATTCAACATTTGATAGCCTGTAAGCTCCACAGTGCCTTACAGGGGAGTTAGCTGGAGAAGCAGAAGAGCAGCAGGTGTCTCGCTGATGTCACTGCAAGCTTGCAGGTGCCTGGGAGAGCCCATGTTTCACTGTTGCTCCAAAAGCCAAGAGCAGTGTGGCCACTAATGCCCCTCCATCCCTGATGATGCCCAATCACTGCTTGCACTGCTGTTTGAGGAATCTTAGTCAGAGATACAGTAGCTAATGATATGGACCAGGCTTGAACCAGTAATATATTAACTTTATGGTACAACCTGCCTTTTTAAGCATGCCTAACCACTTATTCACCTACCACTAAAGTCGACCCACCTGTCTTGATCTTGTGGCTTAATGTATTGCAATAACATATACAGATGCATGATCTGTTTGCTTCTATGCAATAAAACATAATAGAGGTGTTGGACACATATAATGAAGGTGTTCTTTTTAAAATAAAAGCACACCTTTCAGTCTTTGCTGGGTGTAGTGTTGTGCTAGATTGTACATTTGGGTAAAATGTATTCTGCCTGTTACTGTAATCCCCAGTTTAAGTTCCATGTACAGTATAACCCTCAGTTTCATCTACTGTATCTTAAAAGAACATTGGTATTCAGATATAGCACAGTATGTTCTGTGTTGTGCTGAATATTGTATATAACTTTTATTCAAGGAATTATTCAAAAGAACATCTGAAAAAATATAGAAAAGTATTTTATCTTTCAATTGAAGGTAACGCAGGTTTCACTTGTAAAATGACTTCCTTATAATAAACATTTCTTAAATTTACACTGACAAGACCAACATTAGAAAACGCATTGCAAAATGTTCAGGAGAATGAAAGTCTGGCAGACTGCGTCAACTGTACATGAAATTGATTCATATACTACATCCAAATCTCTCAGCTGTCTGTGTGATTAGCTACTAACCAGTCAGTCTTTGGGCCCATGAAATATGCCTGTAGTTTAACATGATACTGAATTGCTTTACGTTTTGAATAAATGTTCTAGAGCTCTAGTGATAACTGTATGATATGCTTTATTAACATACACCTTCTGTAGTTTCAACATGTAGCATTCAGTTTTTATTTTGTGTCAATCTAAAACAATTTAATAAATACAGTACATGAGTATAATTGCCAGGATGCTCTTTCTTTCCTACTTTCCTCACTATACCTGTGCCTGTGGCATCTGTGCCAACCCATTTTCAAGAAGATAAAAATAACTTTGCCCCTAGACGAACTAGATTACCCAGCAATTACTTTCTGCGTTATGATATTTCTGCTGTTTTATTGTTTTTTTTTTCTTTTAGCCTACACATTTCTGCCTTTCCAGATTATATTCCCACTCACTCCAAAGGTAAGACTGACCCCCCTAGAAGACATGGGCATTCAGAAGTTGTCATATTTCTTCATATTTGCAGCCTCATTTTGCAGAATGTGCCGTTAGATCTATTCCCCTTTCAATTGGCAGAGCATTATCACATCCCATATAACAAAGCTGAGTAGCTTTCATTCTACATTTATTGTAGAGCCAGTAAAGTATTAATTTAAAGATGAGTAGCCTAAACTAAAAAGCAATATCCTGCAACTAAAGGTGTATGTGCATTCTTTAGAGTTATTGGTATTTTACTTTTAATATTATGAATGCACTAGAAATATAAAATTCCAGAAACAATTCTGAGAATTGTAATAAATAATAGGACCTTTGAGAATAAAAGCTACATATGGAAGTCAAGTAACATTTTTACAGACCTTCCTCCTTAGTTGGTTCCTCAGCTGCATCTTCATTCATGTTATTTTCTATAATGAGGAAAAAGGGGGAAAAATTAACAGGCTATTGTAACAAAATGCCAAAGGGAAGACATTTTCATGGCAGTTTTCATCAGCACCACTGTGTCCAGCAATCCTCGACAGCTGCTGGTCAAGCCACTAGCAGCAGCAGGTGGACTTTTTGACAGGAACACTGTGACAGTCTAGACAGGAGGCTGTTCTCACTGTAAAATACATGGACATTCTCAAGAATAATGTAACCAAAATTAGCATCAATACATTACATTGGTTATTACCTAAACTCAACACTTGTTGCAGTATATACAGCACTGCACTTTAAAAGGCTGGTTTTCTTCCTTGATTTTTCAAATTTTGTAAATTCATGTGCAGAACGTGAAGTTAAAGGTTTCAGAGAAGATACATTGCAATCTTTTTAATTTTGTATTTCTTCATTTTATCTAGTTAGATGGTTGAAAAAAAAGATCATAAAGACATGGAGAACCAATTATACAGCAGGACATTAACTGAGTAAATCTGAGTGAGACTTACAGTATTCAATGATACAACAACAGCCTCCCATTCAGGACTTAAACCCATGAACCTCTGCTCTGGAGTCCAGAGCCCTAACCTACTACATGCTGACTTAAAAGTTGACATTATTAAATATAAAGATTCATGCCAAAGAAATTCATCCCAAAAGAAAAACATATTAAGAACGAACGAATCATTTTAAATGCAAATTAAAATACATACTACAACACATACAGTACATTGCTATCAATACAGCATCCTGTGGACACTGTTGTTCTCTGGAAATCAATTATTTACTTGTGACAAATGTGACTTACATGTGCTGTACCTGTAGCTCTATGCGATGCGGTTATGGCTGCACTATAACATTAGACAATTTTGTCAAGTGAAAGGCATCCAGTCCGTTACTCATTCTGTTATATAATGTTTTCTATTCCTATTTTATTGAGGATATGAATAAATCTGGAGGGCACTGTACAGTATATCCTTCATGGTGAGTTAATGGACTAATATGGTTTGACACACAGGTAGGAAGGCATTCCATGGATATTATATCATTTAACATGCACTGCAAAACTACATAACATTTTGCATAGAATAAAGATGGGCTCAAGTCTTACTGTAAATGCCAATCCTGCTGGTTTCTCCTTTGAGCAAAGTACTTTATCCTGATTGCAGGAATCCACCCAACCTACTGTACAGTATATAAACGGGTGCCAATTGCTCAACCTTCTTCTAGGTTCAACTGAGGAATTTACTTCTCTTAAAACATGCACTGAGGTACAGTACTGAGAACTAGCCTTTATGGTCCATATGACAGAGCTGTGAAGACACAATGTGAAACAATGATCCAGATAACACTATTTTGGAATTTCCCATTCACATCTTGAACGCTGGCGCCATAAAACTTCAATGGAACTTAATAAATTGCACCAAAAAAGATGATCTATTAGTTGGTTTCTATAAGTCTTGATGGAGTTATTACAGAAAATTATGGAGGTTCAAATGCAAGTGACATTTTTTCCCAATTAGTCACAGTCTAGTGAATCTGACATGTGAAATAAAATCTCTTATTTTCACAAGTCATTTAGCATTCAGTGTTAGCCTGTTTTCTTTCCTTCCAGTGAGACCCTTTCTATTGACCTTTTCTACATCAGCAAAACAGGTTGCTCATGCAAATTTAATTCACCCTATGTGTAATAATAAAGTGAACTTTAACAATGGGGGGTTAAGCAAAGGCTGTAAGCCATCCACAGAAATATGTTAGAAGCTATAGCCTTACTCAAGCACATATTGTCAGAGAAACTTTTCCTTTCCTCTACCAGATTAATGCTACTACTGTACCACTTGAGTGATAGGCAACAATTATGTTTTCAGTTCACATTTCAGTTACTGATCATCTGTAAATTATCCTAATAATTAGAATTGTCAGCTGATTAAAATATATTTTGTTAGAGTACACCAAATATAAAGCTGCTTATACAACAGTACATTTGCAGGTATAAGTCACAGAGTAAGGGATAAAATATCATAGGCAAACACTAGTTCCTTTAGATGTTGATTAATTTAATTAGAGTTTTTATCTTTTATTTATTATAAATAAAAAGCAAATCAGTAATAGACCCCCGGGAAAGATAAAGAAATATGAACATAAAGTCAGAACTTAAGAGATGAATAATTGAACACTCAGAATATGTTTCAGAGATCACAGGCATGACTCCTCCCTGCATAAACACAGCTCAGACAGTGAACATCCCTCTGTTAAAAACTTCACTTCCATTAGTGTCAATGCAATAAGATAATTGATAATCACGGAAATTGTTTTCCAATGCCTTAGTCAAAATCCCATGCAGTGCCTAATGTCAGTATATCTATGCAACGCTAACAGCACTCTTTGAAGAAATGGCACTGACACACATTGTGCATCATCTACCACATTAAGTCAAACTAAAACTGCAAATTCAACAAGTAAGTTATCTGCCTGGTGCCTCACAAGAGCCTTCTGAATAAAAGCAGAGTATTTGTGAGATATAATGTACTTAGGGAAGTGTCAGCTGCCTGTCAGTTGAAAAAGATTATTCTTACAAAGTGTACAAAATCCCACATGATTATTAATCTTTTGCAGCTGAAGCACACCTCCTGACTGAATACAGGCCTTAATTAGACATACCTTTTTAGGATAGATGCAAGTGAGAAAAAAGTATGCGGGTTTACATTAAAATGTCTACTCCACAGTGGAATAAATTGTATGTAATATTAAAAAAAATAAATTCACTACACTGGCTGTGAATTAACAAATTGTCATGTCCATCTTTAATAAAATTGACCAGCAGATAAAGACGTATACGATACTATCTGATGCTTTTCTACCCAAATGCTTAGAACCATCATTTATATTTAAAGGTTTACATTTGCGTCTTTAGTGTAAAATGGATAATAATATTTTCTACTGATCCTTATTGCATTCATACTACAGATATCTTTGGTGAATTATTTATTACTTACTAGCAAAAAATAATAATAATATGGTCTCAATTAATTAACATTTTAGCTAACTCTCATTCAAGGTATTTTAATGATATTCCTATAAGATCAGAAACTTCACATTTTAAAGTTCCATCCAGTATATTATTTCTGTAATTGGGATTGCAAATGTTGTCAATTTAAGAAACATATACCGAGCATCAACATTTCCATTGTTTGATCTCTGATTACAAAATCTTGAACAATTCCCCGGTATTGCATAATATAATAATAATCCATATTCACATTAGCTCTGACTAAATACAATATTCACTGCCTTCTTTGTGTGGAAAAGCGTTTCTCAGCATTAAAGAGACAAGAGATCTTATTGTGGTATTACAAAATAGAAAGTTGGTTAACAGGTCATTGGTTTACTAATACATTTTTTTTACTGTAACCTAACAGTAACCTAACTTTCAATGTAATGTGTTAACAAATCATGAGTCCTAACAACTAGGACAATGTTTCACAATCTAAATCTTATTTTATTCCACGACAAAAAATAAGGAAAGGCGTAATTTTGTAGCTGTTAGAAGTCTAAACTGATTCGCAGATTTTCAAAAGATCTGACAATTCACTAGCAACTTCAGCTAAATAAATTATAGGCTTTAAACATCACAATAAGAAACACAAACACACCATAACAAGCAGGGTTTATATTACACTCAGCAGGGTTTCCTTACAAGTAAGCCAAACAAGACCATAAGTACCATGTAAACAGCAAGCTATTTGCATAGTAACTGAATCATAATCTCCAAATACACTAAACATAGCATACAACACTGGTATTAATGGCAACACAATAATTAAAGCAAACCATTACAGAGAAAATAATAGTAATATGTAGGCTTATAGACTTCTCATGGCATTTTGACATACAGTATACAAGGTATTAAGAATTAGATCAATCCCAGCATGTTCTTTTCACAATCTGAATTAAAAAGAAAAGCCTGATCGGATACCAATACTGGTGCAGTATTCAGAAATATTAAAAGAATTTCAGAGCCCCCACTTTTCAAGGGTTTATTGTATAGCACAAAAACAAATGCCTCCAAAATACTTATAAATGTTTAAATCATGGGTTTCTGACTATGTATACATACAGTATACAGCATGATGTAACTTCCTTTTCAGTAATGCTGTGTCCTGTGTTTACAGGTTAAATGCTTTTTTCATTTAATTGCCGTAACAGAGGAGAGAGTGTGGGGGTTTTCAATCGTGGGGGGTAAGTAACTAGTAATTAGTTTAAAACCCACCTGGCTGCAAAGTGCTGTCTCCAATTTAATGTCAGTTCTTCGTTTTCCTAGTATGAATTAAGTCAGTTGCTCCAGTTTAGTGGTGCTGGTGTCAGGAGTTGATAATATAATATAGGATGATTTAGCTGTGAGTAGTAGTAAGAGGTGTTAAGCTATCAAGACTGAAAACTGTGTTCACAACTAATCCTGTGTGTTCTTACTTATTATCCTAATCTACTGTATATTAGTCTTTTTCCCCAAAAAGGTCAGTTTAATCTAATATTGTTAATGTACTGTCCCTTACCACAAGATCATCATTAAGCTATCCACATTAATCATTAATCAACCACAATAATAATTTTCATTATAATTTGTATTAAATCAATTTTATCCTTCATCACCTCCTCCTTATTACTAGAGATATTAGCACTCAAAGTATTCATGTTTCTTGATGGGATTTTATGTCTTTTAGTGTTTGCTTGTCAGTCTGACAATGCAGTTGATGACGTGTTGATTTTTCATTTTCATTTGAATGTGCATTGTGTTGTGTGAACAACAAAGTGGAAGACACACTTTAAAGGTGTCAGCAGCTACCCACACCACGCCACGTTTTGGACAAATTGGGAAAATGCAGAGATTTGTTCGCATATTCATAATTCATTCAAAGATGGTTTAGAGCACAGATGCACAAGACCTTTATGTTATCAGTACTACTGGCTTTCTTTGAGGGACATAAAATATGTCAGTGTGGGTAAAATCCATGCCATTCAGTCCCCACCTTGATGGGAATATCAGATCCACACAGTTATCACTAACATCCATCTGTTTCTCGATATCTCACCTGCCATCACATTTACCACCGATTCCCTTACTATCGCCTAGACTTTACATTTTGATGTGCTGGTTGCAAACAAGGTCAAAGCAGTCAAAAAAACAAGAAATGAACAAAATGATTATGCATTAAGATGTTGGCGCCTCAGGGTTTGTGTTTTAGTTTACTAATAGAAATCACTGCCGTGACAGCCTTTTATCCATTTTATTGAAAGAGCACATAACTTTGTAAATTCTTACACTGGCATACTTCAATCTATCAAGTATTTATTTTCTAACACATACGGTAGTGTAAGTGTAGCACATTTAAGCATGACAAGCTTCTCAAGGCACCTAAATGGTGCAGGACAGGAATATTGCAGTCCTCATAAAACTAGTTTAATGTTCCAGTCTTCACTGCTCTTCACTCTGCCAGTATCAATAAAACTCTAGTTCGGGAGAAGTGATTTTCGTTCATGAATCCTACTTCAGCACAGACAGTTTGGCTCTTAAGATGTATGCCATTATATAATTTCATTAAGCTGTATAAAGGACACAAAAGACTATTCAGGTTTTACTATGCACTGCTCAAGAGCAAGCATTATATAAAATAATCTAGACATATACATTACAATTACATTTCATTTGCATACTGTCAGTAGTGATTTAAAAAATATATATTCTTTACTTTCTAGGAAAAATCATCTCCATCTAAATACATTTCAAAAAGCTCTGGGAATGATCAAGAGACCATGACTGACATGCATTGACAAACAGTTTTTGACATTAATATTTAGATGATCTTATTGAAATGTCAAACTGAACATAAGAACATGGGGGCTGATCTCTGCAAAATTTGCAAGTTGATAATATACATAAAAGAATAGGCAAATTTACTTTTATATATAAATGCTATGGGATGATTCATAGCCACCTCTGCTGGTGTCCCATTGTTAAAGTGATGAGACAGTGGAGCTGAGCTGTAGAGAGGGCATTATTATTACAAGATGTTTATATAAGGTACTTCTCAGGACACATGCAGATATGCTAATTGCTGTTTCAAAGTCATTACAGAGAGATATTAAGTTGGAGCAATTTGTCGTCTTCTGGCTTTGGTGTTGCCTGCTATTTAACAAAATATCCAAATCTTACTAATTCTATAGCTCAAAAACAACACAAAAACAGCACGTGATCACATAAGGATACGGTAGAACCTTACTGCACAACTTAAATGACATGAAACCAGCTTGGTAATAAGACCTAATACCATTTATATATATATATTATTTGTGCTATACGGATATGCATTCTCACTGTAAAATGTCTCTCCCATGAAGAGACTTAACACACTAGTTAGGTACAGCACATCGCCACGAGGAATACAAACACTCCATCATAAAATTTTCAGCACAGATGCTTTGGGACTTCATATTTGATTAGATTTTCTACCTGCTCAGTTATATACTGGATTTTTTATTCTTAATTCCAATGGAAAAATAAAAATGTCCGTGCTTGCTACCAAGTTACATGTATTCAAGTTTTATGAAACAAACTACAAATTACTGTTAGAAGATATGTCTGTAAAATTCAGGTAGAATTCTTTCCTTGCCATTCAGTCATGTATAGTACAGATTAATCTAGATAGACGTCTCCATGATGGCAACTCCATTGAGGAGGCAACCATTACTTAGGTTTTTACAAGCAGAAAATCGGAAGAAAAGCCCAAAAGAGGACAAGAACAACCTTGAATGGAATTCTTAACTTAATTCTTAGGTTTGAGAGAGAAGACAACAACAACATCACTTTCACCCCAGCAGTTCTAAATCAATTATTCCCAACATCAATTTCTGAAACCTACAAATACCTTAAATAAGCTTCCTCATCTTTGCGTTCATCTTTTGTATCCCTCCACCACCTTTGCAGCTGCCCCTTGATTAACTACTCTCTCTGCATGGAGGTCCCATAGTCTACATTGACATCAGATTCCCTGTTCAAGAGGATCCAACTGTCACCCTGACTCTAGCAAAACTAACCTCCTTCTATGGCCAGGGAGCTGGTTCTCAGCCAAGCACGTTAAAGGGGAACTGAAGTCCCAATTTCTCAGACTGGTTACGAAATGTCTGAAACAAATAAATTACTAGACGGTATCACAACATTTTACAATTTCTGAATTAAGCCCCAAATTGTAAACTTTGTGAACGTACTGTATGGTTGCCATGTTGTTGCAAACTCCTGGTCCCACCACAAATTGTGAGGTAAAATGGTCCTTCCTGCTTACTAATCACTAATAAAATGTACAGCATGAGCAAATAAGTATAGGTTGTGCAGCAGACATTTCACTGCAGATATGTTCCAACGAGATCTGCTTGCAGAGTTAATACTGTATGTACAGTAAGTAGCATTTTTATACAAAACCGTCTCGAGGCCTAGAGCAATATTTCTCTTGGATTAAAAGAGATGTATTCAAAAGCCTGCTTGTTTAACATGTAATAAAGCCACTTCACATCCCCGGACGTTTTATTACCTTGTTCTGAATCGCAGACAATGACAGCAATTTGGCACTGTGCATACCTGGAAATTTAGTCTATTTTGTGATGTTAGTTGGAGGTTTTAAACGTTACTGTGTACATTTTGCTTTCATCGTGGTTTGAAATGCACTCTAATCTTTCTAACCCCCAAATATAAAAATAGAGTTGCAGTTTGCTTTTAAGTTAAAGCTCACTGTACAGTACCCTATGCACTCAATAAACATTCTTTAAAGCAGTTCAATTCTTGTGTGTGTTTATTGCTTGTAAATGATAAAGTAGTCCTGAATATATATAACAAAATAAACTAATGATTTTTTTAACAAACGAGGTATTTCTCTGAGGAAGATTTAAAGTACATCACAATTGTAAATGGACACTAGGATTCTTTCCATTTCAAAGTTATATGACCGTCGGGGTTTATGTTTGAATTTGATGGTCATGAGCAAAACTGGAAGGTGATGTGATTATTTATGACATTTTTATACAGGGAAAACTCCCCAAACAATTCTCATCTTAGTTCTGTCTTGCATAAAATATGACAGCATTGTGCTGCATTAAGATATAGTACTGTAGTGTGGCTGTTGTAATGTGTTTGACCTACAGTAGGTTAACAGAAATACATACATGCCTAATGTATTTTAACAGGAATTCTAATTAAAGCTAATACAATATAGTAATGAGAAATAAAAATAATATCTCATATATGCACAGATTAATTTAGTGTGTATACTGGAATGTATAATGTCGGTCAGTGAATTAGCACCAGACTGCTCAGATGTCACTGTGGTTCACAAGAGGTCAATAAAGGGTTATCCCAGCTGTAAATGGGCTCCATCCCATTGCTTTCACACTCCCCTGCATGCCCTTGGTGAAGTAAAGGAACAAAACATTAGCAGACTAGAGCTAAAGCAACTCCACCTCTTTCCAGAGCTTTGCTGCCCTCAGAAATCAGAGATTTCATTCAAATGACAGGAAATCTAACAATAGCCTCACACAAATGTGAAAAGCCATTAGACAGATGAGGCAACAGCATCCCTTGAAGCAGGAATTGAACCTGAGTGTGTGCACAGTACCTACTCAGCTACTTACGCTATTAAAAGCTGATGAATGACATTAATCATACAGGTCCTCTACATGCATATTTACCATTTTCAAGGCCTCAGAGAAAATAAAATGAATGGCCTTGACCTAAAGGGTCAAAAAGCACTTTCGAAGCAAAGCATTCATTATCCACAGTTTGGATTCACAACAGATGCAGAATGCCTCTCTTACTTTCCTTAAAATGTCAACTTACTAAGCCCTACAAGCTTTTGACATTCTTTAATTGATACAAAACGATCCAGACATTTCTCTTCTTCTCCTGGGGTCAAATTACAGTATGTCAGCACTTGACAATATCTTCATCCAGTTCAGCTTAAATAATATATGTAAATCAATCAATATTCCTTGTGTTCTAAGATTTTGCATCTTTGGGTGGCAAACAATTTGAAACAATTTAGAAAAAATATGAGTCTGTCATTTCAAAGATTAAATAAATTTACTCTTCCTTCTGATCTCTCATATAGGTTCATTAATTGCTTACACTTATATAGCACTTTTCTGGACACTCCACTCAAAGCGCTTTACAGGTAATGGGGACTCCCCTCCACCACCACCAGTGTGCAGCCCCACCTGGATGATGCGACGGCAGCCATAGTGCGCCAGAACGCTCACCACACATCAGCTCTCAGTGGCGAGGAGAACAAACTGATTAAGTTAATGCATAGATGGGGATGATTAGGAGGCTATGACTGGTAAAGGCCAATGGGAAGTAACATCACTACTCTTTTCGAGAAACGCCCTGGGATTTTTAATGACCACAGAGAGTCAGGACCTCAGTTTCATGTCTCATCTGAAGGATGGCGCCTTTTTACAGTTTAGTGTCCCTGTCACTATACTGTGGCATTAGGACCCACACAGACCACAGGGTGAGCGCCTCCTATTGGCCCCACTAACACCAGTTCCAGCAGCAACCTTTAGTTTTTCCCAGGAGGTCTCCCATCGAGATACTGACCGGGTTCTTACTGTACCTGCTTAGCTACAGTGGGTTGCCAGTTGTGAGTTGCAAGGTGATATGACTGCCGGCAAATCTAATATAGATGCAACAAATCTAATTATACAGCAGTTAGAAAAATAAACGTGTTCAATAAAATCTAGGGACAACAGAGTTGATCTGTACACATAACTAGATGGACTGTAATAAAGTCAAAATTCGTGGTGTCAAGGTCATGTCCTGTGATGTACTGTATGTAGTCCTTTCCGAAAGTCTGTTTCTCCTCTGAAATGACTTCCTGGATGTCACTGCCTGTTTATATTTATATTTAAAATAATATCTAACACAATAAGAAGTTTTTGAAAACAAGCTTATCAGTTTAAATCATTTGAGGATCCTGACATTTGAGGATAATGTTAGAAGAGATTTAACTTTACATTCATCTTCCGGTTTCCTCTTTTTTTTTTGCATTTCCCCATTATGGAAATTATCGCATGTGAAATGGAAATGATCACATTTTCCCATGCCCACAACCACTACTACATCAGACAGAATCAATAAGAATGGGTATGACATAAAGTTCAAAATTAGAGACCAGCAGCAAATGAAATGGTTTGCTATGACAGGGGCTTTAAATAAAGTAGCAATGCATCCACATTAACAAAGTTAGGGCCTGACATTTGCATTCTACCAGGGGAAATATTAGTTAATATAAGGGTTATAAAAACCAATAACAGTTCAACGCAATCCTCCCTAGGTTTCCATGATCGGGATGGAAAGGAAAATCCTGGGAGCCAGATGAAAGATGTGAATTGAAAGAAAAGAAAATATCACACTGCTTAGCATTGGTGATGGCACCCAGTTGATACAGAGCACAGTACGACTTATTCCACTGCAAATAATGCTAATTATTTCTCTGTGTACTCATTCACAGTTTGCAAAGAGGCAACTTTTGAAACAGGCTCATCAAATTATGTACTGCTAGGTATTTCCAATCTAGTCTTTTTAAAGTATTAATCTATGATTGCACCGTTTGAATCAATATAGGTTGATCTGTTTAGAACATTACAACAACTTCAAAAGGAGACCGTTTCCAAGAGCTTCTTACTTTTGACCATTTCTTTTCCCCATTTGATCGATGTGTTCCATCAATCAGGATCTTACTTGTTGTTTTAAATCTTATAGTATTATTGTTTTAAATCTTATTTAATAATCTTATTATGATGTTTTAAATCTTATAGTAATGTAATGGGTATAAATGTAATACAGAAACACTCTCTAACTCTTTGTTTCTGATCTACTCTTCTGATCTAAGGCAATACATTGCAACCCCAGTGCTGTGCATTGACAGTGCATACGAAAAGCTATTTCTAAGGCCTCACATTGTAAAACCAATCATGTGTGGCTATTTGGTTTAGCTCATGCAGGCACTGTTGTGGCAGCTGTGCAAGGATTCTCACTTAGTCATGGTTTACAACATTCATTAGGGGTCAAACTGCAATGACTTTGAAATTGATGAAAGTGTCTTCTATCATATCGAACCAGCCATTTTTCTTCAATTTAGATCCATTGTACATGGAGTGATGCACTTTAGGTGAGTTGTGTAGATACATCATCCTCGCCTACCTATAAGCTATTTTTTTTTTGTAGAACAGTGTTCCTTTGTGTGCAGAGTTTAAAAAAAGCATGAAGAGTTCCAATGTCTATGCGAGCACATGCAAACCAAGTGGCACAGCAATGAATATGGACTGCATACCTTCAGAGAAAAAGTCAGACATTTTTTCCTTGTAGATCTTGAAGTCTGTCTCCAGGAAGATGCAGAATATGACACGATCAATCTATGAAGACAATAAGGAGACTGGCATTAGCATGACTGCATGTCACTGCAGTGACACTTCATATGCAGGATTTCATACTGATTTCATACTGAATTTAATGCACTAAACACACAGGACATCCATCCATTATAAGAAAGCTGCTTATTCCCGGTAAGAGTTGTGTCATCTCAGAGAATACAGTATCTTGAAAGCACAGGGAACCAGGCAAGACTACAAAGTAGTTGGACACAAAATACAGAGAAATCATTTACATTTTGCAGTAAATTTAATTTCTCATCTTTCCAAAACAGGTCTTTGAAATGCTATAAACTTTGATCAGGTTAAACCTAATTAAGGAATTTGGTTTTACAATGAATTAAAAATCAATGAGTGCTCCAAAAAACATGAAGAGCTTGCCTGTTTAGAAGACACAATAAGGCTGGTTAAAAGCTTGTGGTAAGAAAATAAATACAAACTGAATACCTCAAAACAGTTCTACATTGGTAGCACTTAGAACATACAGTACAAACCATATACAGTACTCCAAGAATATATTGCCTTAAATAGGAAGACTTCTTCAAAATCAGAACTAGTTTGGCTTTCTTTAAGCACAGTCTCCTTAATCATAGAGTGAAGGTAGTGCTTAACCCCAACACTGCCCCAGTCTAATTCAATTGGCCTGTTTCCTGTCTGTTACATGCCTGGACCAGTTTAATAGCCCAATTTAAGCACTGGATATGAGCCATTAAAAATGAAACTCAGAGGTGCTTTTGAAATTTTAGAACCAGGAAATTATGAAACACACAAGGATGGTAAAAGACGAACTATTAATGCATCTGGAAACCATGCCCATTCACAGTTGATGCTCTAGACCCATTTACATGTACCTCAAGCTGGTGGACGTTTTTATTTTATCATTAGGTCTAGTCTACTCTTTTCAAGCAAGGATTGGCAGCTGTATATTTCCAAATGCTAATTTATTTTTATGTATCATGGTTTTATGTACAATGCAAATGTCTCCATGTCTGTTCAGGCCCATAGCATTACTTTGGCAGTCAGTGTCTAAGTACTTGGTTTCTTGGGAGAGAATAAATTGCTATTGCAGTGGAAATGTTCATGTCTGCTGTGATTTTCGTCTCTCATTTGTGCACAGACCTCTAGGCGATGCTTCTTTTAGTGTGCACTCTGAGACCCATATTTTCACAAATTTGTTTTCATGTTAGATAGCTGTCCTCTTGGAAAAGTGCCCTTGTGGAACTCCACAGAAGAAGCACTTTTGTATTTTTAAAAAGGAGTTTCTTTTGTGTAGGTCTGGATATTGGTTTCAAACAGCATTAAGAGTATTTGTAATTCAAATACAAGCTAGCCACATCTGATGGCCCTGCACATACTGTATCTGCAGGTACCTGTATGCCCATTCTGTATATGCAACTGTGCAACATACTGTACATTTTATTTGATTGCATTTATACAGCACTTTTACATACAGAGAGGCACACACATCATCCACCACTGAAGTTCAGCACCCACCTGGGAGTCGTGTGGCAGGCATAATGCGCCAGCAGCCACAACAGATCAAGAGGACACGTGAAAAACAAGTTTAAAACCAGTGGAATTTACCTAGGACCTGGGGCTAACACCTCTTTCTCTAACAGTGCAGATCTTAAATGACCTAGGTTTCATGTCTCATCTGAAGGACTCCTATAGCACCAACTAGAACACAGCATTCACCTGTCGCTATCCTGGGCACTGCTTTCCTTGTAAACTTCAGTTCAGGGGGAAACTGCTACTCCACCAAATCCAGTTAAAGTGCACTAATCAGGTTAGAAAGTGGTAATGCTGCTGTCAAATAAAACACTGCATGTCTCACATACCGTAGATTTATGATTAAAAATTACACAGTATGTCACTTAAGCACATTTTCACTTTCTAGGAGTTCAGAACATTTATCAGTAACACATTAAACACTGAAAAAGGGACACGATTGAGGTACAGAGTTTACTGTTTACAAGTACACACTTTAAACAGTGAGAAAGGAATTCACTTGTCCATTACATTCTATCAACATACCCATGTCTGTCTCCTTAATGTCTGGGATACTAAATACATGTACAGTATACTCCATGGCTCCTGTAGAATATTATCTAAGGAAAATACATTCATCACTACAAGATATGGGAATGTATTTCTCAGCAGATAATAACCCCTTTAAATATTGCAATTTTGAAAACAGACAGGTAATGACTACCCTTAGCATGTACAATGTGTTCTAGATTCTAAAAGATAAAATTATTGTATCCAAGAATAAACCTGGGTATTTATATAACAGTTACCGTAAAGAATCAAATTCAAAGAATAAACCATTTAAGAATAAAAGGTATCTTAATGTAGGTTTGGAGAGCTCTTTGGAATGGGGAAAACAGGGATGTTCAGTAGAAAGAGGTCACCTTTTCGTGCAATACCATGAAATTACTGTACCTGATGTCCAGAATGAGCTAATGTGGTAACAGAGCATATTGTATGTACTGTCATGATACAAAAAAACATAGGAATTTCCACTTGTGTCTATGCCCATCTGAGAGTCTACATGCAATAATAAATTCACATCTCATGGAAATTGCTCTACATCTGAGAATTGTCATGCTGCGCTCCTTTTTATATTCATCATTACATGACAAGCTCTTTTTTCTCTTTTTGCTCACATAATGATTAACAGGTTTCATAATTATTAACAGTTTTCTGCTTTAAGACCACCAAACATAAAATAAAAATGTCTGATTTAAGAGTGTTTAATGTGGGGAATGAAACTTCTCTGCACTGAGGTCTACTGACCAGACAGTGTTCCAGAGGCTAGGAAAAACTGTAACTATTTAAGCTCAAGTCTGGACAATGTGAAATAAACCAAGCTGTGAGCAAAGTGAAAAGACACACATATACAGTATGCTGAACTTTAATCTTGTGGTGTGAAATTATGCAAAATGTGATGACACTGCTAATGATACTGTATAATCTCCCATCCAGAACTACTGGTTTGTTTTTTTTAAGTATCAATAATCAAAGCCAGAAAACATTCAGCTTCTTTACCTTTTAACACACCGCTTCTTGAAACAAAAGCAGCATCACTGGTTTAGACATTGTTTTTGAGGCTATCCACATGGGTAAATAAATGCTGTTCGGGATTTCTGCATCATGTCTTTTTATTATCCAAATACCAAGGTGCTTGATTTCCAAAACAACTGAAAAGGGGATTAGAAAGTAATAGCCTGCTTTTGTTGAGCCCCTTGCCCATAAAATTACATGCACAGCACATCAGAAGCTTTTGTGACTTACAAAACTGACAAAGAACACTTCCCAGGCTCCAGAAGAAAAGGTAACAAAAAGATTGTAAAAAACACCTTTCCAGCACTGATAAGAATGTTTTTCAAAGGAAGTCAGGAGTTCCATGACATTGCACCATGCAAGTTCAAGGAACCTTTACAGTTTAAAGAGGACTAATTGATCTCTAAAGAAATATAGCTTAAGTAAGATGCTAAAGAAACTTTATAAATGAGAGAAAGCTAATCAGTCCATCAAACTTGTTTGGTATCTAGCTGTTAATTCATCTGAGGAAATAATGCTCAAATTTTGAAGGTTGTGGTTCACCATGAATCACCCACCCCACACACACAGCTGCTGAAATGCACTTGCACATACTAAATATAATTTTTTTAAAAGGAGCTCACTTCTTAGCAAGGACTGCTGGATAGGTACACAATTAAAAATGTATATTGTACATCTCTACAGAACAAGTACACCCTTAGACCTCATGTACTGTATTACACTTGATTTAATTAAAGTAAAACAAATGACTGACTTTTCAATCTAATTTAATCTATACGAGACATCTCGTTGATATGTTTATTTTTTTCAGTTTCAAAATGGTAAAGACAGTCTTAACATCACAATTAAGACTATTGAAACTTTATTCTCAGAGATAATTTGCACTTTTATTCATGAAGATTTGGGATGTGTTATGTTTTTGGAAATAATAAAACGAATGAAAATGGATTCACAAAAAAAATTTGGAAGGTGTTGACAGGTTATATTTTTCATTTTTCATCTCTTTCATTAATCATTCCACCATAGGCACTAATGACATAAATGACGTACAGCAGTTATTATTGTTCTGGTTACCTGACAATACACATGCTAGTCGGAAAATTGCTTAATCCTACAGCATTGTCATTTTCTCTGACTGGTATCTTTAATGCCCAGTTAGTCAGAACCTCAGTTTAATGTCTCATCTACAGTTTGGTATCCCTAATTACAATACTGGAGCACTGGTTTGAAACTGCTGGTCCAGAGTGGAAGAGTGCCTCCTGCCAATTAAATTACACCACCTGCAGCAGGAACCTGTGAAAACTGTGCAATATATACGGCATAATCTACGGTATAGATTTCCATTCATTTGTTATTTTTATTTTTAATATGAAATTGAATAATAATAATAATAATAATAATAATAATAATAATAATAATTGCTTACACTTATATAGCACTTTTCTGGACACTCCACTCAAAGCCCTTTACAGGTAATGGGGACTCCCCTCCACCACCACCAATGTGCAGCCCCACCTGGATGATGCGATGGCAGCCATAGTGCACCAGAGCGCTCACCACACATCAGCTATCAGTGGGGAGGAGAGCAGAGTAATGCAGACAATTCATAGATGGGGATTATTAGGATGCCACGATTGGTAAGGGCCAATGGGAAATTTGTCCAGGAGGCCGGGGTTACACCCCTACTCTTTTCGAGAAACACCCTGGGATTTTTAATGACCACAGAGAGTCAGGACCTCGGTTTTACTTCTCATCTGAAGGACGGCGCATGTTTACAGTAAAGTGTCCCCGTAACTATACTGGGGCATTAGGACCCACATGGACCACAGGGTGAGCGCCCCCTGCTGGCCCCACTAACACCTATTCCAGCAGCAAGCTTAGTTTTTCCCAGGAGGTCTCACATCCAGGTACTGACCAGGCTCTCACCTGCTTAGCTTCAGTGGGTTGCCAGTTGTGAGTTGCAGGGTGATATGGCTGCTAGCAAATAATGAATTTGCCAAAACAAAATTAAAGTAGCTAAGAAAATCTAGGAACCTCATATAAAAACAATGCAATACCATCAGTGTGCAGATGCAGTAGTTTAGTATTATAATCAGTACATTAGTGCTACAATGAACAACAATAAGAATAAGATGCTATGCTGATTTGTTTCTTTGTGAATGGCAGATGTTTAACATTCTTGCCCTTAAAATTCTGTTATAAACATGCCACACGTAATATCATGCTAACTGTTGGAATTACAAGTGATTTACACTATACAGTACCTGTACTGTTGGGAATTCTTTTTTTAAATAAATTTGAGAAACCATTTTACAAAGTTTTAAATTTAAAAACATATTCCAAGCCTTTTTTTTACTAAACATCCGGCTACTGTAATGGCAAAACTTCATTATGTTTTAAAAAAAGGTCCCACAACAGCTGGATAGCTTCATCAGAAGGAGAACTTTCTCCCTGTAAAGTCTGACAGAAATGCATCTGGCTGTTCAGGGTACCATGGCACATATTGAGAATTTTAATGAAACTCAAATGCTGAAGATCTGGATGGTAAATCCAATATGTTCAGTTTCATAGACGGGGTTAAAAAAGCTAATGGAAGCTTAATTATGAAGCCAGGATCGCTACATGTTTTGTAGTGTGGTCATTATTCATTCTTGATTAGAGAAATGTTGCCAAAGGGATAATGTTCGGCTACAGAGTTCCATCGCTCTAGCAGTTGGGATCATGGGTAGCTCCAGTAATAGGAGGCTGTTCAAAGCATAAAGTGTGAGGATTTTAAAGATGTTATTCAGACCTTAGGGGTTCATTTCTTTTAAACCTAATAGCAACAGGGTGAATTCAAACTATTACAGTATACAGTATGAGTCCTAAATATGTGCTAGCTTTTTATAATTCACTCAATAAACTATTTTCTGTTTTTATTAACTATGTGGGCCAATTTATTCAATGTGCAACCTATACTGTAATTCAAGTACCTTGTACTGTACTGTATGTTGATTGCTAAACCTATTCAAAACTAACAACATGCTCATGTAACACTCTTAGTTAATTGCATTATGTTTCTACTACCCCTTTGTCAATAAACGACTTTTCTTTTTATACAATAATGCTGTTTGATGTTATGTTATGTTAATAGCAATTTGAAACAAAATCCTCTTTATTATAATGAAACACTACTGAAATGCTTGGATTAACAGGAGATTTGTAAAGCAATCCCTTCCACAGATAATCTTCTCCACATTTTCTGAAACTATTTTTTAAAAGGTATACATCTTTCAGAGACATGCATGGATCTGTATACACATATTTGTTGTCTCTCCTACATATAAAATTGGGGCTGATTACTTTTTGAATTCTTTAGAGTGAGTCCACTGGAACTACAAAAGAAACCAGGTGAATAAACATAATAGCATAAATATCAATTCATTTTGTTTTAAGAAGCTATTTTCTTTTCTTATTTCAATTTCAGGGTGTTTTTTGTATCTCTTAAATTGTAAAATAAGTTTTAAAATGACTCTGATCACATATCTTACCTAACTGTAAGCAAATGGGAAGAAATCATTCTGACAGTTCAAATACTGTACTGTATATAGAGAGAGTACATGTGTATAAATACAGAAAAACAGGCAATCAAGGATTTGTGATGTTACTGTATGTACCAAATCTACTTTTTCAGGACCATCCACAAACAGTATACTTTATTCCATTGTTTTTTTTTCTTTTAAAAATCATTCTACTGTATAATCTCTAAACATTATAAATGGTTATATAAAAAAACTAGGAAATGTAAACTGTGTGAGTAGACAAACTGTAAATTATTTGCATCTGAAAGATGATTTCATTCTAATAAATGATCAGAGGTGAGTTTAATACTGGTCAGCTCTGGTGAACAGCAGAAGACCTGCAGTGGACCAAAAGCTCCTGAAACAGATAATCCATCATCACTGAGCGCCCATGCTCATAATTGAATTCAGGGCAGTGCCAATAACTAGAAGCCCATGGTTTCTTGTGTGCACTCTGCTCCTTCTGGTAACATCAAAGGAAATAACACAAAACTATTCACTTGCTTGTGCCCTTCAGTTTTCAGACAAACAAACAGCAATGGCTGATACTCTTTATGCATAGAGAAAGACCAAAATGAATTACAATACAGGAACAAAATCAAAGAACATGTGGTAGTAAAGCATCAAGACTATAATGAATTAAAAGGCTACCTCTTTAATAGTAATAATTATACAACTCCTCAGGACAATTAAACTTGCATGCATCGTTTGGTCATTTTTCTATGGATACTATGGTTTTCAATAACAAGCTGTACAGAGTATACAAACCTTAAACACAATATGTACAGTATATGCATATACATATACAGTATATGGACACACCATATGTTAATATACATAAAAAGTAGCAGGTGTGAAAATCCCTGTAGTCCATTTTGCCCACAGCAGACATGTGAACTATGAAACTAAGGTACATGCTTTACAACAACACTTCATTTTCTGAATCAAGGTGTCTACGGCAACTGTCCAGCCAACAAAACGTCCAAAACAGCAGTCAAATTCACGGTAGAGCAGGAATGGAAGTAGGACTCTCATTGCAAAGCAGGTGGAACACTTCCAGACTTTATTATGGAATTAATTACATACACCTGAGCCTGCTCTGTTTGAGCTGACGATAATTACAGTCCTAATAAAACCAGGAATAGATCAAACTGCTCTCCATTAGAGCATTACTTTAGTTTTTGGAGCAAAAACAAAACAAAAAAAATCTTGATGTATAATGATATTGGTCTTAAAATATGTATGCCTGTACAACTTTCAAGCTAAAAAGGATATGTTTGTCCATTTTAAAGATAACATTTTTCAACTGTAAAGGTACTCATATCATTATTATAATGTTCTAATAAGCAATTAAGGGCCCTTGTGATACTAAAACCTGTTAATAAAGTAAAAGTGGTTTACCCTTTTGTGTCTTCAGTACAAGCATTTAAATACTTCTGAGCTCACATCTCATCTACCCTTATGCTTAAACACCCTATCATACTTTAACTGAGCCCAAAACCTCAAAAATCCTCTTATTCATTGGGTTAATCCTGAACTTAGTCTTTGCTATTTAATTACATATGCACCATAAATGCATATGCAGTATAATACATTGGTAAACTGAAAAGTAACAAACATAACCAGAACAAATACATCATCATAAAATCCTTGAGCAGACACATTGTCCTGTCTAGTTTATGGCTAGAGCCATGGGGGTACATACAGTAGCTACGCTAAATGAATTATATACTGTCTTCATTTAAGTCTCTCTTAAGCCCCAGAGAGGATTTTATTCTGAATACAGACAGTGAAGACCTTTTCTCTCGTCTATCCATGAGTCAGGGGGTGTTTGACACAATGGAGTTAGTTTTATATCAAATGAATCTAGAATAAATGAGTGTTTTTATGATACATGTACAAAGTCGGCTAAATGATAAATGGTGATCATGACGACAGATAAAACACAGGCAAATACTCTAATAAAACAAAGAATGTTGAAGGATCATGTCCTATAAATATTTGATAGGCAATTTTGCATCAGTCATACATTTCTCTTATAGACAGACCACCAAGTCACATTCACTTATTAAAATTTAAACCTGTACTACATCATGAAACCGATTCTTCTTGCTTTTCCACAATATGTCTTCTGTGATTTGTTTTTTATGCTAATATGCTGGAGGCAATATCCTTTTCTGTGGAGGAAAATCTGTTCATTTGCGCTGGTCATAGCAACTTCCTACTTAATTACAAGTAAAATTACTAGTATTCTATGAGATCTCACTAAAAGTCAATCAGTGTAGATTCATTCTGTGTTAGCGCAACAGAGCATTTTTTAATTAAACATCCAATATAGCAGAACTTAGTGAAAATAATTCAGCCTTGTGCAGTCCAGTTTGAGGTCTACAATGATACATATCCATCAGCACTTTAGAGATGTACCTTAATAATCTTACACCCTGTTTATATGTTCCTAAGTTATTGTCAATGACAGGAAAACACTGAGTGGTCCTTTGAGAAACAGCTTGGAAGAAGTGCTTCTGTAGCAAAAGATATGGCTGTATCATCAGGTTGACAACGATAGACTTCTGCTGTCAGTGTGCAGTGCTCATCTGGGAGCAGCTTTTTCAAGTAGCACATTTCAAATGTCATCCCTTTGAATAGAAGACTTAATTTTGAATAGTACAGTAAGAGAAGGTCCTGAATGGCAGGACCCTTGAGTTCATGAGCACCATCTGGTCAAAGAATTTTATTCTGAGCTGTAGATATCACATCCTCAAGTGAAAAAAAAGAAAATACATTGTGGGAAACAGGCCATAGATGCATACAGTATGTACACATACCTATGTACCTGTATACTTATACAGCATGCTTCCTTAACATTTGAGATCATCCACAGTGCTCTGAAAACAAAGGAGACTGTGCTCCAAATGTTTTCGCAAGATTCTGCTGCCTTGCTTACAACATACAATATTTGAGGAAAACAAGCAAAATCCACAAAGTGTTACAAAATAAACATTAAGTGTTCAGAACAAGTTGCTTACTCATCATTCCTGTCTCACGTCTGCCCAGCATAATGGCAAAATGCCATGTGGCACAGAACTAAAGCACTTATTGTAGTCAAATTGGATATATGAACAGTATATGAAATAAATGTTAATAGTGAATTAATTCCTGGGAGGTTGTTTGGGTTAAGCAGAAAATCTAATGATTCTGAACAGTCATATTAGCAAATTAAATGTGAAAATGTCTAGTTATTTATCATTCTAGGCCATTTTTTTAAAATAGAACAGGGTACTTTTTAAAAAATGAGATCTGATGTGTTTGCTGGATGCCCAGGGCCTCTTAAAATAATAAATAAGCATGGAATTAAGCTTCTGCCTGGTGAAAGCCGTTGGTTTTTAAAATGTAATTTTCTGAAAATATGTTTATTAAAGCCATTTATATGTAAATAGAGTATCAACATTTGTTTATTGTTTTACACTAAGCTGTTTCACAGCACAGCAATTTAATCTTTATTTCCCCAAAGACCTTGTAGTTGGACAGATTAAATGTGGTCTAAGATGCAACCCAATGAGGTAAGTGTCATTGCTTCTTACTGCAGGTGCATTGACAGTTGTCAAGGAGGTGTGTTTATAGTGAATGTGTTCAACTGCTGTAAAAGAGCCAAGTAGTGATTTTGCTGTAATTCTATCCCATAAAACAGAGATGCCTTTCAGTTTTACAAGCTGCTCGTATCGTTTCAGCAAGCTGTATATTGGACTCTTACTGCATATCCCCAATGACTTTCTACTCTACCTCCAAAATTAAAACACAACAAAAACATCTAAATTTTCTTCAGTTTTTAATAATCTTTTTTATGGAAAACGCTGTTTACACAGCTGACTTTAGTCAACATTATTGAGTTCTTTGACATACACTCATGACATACATACTGTATACTGTAGGACACAGCAATGGATTATAAAGTGAGTCCTTTATAATGTCACTAAGTATAAGTAAGCTAAGTGCTACTTTTTTATCATTCTTTAAAAAATCATTAATCAAGTGAATGTTAAATTGACATGTTTCATTCAGCATAACTGGGAGAATGTGTGTTGAGTTTCAGTCAGAATGGTGAGAGCATTGAATAGTCCTTATTTTTAAATGCCTAGATTGGTGCTAAAATCGAATTTTTAGATCATCTGGTATCCCTTTGATTGCTACTGCTCATACACAAAAAGACACTGCCTACATTATAGCTTATTAAGGTACCTGTAGCTAGTTATTTTCTTACCTCTTACCTTTAAAATTTGTGAGTGCACGTTTCTTTTAGGAGCGAAGGTACTGTACAGTACATTTATTTGAAATTTGCTGGAAGCTTAAGCTGGAAGTTGTTATTCCAATTTAAGTGGCCATATGTCCAATCGGAAGCAGTTCTTCATATATCAACGACAGAAACCTACAGTATCTTACTTTATGAAATGCAAAGCATTAGGTCTGTATTTAATCAGAACAAAGTGAGCAGTTTTCAATGTCTTTTTTCAAAATTGTGAGACTAAAGTATTTCATATTGTGATAGCTTAACACTCTTAATTTATGTTATTATGTTATTCATTCAGTTTTATCTTAGGCCACCCAAAGTAATTACGATTAAGTTCTCACCCTTACAGTTTTGTATATTAACTGTAAATAATATACAGTATTTCTGAGGCAGTAGAGACAATGCACCAGATTCTATTTGTGTTCTATTTGTGTTGGTAGATAGTTTGCATCACAATATTGTGGAATAGAAATGTGTTTTAAATTTTGGTGTACAGACAAAACATACCACATATATCAACATCAACATAAAGTGAATTGCCAAATACAGTAGATATACATATTTTAAAATCATCTCATTTACTGTACATAAACACAAGAATACTTTTCAAGTTCATCACTTACAATTATGATTATAAAAGAAAAACATTTTTCCCAAATGTATTAAAGAAATGCATAGTGTAGGTGCATATTCAAGACATTTCACAAAATAGGAAAGGCTATACACAAAAGATACTATCCTATGGAACATAACATAACATAACATAACAATAACATTAAATGGTTTAAAATACTGAATAGCATCTTACTGGCTGTTGTTTTGTGTTTTTTTTTTATTATAGCTTAAAACAGCTGGCATTTCTCTGATTTCTAATTACATCACTTTGAGATAGTTAAAAGCAATGCCATGTTCTGTGTTCTTCAGAAACACAAGAATATTTTCAAAGCAATTTTTTTGCCCAGAATCCCACATGAACCTCAGAATATACTGTATTACGTACAGCCAAATTTATACAGTGTGCATACTCCCATAAATGAAAAGCACAAGCATTAATAGTTTGAAATGCCACAACACAACACACATCTCACGGGATGTGCTATACTATGTTTCTGAAATCTGTAAGGAAGTAAATGTCAGCCATAAAACATCATTTCTCCTTAAGAACAGCAAAAGAGCACCTCCTCCCTGGGATTACTCAGAAAATGAATTTTAATTGATGATAATAGAATGACAGCTTTCCCAAAATAACCAGCAGATGTTGTGCATTTCGAAGAGTAGTGTTGTCTTTTTGAACTAATCCTCTAAAATCCATTTTAAAGACATGGTTCTGTTTCTGAATTGCAGTCCTGAAGTCAGCTGAAGGAAATTGTCAGCTGATGGCCTCAGTCAAGCAATTACAATTATGAGAGGCTTTTTTAGAAGTCAGTTCTGTTGGAAAAAGATTATCGCCGCAAAAAAAAAACGGGGAGACTGCTGTTCAGGTCAGAAGTGAAATATGAAAAAAAGAACAAACGGAATTACTGAATCCATAATGCCAAGGTTAATACACTGACATTAGGTCACAAACCAGTCCCAGAAGGTCATTTCATCGTCAGGACAGGGGAGGAAGTTATTAAAGTAGATGTGCAATAGGGAGTCAGTTGGATGACTGATCATCTGAGTCTAGCAAAGACTGAAGCTATTTATTTATCTATTAGGCTGCTCCCATTTCCATTCCATTGGGGGCTATACAGCTTTGCAGTTCCTGAGCGTCTATAGGCTTGTAATGCTGACCAGGCTTTTTTTCCTATGCCCACTGTGTGGGCAGTGTGATATTTCAAGACTTGCATTTTCCCTTAATAGACACAATACATTCATCCCTTACTTAAGTATAAAATCACATCTACATTGCTTAAAAATTATGAAGTGGCTTCTAAACAACTCATTTAGTATAAGGCTCAGTCCTGAATAAAAGATGAGTCTTTAAACATGAAGCTTCCCGAGTATAATTTCAGACTGTGCCCCTAACTCACTGCGGCTAGGAGTCCCCTTAGGACTGGTGGTAGTACTGGCTAAGTGCACTAGGGTTGCACAGGGAGCAGTCAACAAAGGCAAACTCAGTTTGCTGTGCAGAGTTTTTTTGGTGTGTTTGCTCTTGTAGTCATAAAAGCTCCAGTGAATTCTATCTAGACAGCATTCAAAGAAAGGCAGTTGTTCTATGTCAGTCTAAAGAAGCACAATTCATAGAGTATGAAAATTTCTAAATTTGTTTCTTGGGGTACGTGTGGGAGTACAAGAGTGAACATGCTTTAATAGCCATTGATAATTCATAACTTTGAGTACAAAGGCAGAAATTAATGGTATTTTTTATGTAACAACATTTAATAGAAATTTTAATACATTTTGTACAGATATTACAGTAGGTATCAGTCGATCTGTTTTCCGCATCTATATCTGTTTAATCTTTTTATGTCGTATCAATAGTAGATACACTATGTAGTTGATCTGTATGATTATATGCAACTAAAAGTCAGAAATTCTTTCCTCTATTCTTCCAGTTTTATATACTGTGAAGAGGAGGTATCATTTTTCACTCGGCTAAAGGTTAATCTTGTGCTAAACAAGAGCATCACTCTTTCTGTTTGAGATCAAGCAAATTTTGTGTAACGTGGTTTCAGAATGAATTTAAAAGGCTCTCATAAATAACCTTGGAATAGTTTACCACAGTTTGTCACATAAAAACGGCAATCTACCTTGAGCGCCTCTGCCTAAATGTTGACAGGTATACTTAGGAAAAAAAGTTCATGTTTAATAACTCATTGAAAAGCTGATTTAAACTCTGCAAATCTGTTTCACAGTGTAATTCACATTGATGCTCTACAATACATTAGAACAAAGCTTTTGACCCTTTCAATTTCTGACAGGAAAATTGGGGGTGGACCAGCAATTTATCATGTGACTCTAATTCAAGCCACTTCATGAATTCTGAATTTATAATCTCGCTTAAATTATGATTGAATATCTACAATCCAAAAACAGGCATAATTTGAAATGGCTTGGTTCTATCTATAATAACACTAGCAACTTATAATGCTTCATTCTTAACATTAGTTACTCTTGTTATGTACAGTTTTCATTAGCAATCTAAGCTTGTTAGATTGAACTGTAGCATTCTTACAAAGGAGTATCATTTGCTTGAGATTGAGCTGCGGCATAATGTTTTTCAGTGTGAACATACAAGCAGACTCTTGCAGATGCTTCTACCCTGGGGCAGGTGATTCTCAGGGTGTCTACAGCTCATGTTTCTCACTAAAAAGGACATCTGGCATTCAGCTGATTCCCACTGTGGTAAACTGTCTTCTGGGCATCTGCTACAAATCACTCTAGTGTGTGCAACTGACAGTATATTTGATCACAGAGTAAGCAATACTGGAACCCAAAACAAAGAAAAACAACATTGCAAATGTTCTTAATGGAGATGGAATTATGCTAGACATTTTCAGATTCCCAATAAACTGTTTCTCTAAATTGCCTAAAGAAAGTTTTTTACCCAGTGGCATAACTTTTCTAAACTCACAGTGGTTGATGATAGAGGCGATTTGTTACCGAGTTACTGTACATTCTAAGAAACACTTTCTAAGATGCTTAGTTCACAGTATTTTCCAGTCAACCTGCATTCTACTACATGATAGTGCACCAAAAAAAGAGGCATGAAAATATAGACATATAAAATGAGCATTTAAAAATAAATTAAGCTTCTAGAAATTAGATGTGTTTAAAGCTTCTATTTTTGACTCAACTTTCACCTTCTTCCATGTACTGTATCTCCAAACCTTCTCATGATCAGCTTACTCTAGCTCCTCTTTGGGTAACATGCACAAATTACAAGCAATTATTTTTGAAGGAAATGAAATCACAGGAACAAAGAGCATCACTGGAACAGCTAAATTCTTGCATGTTTCCCTTAGGTCTTCACTGACTGTCATTCATGATGGATTAAATGTCAAATTATATTGCTGGTGTCCAGGTGCTTACACATTCCACCTCTTTATCTTTTTCCCAGAACACTGACTGTGCTTCTTCTTCTTTTTCCACTGATCCTCTAAACCCTTGATAAGGTCCCGGACATGGCAAAAAATTGGAAACAGAACATTTTAAATCTTGGCAAACACCATGAGATAACCCCTCCCAAAAAATACTGAATTTAATAGCTCTGCCATTCAAAGGATAAGTGGTAGTTTACATTTAAATGGGGACTCTGTCGCCATGTTTTTAGAATGTTATATTCATCATGGTTTAATCTCCCTTTCAGGCTAGGGTGATTATAGTGTGATGACACAATTATAATGGAATGTTTTATATATATATTTCCTAGTTTGCATTACTATTAGACTCCTGGCCAGTTTATAAACCACTAATGTGCTGATAGTGCAGGGTTCTGAAACCACAATGATGTTGTTTCTTTCAAACTCAATATTACTTGTGACACATTCGGCACTGCCCTGCAGATAATCTGAGACAAAGTTGCGCTTTCACATGAAGAGATGAGAAGTTGGATCTGCTTCAGAGAAGCTCAATTTCTAGATCATGACAGGGGTATTAAGAAGACAACCTGAAGTCTTCAAGTATAATACGCAAAAAAGGAATCTTTATGAATACGTCAAGTAACCCAGAGATGACAGGCCATGACTGGTAATGTTTTTAATGTGGTAACAGCAGACATGCAGTTGTTGAAATCATCCTCACAATTGAAAATCTAATCATGTTATTAATCAACATTACATTATTAAGTCCAATCTTTAATTTACTTTTGTCCCTGATGGCATTTTTCTTTCCAAATTCTTATAAAGATGACGCTTTATGTTTTTAAATTAACCTCTTGGTTTTGTGTATATAAGAAAAATAATTATCTGACTGACAGAATAATTTACAGTACGTGTAGGTCTTAAAATATGTACTAATGAACACCTCTTTTTGTAACTTTAGTAACTTTTTAGTGAAAGATTTCACCAGTTATTCTTTTATTATCATCCAAGTTATCTCTACCAGTTACTATCTGGGTTTCATTAAACTGTATCATAATTTTACCATTTCCAGAATATTACTGTTCATTCAAAATAGGATGGTGAATTAAAAGGGCTCCCTTAAGCCTGAGGTATTAGAAAATCCTGCCAGACTGGAAACAGTCAAATCAAGACTGCCTTATGGTAGTATTACATGTGCTTAGTCCAAGGCCAACATTTTAGACCTCAAAGTAAGCAAGATAACAGATCACATGATCTGATGAACAACTGTTAGGAAATAAAATAAACGGTTTTTGTAAAAGCCCCGAACCCTGGCTAAGCTTCAGAAGAAGTTGGTTCACCAAGATTTCAAACACAGCTTTTTATTTGCACAGCCATTCCTGTTCCTAATTTATTGCGGTGTTGCGCTAGACATGCTATCTCCAGTTAACATTTGGCTTCTGTGGAAAAAAAAATTAAATATAAAAGAAATAGGACTGTCTGTGGTGTTGTGTAGCCTATCCCCACTAAAACTCTCTCCCACTGGAATGCAGATTATTTCCTTGTGAGTCTACTGAGGTTTAACCTCAATGTGCAATTTCTGCAGTACAGCTTAAGTTATGAGCCCCAGACTGAAGTCATTAAATGGTATTTTCTTCTTATACATCTTTTCAGAAATCTATTACCTATGATTATTTTGTTAAAATGCACAATACAATATTTAAAGTCTCAGTTTAGTTTTGACAGCTAACAGAGTATTTTCTGAAATAAATTTATCACTTCCTCTGCAGTCTTAGAGCAGCTGACATAACCTAGGATTCTGGCCTAAGAACATTATTTCAAGACATTATGACAATGAGGAGCTTATTAAAAAAGCCAAAGGTGAGCTGGAGAGCAGAATTAACAAGCCTGACACATAAATGGAAAGATACATCTTCATATAAATCAAGTTTGAATTTAAAAAAGAAATAGCCTATGTTTTACTTAGCCAAAATCTTTTCTTTTTTCTCAGGCAGTAATTCTCTTATAATTCCAGTACTGTGTACTGTTAAAGATGAAAACTGTTGCATTTTAATATCACCAATAATTCATATAAATCCATTAGTTTAAAGGCACACAAAAGCATTTTTTTTAGTTCTGAGGTACTGTACAAACCAATTTATACTGTATATACTGTCAACAGAGTATGTCTAACTGTGCATGATATTATTTTCCTTTCTCAAATTTATTAACATTCGTTATTTATTTTGTCTTTCCTTAAGTATTTAAAAACTAGACGCAAAAAAGAAAAACAGTGCCTTTAAACTGATGATAACTGAAGTTATCTTAAAAAGCATAAGAACTGCATGTATGATTTCACAGAACAGGTTAATTTCATGCCATCCAAAATCCTGAACAGTTACTGTATAACTGGGAAACATATGGCTCATTTGATGGTCACTGCATTGTTGTGGGTTAATCCCACTAATTAAACATTGTCTACAGCAACTTAAACTACATCAAAGAAAAACAAATATTAAAAGCTAGATTTAATATACTTCAAAAGTATTGTTTTTGTACATTATTCTATAGATTTTATAATTAAAAATAATAGTTTGGAAGATATTTCAAAATCAAAATATTATGTAAAATAAATTAAAAAATCTCACATTTCTAAAATTCTACAAAAATAAGCTAAATTTGATTAAATGTAGTGGTTTTGCACAAGAGAATAAAAAAAAAAACAAGACTTCAAGGTATGTTTGTTACAACTTCAAAGATTGACTGTGTTTTCCAAAAAAGAACAGGGAAATGACTATTAAAGGAAACCTGAAGAAACTCAAAAGACAAACTACTGGGGGAAAAAGGTGACAGAACACCTTGAAGATCAGACAATACTTCAGCAAATTGAGACAGACATCATAGTTTTGAATAAAGATTCAGAAAGGGCTTCTGAAATGTTTAAATAAATAATTCCAACCTCAGTCTGAATAAACAAAATGATTCAGACAAGCACAACATTATATTTTCAGCTGAATCTATCTGGTACATGAACCAGGATTATTAACATACTATTATAAAAAAAGCAATGCAAATGCACCATCCATTTTCAAATACCAAGCTCCAATTTCACAGTTGGAACACTGAAAAAAGCTCCTAATGGGTTTCTGTCCTGGTGAGACAATAATGGAAAAGAAAAAAAAACATTCTACAGAACAAAAAAAGAGATTGTTACTGTATGTTATTGTAAAACTGTTACCAAAGAAAGTAACTTCTTATTAATAACACACTTTGTTTTGACATGATTTTTAGTTTTTGGATTGAAAATGTAATTTCCGTTTTATGAGAAGCATCAAGGATATTAATCCTTCAGTCCAGTGTGGAGAAGACGACAAATATTACAGCAATGAAATATTGGGACATTGAGAGGGTAGTTTTAGGAAAAAAATAATAATCCAAATCTCTGAACATTATCCATTTTTATATGTGAAAGTTTAAGCCATTGTAATATCTAGTTTCTAAGTGGCCCTTGTAATGTACAGATCCTGGTATGTGTCCCATGTTTACAGTGAATATGTGAAACAAGCAAATTAAATTAATAAGTACTGAAGGATGTAGTTGTGAGCTGAGAGGCCACAGGTGCTGTCTAAACATTATTTTAGAGCTGACACCAAGAGGTGTCCAGGGATTGAACATGTCTGATATCTTATCAGTGGGTAGTTTGTTTTATCACTAAGGAGCAAAGGAGCCTTAAGTATTTGAAAGTTTTTATCAATTCAGCCTTTTAAATGGTTCGATTACAGTAGGTCAGGAAGGACAAATGTGGTCCTTTAAAGCTACAGCCTGCTAGTATTTTCATTTCATGTAATCTCTAAACTATAGTAATAGAACAAATCACCTGCTTCAATGATCAGAACTGAAGTGTTCCAGGTGTCTGGAAATTGATGATTTATGGATGATCCATAAACCCTGCAGGATGCTGGGTCAGCAGGACTAGGCTTGGCCACCCCTGTGGTAGTGTACTGTATTCTCTGCAAGTCTCAGGCAATCTCCCCTTATGATAACAGTTCCGCTAACGGTATGTTTTCTTGTATATAGAGACCCTTGAGGCAGAGTTAAGTGAGTCTTGTACAGAACACAAAGCATGGGTTATTTTAATTTTTTTTTAATTATTTTAAGTCCTCCAAGCCACAGTATAAGTACTTTAAGTATTTAATACTGCATATAAGTACAGTATGTATATTCTTGTTATACATTCAACGGGAATTTAAGTAAGGTGGTTTATTAAATGCAGATCAAAACTATTAATTTTTCCATGCTGTAGGTCAAGAGATCATAGAGAACCCAAGGAATAAACAAAATGTCAAAGGACCATCTATTTAAATTGCTTTTACAGTTCTTCAATGCTAGCAGTGTTAGGAGGTAAAATAAGACATAGAAGGTTGTGCATTAGCATGTGAATATGATGAAATTGGATAACAGCGAATGTTGGTGATGCATACGACATTAATGGATATACAGCATTCCAAAGAGACAGGAAAGATGGAAGAGGGGGAGTAGGAATCAACAAGAGCATTCAGACACAGAAAAGTAACCGAGATGAATCAAAGGTCTCAGAATCTATACTGCTTGTGTCAGAATATTGCTATTAAAAAACATTCAAACTGCATAGTGATGGAACTAGGCTAAAATATAATATAATTCAGACATTGGTTATAATGCAGTCTTACAATAGGAAGCAAGACAGTATGTCAAAAGTGGTTTTAAAGGAAGATTTTGGCTTTCCTCACATACCGTAGACTGGGCAAAACCAATAGGAAGATGAGCAGCTGAAAATGAAATATCAAATTTGGCTATGATTGCATTCTTACTCAGTTGTTACAGTACCTACTACTGGGAATGCTTCTATCGATCTAATATTTTCAAACAATCAAGACAGAGTGAGAAAAACCAAGGTGAGGAGACCATTAGGGGGCTGTGATCATATTGTAGTATCCTTTAAGTATATTTTAAATTGTTCTGGAGTCAGTTCAAAAACAGGGACAAGATATGTTTCTGGGCTCCAAGGAACGCTGTATGCTGACAGGCTAAAAATATATATATATATATTATTGAATAAAGAAGACTGTGAGAGTATCTGATTCAAGTACTCACAATCTTAAAAGCCTCACACAAAGGCAACCCAACAGACATCCCAAGGATTAACACCAAATCACAAATCAAAAAACAAAAGTGGAAACTTCAGGGAAGTGATTTAAAACCAAGAACAGGTGGCATTTATTTACACAAAGAGTTGTAGGAGTGTGGAACAAACTACCCAACCAAGTTGCTGACACTGATTCAATTAGCTACTAAAAAAGCAAATGAACCAAGAGGCTGAACAGTCCCCTCTCGTTTCTAAACATTCGTATGCCTACTCACTAGTACTGTACATCTCTTTTTATGATCCATTATTTCAAGTAATAGTAACTACTATTACTCCACGTACAATCTGGGGGCCTTAGAATTATTTTGCAGATACTTGCATACGTTTTCTTCTGATTTATAAATTACTTGGTTAATGTGATATACAGTACCACAACAAAAAACATAAATAACCCATTTAATTTGCATGTGAAAAACAGTTCTATTAGCATGACTAAAATCATCCTCAATACCACAGATTCAGTTAGTTAAATGACATTCAAGTCTTAATTATGAAAAGCCAGAGGATACAGAATGCCTTATTAAGCCTTTCTTTTAAAGCACTGCCAAAAAATAGAACATTTCTAATGACTGTTGGGCTTCAGAGCAGGATGGGCAATTCTGAGCAAACATCTTGAATCCATGAAAGCCATTGAAAGGTTAACCAATTGCAGTATCTGGCATTGCCAGTGTGACATCATTTCACACACACTCAAACATTTAATCCTCAAGAGCAATGTGTCTACACATGCTCTTGTATCTCACCCTGAAATTGACACACATCCATACTCACTTCCATTTCTAATCCCAGAGGCTGATACTGTCACACAAACAAATTTACTATTACACAGGACACCACAGAAGACAGAAAACTACTGAAAAGGCCTTATTCATGCTGAGAACCCACCTCTCCTGCAAAATAAAGGTTTTAATCTTGTCCATTTTTTGAAACATACAGTATTATGCTCTGCTAAACATCAGCCAAGTGATTTCCTCTCCCGAGGTTAATCTAAACTGCCTGATTAAGTCTGGCTAATGTAATAGAGAACAGCCCAGTTGACTTCAGACCAGTCTGCTCTTCTTGAAAAAGGTGCTCCCTCCCTGCTGGCGAGCTGACTCACAAAAGTGAGAGGAACAGCAAGCCTGTCTCTCAATAATCTTCTATGTGTTGTATGTAAACATCCAATGATATATTTGTATTGTAAATGTCTGAAGATGTTGTGTTAATTGTATATGCTTTGGCAAGACTGTACTTTATCACTAATGCCAATAAAGCTTGTTGAATTGAAATTGAATTTCCTTTTTGTTAGAGGTATAGGATGCCTCCCTCTTTATTAGAGGATTACTAGTTCATGTCCTGCGAAGAACACGTGTTATACTGATGTAGGACCCAGAAATGTGGGTCTTAATTGTCTGACAATTAAGGCAGCCCCTTGAACCAGTTCTAAAAACGAACTTCACATTTTCCCATATTTTAATGTCTTTTATGGGAATTAGAAATATTCCGATAAATTCTCCATGCAGGTTTAATTTAGACATAGTCTTTGGTACTCAACTGATGGAATATACAGTACTGTAGGTATAACAATGCCAGCTTTCATAACCAACTTGTCCTTTCTGTCTTAGACATACAGTAGCTACAGTTCATCAGAATTTTGACAAAGGCTCTGTTAGTAATATACTGTAGGCTTGAAACGATCCATTTAGAAAATATATATATGATAAACAGGAACATCAACTATTTTCAAAGTAATTCATGTACTAAGGGTACTAATTAATGTTCTTGATAAATACACGCTGTTAAAGAGGTGTCAGGGGACTAATTACAGTAGCTTCTGAGAACTACTCGGCACTGCAAATCTTCATGGAGAAAATGAAGTGAAACAGTCTAACACATACTCTGTCACACACTTTAGCATGGACTTATGGAAATATGTGCTGTTCCAGAGAGAGGAAACCGCAGGCTAACTTAATACCTTGAGATCTATAAGTAGGACCCCTGTTGATATATCAGTGGCAAAATAATTAAATGTAATTTATCTTCACCTGGCAAATTGCCACTTAAAACAGTATCTCCACTTCACTTGAGGAGAAAAGAGGGAGAAAAAATAGAAGTGTGGTATTCAGGGACAGGCCTGCTCAAAAAAAAAACTTTTTTACTTTCCTTTCTTTACAAAATTATAATGAAATCTACAAGGATGCAGATACAATGGCAGTTTAACTCAAGCTATTTACTTACTTCTGAAAAGCACATTTTCAAATAATGTAGAATGTTAATATATGAACCAAAACTACAAATAAACAAAATATTGAATTATGTATGTTTTGTATGTTAAGAAAACAACACAATATGAAGGTAAGTACAGCTTTCTTGGGTCTAATGATAACAATTATGCAACATATTGTATTTAGTTTCTCTGTTATGTCAATAATAATTCTAAAATTAGACATGATAATAGAAATAATTAATCAACTGAATTATACTATTTCTCAAAGGTGAAATAATTAAATTAAGTATTCATTGCATTGAGAAATGCCATTAATTAGTAAACTTTAGTCATAATATGACAAGTTTTGGATGAAACACAGAGTACTCACTATACATATACAGTAACTACTAAAATAATAGCAGAATTTAAAGAGGTATTTTGGTATAAACATATACACACACTCAAAGAGAACGTACCAAAAACAGTGCTCCAGGGTACAGAGAATGCAATTCAGAGAAGTCCAGTTTGACCTTTTGGCTCATCAACTGCAGTTCCTTTATTACAATTCAATTCTATAACTTAACCTTTGAAAACACTTCCAAAGGTCATGTGTATTCACATATTTGACCCTTCTAAGCACCATCCAAAGAAAAATTACAAAAAATATATTTTATCTTATAAAAATATCTCATACAGTATCTTGTCCAAGAAACAACATCATCAGGCTCATACAGGGCTTTGCTGTGGTACAAACATGCAACACAATACCTACTATAGAAGAACTGGCAATCCATAAAGTGTCATTTCTTTCACATTACAAACCAAGCAAGTATGTTGCAATTTATGTCTGAGTGAAATCGGAAATGGTAATACAGACCTGCTTTGTTACTTTGCACAGACAATTATTTATACCCACAGAGTTTTACCAGAGCTTTCAATAACTGACAAATTTCATATTTCTTTCCACTCTGAAGAGGTAGGGAGATGTCGGGCACTTATTTTATAGGTTTTGTTACTTAAACAGAGTATACATTTGAATCCTAGCTATATTATTTCATGATTTAAAGACATACCACACTGAAAAAAAAAGTTAGTAATATAACAGGAAAGATTATGAACAAAGACCAAAAGACCCTAAAGCCATTTGACAAATGGACCCTTGACCTAAAATACATCCGATTCTTTTTGAGACTTTCAACTCTGTCCAAATCTTGAATCTTTCTCCTAGAAATGAAATTACTGGACAAACCCATATGGTTTACATTTTACTTTTGCATGTATTTGGTTCCTTTTTTCAAAAAAGGGATTTTGCTTTAGAAAGCCAAACGTCTGTCTAAGATATTTTCTATCACATTCAAAGGAAAAAACAAGATTAACTTTGGATCTATTCACATTAGAGATATTACATCTTTGGGATCATGTTACTGTACATTCAATGAACAAATTTCATACCACCTACAAACATGTACAGTACTGTACAAGCTGTCAAGGCAAGGAGGATATAATTCTGAGAGGTAGGTGTGCCGTCTCATAAAGCATTCTGCCCTGAAAACCCATTCCCTAAGGGTTATTAATCATATACAGTAGCATCCACCCTCACCACTTCCTGAAGAAGAACAATTGGCAGCATATTTTGACCCTTCAACCTTCCAGCATCTATGTTTTCCCTCATGATTTCTGGAATGTATTCAGATTTCACTGGTTTGGGATGGTAACAATGGAAAAAAAAATAAAATGAGGACTCCATCAGTCGCTCTTTTGGAAAAAGAGGCCTTTTCATCTGTTGTAATGAAATTCTCTTGGCTCCAGCTAAGCTCAAGTCACAATGGGGAACTCAAGCTTGCAACCACACATCTGAATTTAAAATCCACTAATTATACTGTCTAGGAACAGATGCCTTTTTTTGTGCCATTTGCTGAGTGATCTTTTTGACGATGCACTTGATAAGGGGTGCCAAATCAGAACAGCTGTCAATACGAGAAGCCACCTCATCCCAGACTGGTCCTTGTAATTCACAATCTAGAGACTGGTGCATGATAAACAACCCCCGAAGCACAAGCCAACCAAAGGAAGTCATTTTTCAAAGGGGCTGCTGGTGGTGGATGGGGTGGTTTTGCAGCTGCAAAGAGCCCTTAGACTCAGAGACAGAGATCTCTCTGTGGTGCTCCTGGTCACACTCACTCTGTTTGCATTCCATGAGCGCACAGCACCAGCTTATTAGAAGCGTAAGCATAGCAGGCTGCTTAGAATTAGACTGCCAAAAAGTCCTTCACCCCTGAGATGCACCAGCGATTGAACCCCAAGGCCTTGTTGATGGATGAAAGTGGTGAGAGGTTGGGGTTCAGCCCCATTTGTAAAGGATTCCTCAAGTGCATGGCCATTTCACTGAATCCATTATTGGGATCATTAAATTATTGCTTTAAAAACCACTTTCTTCTACTGCGTCACCATGTTTTCTCTTTTGTATTTTTACCTCTTACTAAAAATACAGATTTACTTCAGGGCTCTTTTATATCAGATAATTTCGCTGTAAACAACTAACTTGTAATTGTGCTATTTTTTTAATAATAGTTATATTAGAAATCTATAATATAGAAATATATTATATTTTTTTATTTTAATAATCGTTATATTTGTACTTCCACTGTGGAGACAATAAAAAAACAACAATAATAATTCTGAATTCACACTACTCATAATTTTTAATGAAACAAAATGCCTCCAACCTTAGATTTTGTTTTTTTAATTTTCAAAATATAACTTGGTAAAGATAAAGAAAGATCATGATTGGTGAAGTTTGTTAACAAAATTATTGTTTCTTTTAGTTACTACAGTGGATAATAACATAGCATTGAACTTAAGAATTCATCCTTCCTTAATATAGGGTATATTCATATTCTTACTTCTGAGTACTATTCAAAGTGGACAGTGGTTCTGGTGGAAAAGGGCAAATTCTTCTCAGAAAATGTTTTTGTTGTTATGCACTGAACTCTCTCAAACTTCAGTTTTGTAGTCCTAGTCATACTGTAGGGTATTTTTTTTTAATGGAAAAGCGCCACCTCCTAGTCCATTAGTACCATTTACAATAGCAATATTTTTTTTCCTGGAGGTCTCCCGTCTCAGTACTGACCTTATACTGTATAGCTTCTGAGATCCGAGATACATCTTTGTGTGCTTGTGGTGGCTCCCAAATGCATTCAAAAGTTACTATTGACATCTTAAACTGCAGGAATTCAAACTCACTGCATTGCAAGAATGGTGCGGCGTTGCAGCTGATGTATGCCATCCATCGCTGTAAAACAAATCTCATTTTTGATCTCCCACTGGCTTTGCATTTTTTATTTAAAATGACTTCTTGGTTATAACATGTTTAATACGAGCTTCCAAAGTGGCCCATGTGGTGTTGTGGCAGTGTAGATGGAGACAGATTACAGGATACATTTCTGGAATGCCTTTCTCCTCCTGTTTTGTGAAAGAGAGGTCAGTCAGGGCAGGAGCCAGCTTACCCACAGCAGCCCACACAGTGGAGCCAGGATATGACTTGGACGCTCTTTTATAATAAAGAAATCAAAAGGATCACAGCACAGCAGCTTTCTAGACAGCACACTGACGAATATGCCTTTCCTCTTCCCTCTTTTGTGTGGATAAATGTGAGAAGCTATTTATGTGCTGTAGGCATTGTCAGTTAGTCGGGGGTGGTCACCTTTGTTTGAGTCCATTTTTGTTGTTCCTATTCAGTCAGGCACGTACTTTATATATATGAAAGCATTTGTTATAAGATTTCAAAACATGCAATTATTTTTTAATTGATATGTTTTCAGAACGTAAAAAGGATTTCATATTAACGTACATAAGATTCAAAACAGTCATTCGGGGTGTCAAACGAGCATATTTATTCTGTTACTTCACATTAAGCTGACTAAGTTTATATCAATGAGTAATTTACTTTAGGAAAGGTATATTAAATTTAAGTGAGCAAATTTAAGACACTTGTGAGTCTTAAGAACAGAAATTAATATATAAGACAGAATGGCATTTCCTGAATTTAAGTGTTTAAATTCTCATTATTCTGTTCAACCTATTGTACATTTTCATTGCCAAACGAATGTGAGAGAGAATATAAGTTCACCCAGCTTAACCTAAAAGAACCTTAAATCAGATTTATAGTAATAAACCAACAGAAATAATAGTTTTTTAAATCATATGAAAGGTGTTAAGTACATAATAAATAAAAACCATGGTACATATTCAAAGCTTTATAAAGTTTCATTTTGTTTCAGGCTATATTAATATGTGTTTGTTGTCTCTCTACTAACTTTCTGTGGCAAAATTTTAACTCTTGGTACTACAGTGTGGATATGATCTGTAGCATTCTAAATGTGATGTAGAAACAATGCATGAATTAGACAACATTAATGGACCAATATTAATTGGATGCTATGACATCAGACAGAAAAAAAATGTCATGATAATATTGAACACTAAACTCCATACACATAAACTAACATCCACACCTGCAACCCACAGAATAGAGACAAAAAACAAACATTTGAATGAGAAACATTTTAGCTTTCACTAAACATTTCTGCTGGGAAACTGGGAATTTTTTTTAAGCCTAAATTGTTGTTGTCTTATATTTTAGCTGTGCATGTGGTACTTTTAATGGGTTTTACAATGCAACAGGGAAGAATAACAGGGTAATGTGCTATATACTGTATATGCTGTTTCGTTACAAAATTAAAAAGGAAACAATTAAGAGTTATCTCACACGATGAAGGAAGCATACAACAATAACAAAAAGAATACAGCATTTAATATATGAACATATGGAAAATTACCCATTGACTCAAGATAACATTAAACATGAATGGCACCCCTCTATTGATCTTTTATCTCCATTTACATTAATTTTAATAGCCTGTTCGAAACAAGCCTAATTTAGCAGGTTTATATAGTCTCTGAGGCTATATACTCTTTTGAGAATCAATTAAGTACCATACAGCATAAAAATTTATAGAAATGGAAGAAAAGCTGCACAGACCCCCTCATTTATTTTTGTGGTCTATAAAAAAAAACTAAGAAGAGTCACAGACACTTAAATTACGACCATATACTGTACTTTAACTTTCTCTGTACGAATAACTACCATTTTTTCAAGCAAGTTATTTCAACAAATGATAAATCTTTTCACATACTTTAAACTTCCAAGTCATTCAACTTCAACAGTGAGAAAACACCTATCACTGTCAATGTTCAGATGAAAAAGGAGTTGAAAAAAATACATCTGAGAGAAATTTACTAACTGTTTAGTCGATATGTCTTACACACAGTCATTAAAACATCCCAGGTTACAGCGTGCTAGAAAAATCAACGATTTGCCAGCTGTCAGAAGACATTTACAGTAGTCTCTGGGGAACCGCAGGAAAAAAATAAGTCTTTGGAGTCCATATGAAAAAGGTTGACGGAGTCCTTCTACACTGAATAGTGGGACTGCCTCCAGATAGAGGATTAAGGTTCAAGTTCCATCTGTGTTGGAGACAGCATACAGAACACTTACCAGACAATTATAATCCTTTAAAAGGTAATAAAATGCTATCACTTCATGGCTCTTGCATAACCTCTCCAACATCAGCTGGAAATCACAATTGGACTAACCTTGACTATTTATCTTCTTCTGCATAAAACATACGAAAAGGAGATAGTATAATCTCTTTAGTTGGGACTGACAGCTACATTCTATACAACTGGTTTTAATCTGAAAGTTCATAGTCCAAACCCTAAATGAATCATGTCTGTAAGGGGTACCTACAGTATCTTTATTGAGTGACTAATTTCTATAGGTGAGGTTATGATGCCTGGATCCCACAAATAATTTAAAGCATACCCATAAAGCAATGCACCTTTTCCACCTTGAGATGTGTTGCAATGGAAGGGATGGTGAAAGGAGAAGGGGGGAGAGGGTGATAGCTCGCTTTCAAGAATTAAAGAAACATCAAGCTTTGGAAAACTCAAGCGAGACACAATCCGTGCCTTGCCTGTTGTTCATTAGCCAAGGAACTATGCACAAGAGACCTTATTAAAAGGTTTTTTCATTTTCAACTCATTTTAGAGAGCTGAAGTTCCTCCTTTCCAATCCAAGAAAAGTATCACAAGGTGCACTGGGAACTCGAATAAAGGTCACTGAATGCCACATTACTGCCCAAGCAACTGGAAATATTCCCATACCAGAGATCACTTGAACTGAGGACAGGATGAGAGTCCTTAGAGAACAAATGGACTACTGGGCCTCATCATGTCTCCATGTTATACTAATACTACAAACAACTTCATTAACTGGACAAAGACTATGACAAAGCACTTCCGCAGTGTGACAACTTTACATTTTCCAAAACAACAGTGCTACTCTCTTCAGTAAATGATTCCTCTTTATTTACTGTCCACTCTAAAATAAATCTTTTCTGACTGAAAATTATATCCCAAATATTTGCTTTTAAGATAATTCTTTAAAAGTTACTTGTCATCATGTATTGATTGCATAAAGGGAAGCTTTTAGAAACTAATTAAAAAATGACTTATCACAATAGGAAAGCACAGTAGAGGATAAAAGCTAAGGTTAAATTTATTTAAAGTATAAAATTCAGGTCCACACACAAACAACCTGCATACTGTACAGCTCTGCATGAGACATGGGTAATGGTTCATCAGCTTCGTGCACTCTTCCAGTTGGTGTGTGATTTAGCTACGCGCCACTGCCTGTAAACCCTTGAGGCTGTCTGAAGTGACACATTAGCCAGGCCTGCTGTTGCCATGAGCGATGCACCAGAGGCCTGTGTGCCAATACATGCCTCTTGTGAGGCAACTTACATCACCTTTCCTCCACAAAGCCAAACACCAAGGAAAAGACCTTGACAGCCTGCTGCTACTTTACAGGCCTCAGGAATCTTGGAACACACCATATGTTGGGCCATTCCTATGGAACACATCATTCTCTCTAAGTGTATACATTAAGCCACACAGATGACAGGTCTGGAATCACTCAATTTCACCAAACAAATTTATAAGGGCAAGGCATGTATATTCAAACTGAAGATATGGTCAGCAGAAACCAACAACATGTGAAAAAAGGTTAATCCAAGGATGGAACAGTAAACAGTGATCCTGATGAGCCTGAAGCCAAACAAAGGTTAAACAACATATTGGACCCTAGGGTAAAGCAGTCATTTGATCTGCTGGTAGCTGAATGTGATTTACAGTTTTGTTTGCAAAATAAAGAATATCATCAATATATTGAGCCAGACAAGTGACAGGACCTAGACATTTTTATCCACTTTACTTTTAAGCTCATATATTTGTGTCAGACCATTTGAAATAGTTGCACCGTTATATTCAATTTAACAATATTTGAAAAGGCTCATGGTCAACATATAAAAAGCAATAAAAGAATGGTCACAGTTCTCATCTACTGGACATTTTATTTATGATGGATTTTTCAAGGCATCTCCATTGCATGGTCCTGGCGGTTTCTTAAAAAGAATGCAAATGTTCCCTTTTGCTCAGCCTGTTCACCCTTAGAGGATAGATAACATGGATACTATGTAGTCTGATTGCAGTTTAAAGAATGATATGATGTACAGTACAAACAGTAAAAACTAAAAACTCATACGGTACATTTCTTCATGTATTTTCTCAGTGTACTAGGTGTTTGAACTTTGTATACTGTAGAATACAATCATTTTCTTCAACTGCCGTAACTATTGCAAATATATCTCAGCAAGACAAACTAGTGGGAAAATTAATATATGAAGTCCATTATTCAAAATCAAGTTAAAAAATTCACAGTTCTTCCACCCACCTTTTAATGTCTTCATTAGTTTTGTAGCATTAACAAATAGATTTAATCTACCCCCAAGTGTGGAAACTTCAAATCAGGTTTCCTACGATTTCCCACCAATGTTTAAATATGTAGAAAAACACTTCCGAGACACAAGCAATTAATTCAGCAGGGCAATTAACTGATACAACATATAGCTTTCAGCTATAATTTCTCCTTCATCCAGTAATAATTATTAAATGTCTATCACAAAAAAAACCACTGCCTTTTGGATGCATATATTGAAATATATTTGATATCTGAAATCCAAAGCATGAATAGACTCCTCCATAATATCTTTGGTATTAAGAATAATCCCTTTAAATTAAATTATTAAAGCAAGTCCCAGTCATGTCAGAATAACAATTATCAATATATATTTAATTATCTGTTCTCCTTGCAAAGAATGAATTATTCATTTCAGTAAAATCATGCGAAATAACTTTCACTACTGAGGGTTGAAGTCGTCTGTATAATTATACACGGGGACCTTTGGAAGATAATCCTAGACTATATCATTTATTACTTTTTATAATTTCATGCTGTATCTGGACTTGAGGCATAAAAGTTTTCCTAGTCTAGTTTTCCACAATGCAGGCTGGCACGGTGCTGTGGGATCTTTAAGTAGAAGTCTCAGGGAAACCAAGGTGGCAGTCACTGCAAACACTGAACTTTATTTAAACCTATGCAGAGAGAACAAAATCTTACCCTGATCTGAATGCCTGCTGGACTACTTTTTCCATCTTTACACACACATGGGCTATTTAACAACTGAGAAAAAACAAGAAGACAACAGCAAACAAACTAAAACAGCCAAAAAGCCAAAATGCAACAGTCAACATCCATAATCCAAAATGTATTACCAGATGTATAAATCTACACTGTAGAGGATCTGCTCCCTACTTAGATAGCAGATTGCTGCGGTTTTCAGCAGAGGACTTCAAGTCCATCTCTCCCATCATCTCTCAACTGTACTATGCACTGCTAAAGATCTGTTCCCTGCATCAGCAAAGATGTTTTTTTCAGCAAAGATTCTTTGAAACTTCCCTGACAGGACAACCTGGAAAATTACACTTCATAACAGACTCGGAACAAGCCCCTTAGGCTAGGGTTTAGAGCTAGGGATAGTCTTCTTTTGCTTTTTAATAAAAAAAAAATATGGACACCAATCAGATCTCAGCATTTGTGGTACCATTCACCCCTGAGAAACTACAGGAAGTACCAGCATGCCTTTGTTTCATGGTTGTATTTTGTCACCTGAGCAAATGCTATTCACGGACTGGTAAGGTGACAATAAGCATTCACTAAGCTACACTCCATAGGAGTTCATTAATTTACTGCAGTGAAAAGTATGAGCACATATGCATGCTATAGTAAAAGGTGAATTTAACTGGTGAAACGTACTATAGGATGTACAAATGTAGATGAATCATTCAAATTCTGAACTAACAATTGTCTCATCAGACAAGGTCATGCAAGGTTTTATTACCATATATACAGAAAACATACTCAACAGAATAATGTAGTTTAAGCCATCAAAGAAAAAAAAACTTTTATGTAACATTTTTTTGGATCAGACGTAGACAAGTAGTTAATTTAAAGAACAATGAATAGTGGAGTTAATTTGAACTAGAGGAAAAAATAACTGGTTATACCCAGGGAGTACACTAACATTCAGTTATATACAGTATATATTCCTTTCCAAGAAACAGAATTAGATATTTAAACTTCATTAATAGTCACAGTCTTGGAAGGGAGTATCAAAATAAGATAATCACTTCACTTTAGTTCAGCTTTAATTGAGTGTTTAGTGGAAGAAATGTACTGGAAAATCACTAGATAATTTCATCTAGGGGTTATTCTAAAAAGCTATGCAATACACAGAAATCAAAGGGTAGCACCAATTTTAATCATGTGCGCTATGATCAAATTCAGCCATATACTGTATACAGTATGTGCATACATGTATATACTCATATTGCACCAAATTCTAGTACGCTTTTGATCATAATCTGCCAGAACATATCTCTAATTGTGTAAAGGCAAGGCAGAGGTTCAAGTGGGTATTGGTGACAAGTGCTCCTAGAAACAGCAAATGTGTAAAATCACCTGCTGCCAGTTAACACTACAGCTGAATGATTGGTGTTCAAGATTTTAACCATATTATCGATACCTGACACCAAGCACACATACAGTAGTCTAGAACCAGCTGTAGGTGTTCTCCCTGTGGCAGCCCTGACTTTACAGGAACTATTTTACAGACAACCTGCGGCTAGAGGCCTCCATTATTGTAAATAGACACAATGGGTGATGATTAGTTTATTAATGAGATATTTGGTGAAGGTTTAGAGGGCACATTATCGTATGGATGTGAGAAATGGAATGAGTAGGTATATAAAGGGATTCACAGTGTTAGTATGTAGCTGGAGAGTCATATACTGTAAAGTGTCCTGCTCCTTCCAGTATTGTCCATTTTGGGATTTTATGTGTTGAGATCACTTACGGCACCTTATTTAAGGATATGTCACCCCCACATATGCCAAATTAGGCAAAAATGGCAACATAATACACAATTCAGTATTCTGTAACAGAATGCAACAGGCAAAATGTGGATTTCACTCGAATTAGATCTGACAATTACACATTTCTTTTACATTCTTGTATTATAATATGGGAAAAACACTGCCAAACTCCTCATCAAAGCAAATGGGACTTGATCGCTTATTTTCTTTCAAAAGAAATTTCTGTCACTGTAGCAAAAGGGCTTGAAAATCAGCATGCAGGGCTTTTTGCTGCCTCCAGCAAAGCAGTGTCCATAGATTTGGTCCATCCCCTCCACTTTCCTGCTCTCTAAGGATAATTCTATCACTATTATTTTACTCTCTAATCCGAGGTAGCAGCTTCTGTGTTTATATTTTTCCACTTAAGACTATTTCTCTTTCACATTGGATTTGGTTTCTGATACCAGAGAACATAACTACTAATATTTTGTCCTGCAATGAATAACAGGCTAAATTTCCTTACCACATAATGACAATTCAACTAATTCATAATAAACCTTTCAAAACAAAAACAGTCAGCATGCATATAAAAACTGATAACTCACCTTCCTATTAGTTTTTAACATGATTTTTTGTGAATTCTATTACATTTCAACGCCTTATTTGTCTACTATATAATTATATTAAACCTAATCTATTTTAGGGCAGTTTGTCATCCAATAGTAGCTACTGTACAATGAAATAAAAGGATATATGAGTAGTCAACTATTTAAAACATTTTTACATATATAACTTTTGATTTTATTTTTGACATTTGTAGATTTCTGTTATAAAATTTGTTGGTATATAATGGTGAAATGCTGTGCAATTCATCATAAAAATCAAATAATTTTTAATTTTCTGTATATGTTAATTAATACAGACAGTATTTCAACACTGCATTTTAGTGTTTTGTGCATTAGATTTTATCTCACAAGATTAACAAAACAAAATGCTACTAACTTTCAAAACTGTGCCACTGCCATATATGGTATTATTGTTTCTTTTACCTTGAAGAACACTGAATTCAATAAGAGCAGAATGATATTTTAGAGACAGGAAAAGCCTGAGGCCTAAATAGTCTTTCCCTTTAGAACCTAGTCTCTATATCATATTTCTAATTTTCATTTTTTCTTATCCCCTCCAGAAAGAAATCTAGCTTTCACTCATTACTCTTAGCTTCACGGGTTCCTTTTACTAACCAGTTCCACATGTTATATACCGCTTGTGAAAATGCTACGCTGAAATTAGTAACAGGTAAAAAATGATTGCGCTGTATCCTATTCATCTCACAAACCAATTTTACAGACTTTCATGTATTAAAAAATGTCAGGCAAGACTGTTATCCACTTACAACATAAACGTAAGACAGATTATAAAATTATGAAACCTTTTGTCTTATTTAGCTTTTAAAAGTGAACAAAAAGTTTAAGAACCAAGTGTCTGACAGTTTTTACAAACCTTCGGGGCCTTTATATGTAACCCCTCTGACATAAGGGAATGTCTTTGATTTACAGTACAGCTGCAAAAAATCATTAACATTTTTTAAATAGAACATTCTTTGGTAATGCTTCATTTTAAGTGGTGACAATAACTAATGTTTTCCTGGGGGATTACAGACCATTAACCTAAGGACTCTGGTAAGACTTCATTCGGAGATCTTGTTGCTGTTAGATGTCAAAGAGAAGGTTCATAAAATTTCTGACTTGTCTAAATATTTCTGAATTTAAAGGCTTTAAAGACAATTCATCTTGTTTATCCTAAGTGTATTTAGCTTCGCTTTTCCCACTTGATTGCAGTGCTTGTGTGGCTCATAAATGAAATGAGTAAAATTTCTGAGTACTGTACATACTGTTGTATGACTGGGTAACTTATTAATTATGCTCTGATCTGTTCTGTAATTTTCATTCAAATGTGAGCACATTCTTTAAGCAAGAAATACCATCCCATTCAGTAATGAGATTTTATTTTCATTGTATAGTGTTATATTTTAGTTTGAAAGACAAAAAGATAAATTAATAACATTTCACATATTATACAATATTTAATTCCTCACAATATATCTACTAGGAAAATAAATACCTACAGTAATACTAATAAATATCAGGAGTTACAATATATATCCATGGATCACAATTCTCTCAACACAAGTGTTGTTGACCATTATTAAAAAATTGACTTTAATTATTGCAGTATAGTTTGGAGGTGAAGAAATTGAGCAAATATTTATTGAAAAATATTTTATACAAAAGGTGTTTTGTTTCCAACATGCACATTTGAAAAAAATCATCAAGATCCCTCATCTCTCTTAGCTTCAGTGGAAAATACACAGATGCTCAATTGCTTAGTTTTTTTCCCCCAAAAGAGATGAACACTCATCAAAAGGCAACATAACCTGACAAGCTCTGCAGTGCAAAAGAAGGGCTGCTAAAATGTACAGTATCTTTTTAACGAGAATAGTTGGAGGTAAGAATTTACAACATCTTAGGCTTCATCAACAGAAAATTAAAAAAATGTAATGTTCATTTGTTTTGCTGTTTAAGTACAGAGAATACAGTATGGACAATGATTTACAGAATAACAAAATTAACAGAATCATTTTAAACTGTAATATATTGTAGGAGTTATGAAGGCTTATATCTTTTTCCAAATTGCCAGGTATGTATTCTAGAATGCAATTAATCTGAGACAGCTGAAAAGGGATCTTATGGGTTATGTGGGCTAACAAAGAGAGGAAAAGAGTGCAGTGTTGACAGTAGAGAAAAAGGTGCAGGTTTAGATCAAGAAAGGTTTGGAGGTCTGGGTTCATTAATACATTAGAGAAGAGCATGACAGGCTAAGAACATTTCAGAAGATCCCTAATGTATAGTCACACTACAAAACATCTCTCAATACATGAGCTCATGTGATCGGAGCAGCATGCTGCCAAGCAAAGACAATAGGGTTTCCAAGTGGCAGCGAGAAGGTCAATGTGTCAGACTGGTGTATTGTCAAAGAAATGCTATACAGTATATGGCCATACTATATCATAAAGTAAGGTTAAGATCAATGTTGTGTGGTAAGATTATATATGATCCTGCCAACAATGGTCACAGGTTGAGTGTAAACACAGGTAAATCTTTTTCAGCCTGCCGCAGGGAGGGGATGCAAACCTTTTACACTTTATAAAGCCACATTAGACATAGACAGGTAAGATATACACTAGAAAGAGAGCAGACCTCCAATCAATATCCTGAAGACTGTTTCCCAAATCCTGTCCCCATAGTTCAATTTAAAAACATAAGATTTTTATAAAGTTTTGATAACAAATATTATCAGTAAAGATCACACTGAAGCACACAATCAAAGGCAGACTCAGGGGTCCACACAGGAAACTATACTGTTGTATTCCTGACAAACATTCTAATATATATATATATGAAAACATGGGTTCTGAGGATATTATATATCTGGAGGATTTTGAGCAAAAGAAGCAAAGCTGTAGAGAAAGAAATATTCTGACACTTAACAGTTCTCATGACGTACAAAAAGAGGCGTCGTCACTAAAGGGGGAAATAAATGTTTTCTACCTACAAAACATCATAATGACACTGACTGCAGCAGAAATAATGTCAACTGTAACCAGATTTTAAGACATTGTAAGCTACAGCAGTGTTCTAAAAAAGATTTAGAGAAAGGAAATAACAGCAACGAGGATAAAGAGGCGGACTATGAGTAGGCCGTTTAATCAAGCTGGAATGTTCTGATCTTGGACAAGTCAATATTGGCTGATATGTATTAAGAGCAAAAGTATGACCAAAATTAAGCATTATTTTTATAATTCTTTTACCTCTGTTTATCTGACTGCAATACCAGTAATTATATACATTTTATAGAGCACATAAATACTGACCATGCAATTACCAGAAACAGAGTGATGTAAAAATAACTATAAAGCTTTCCACCAGTTGGGCTTATCCACCAACTCTGTTGTCCATCCACTCATGGGAAAAGGTCAGAACCCTCTTTCTACAGTATGTGCTATACTGTATAAGTAATAGTTTTCTTTATAAGATAATAACAATAAAAACTTTGTTAAAGCTAGAGATAAAAAACTACCTGTAACATTACAATAACACTTTAATAAAACTGATTGCTATCAGGTGTTCTGTGGAGACATTTTCCTTATTAAAATCACTGCAGAAACCCATCTGGGGTTTATGCCACTCAGTTTTACCACAACAATAGTAAATGGATAACATCTGGCATACTGCTGAACTCCTGGGATATCCTTTTTAGCAATTTACAAAAAAGATAAAATATTATGAGCTCCCGAAATGATATGATCTTTATAATTCTCAGTCTGCATTTTCAAGATATGATAATTATCTACTCTGGGACAATAAGAACCAAGATAAATAAAATTGCAGGCATTATTTTACATTTGATCCATTTTGATATTTTATACAACATAAACATATGTACACTGTAAAGCATGTGTGCCACCTACTGTATGATGAAATGTTAGCTGAGACTGTAGGTCCAGCAGATATACTGTACAGCGTCGTCCTGTATGTGGCAAAGGATGTCAAAAGACATATACTGACATACTGTAAGCCTAGGGTTATAATATCTTAATCATGGGTACTGAAACAAAATACAAATCAGACGTCTGTAGGCATGTCACAAACAGTAGACGGTGATTAAGTTGTTGTGAGAGTGCTGATCATCAGAACTTTGCCTTTTGTGTTTTTTTCTTCATTGGATCTTCAAAAACAGCACACCAGTCATACTCTGATAATGTCCTCTGGAATTTGCTCAACTACTGTTACAAACAAGTTTACAAACAAGTTTTGATAGCCCTTTCTGTCACTTTTAAATTTTCAAACTTTTCAAATGCATAATGATAGTGTGTAAATAGCCTCTCCAGGGGCCGGCATACATTTATAGAAATACAGCTACCCCAGCTGACACACTAGGGTGCCCTGTGCCTGGAATAATTTCGAGAGCTGCAATGTGCTGAGTCTGTCAGGGGAAAGGGATGGTAAGAAAGGCCTCAACAGATGGTAGGCACAAGGAGGAAACAACAAAAGAAGCATTTAGTTTAATTGAATCTCTTTTTGCACATCCAGATACCTACAGTAACACACAAAAAAATGAAGCAAAGAGCTGAAGTTTCCAGTATAAAAATAATACAAAAAGAAGTGAGAATTTAGCTAACAAAACCAAGTAAATATATATGATCTACACATAATTTAAGCTTTATTTTGAGAAAATATTTTGATTAGTGGATACAGAACAAATTATTGCAATTTGAATCCAAGCATTTAATAAACCTGAGTTGAAAAAGAAAACCAAGCAGATGTGGGAAGAGCTCAAAACAGCTTTGGATAATAAGTAACTACTCTTCTTTCTCACTGAAAAAAATGTATAGAACTAAGACAAGAAACATATGTAGTTTCATCAATAACTCAACCCATATGGTATGAGAGGAGACATTCCACAAATAGTACATGGTGTATTGTTGTTGTTTACATAGAATTCCCTAAGCACAACCTTCTTGCTATATGGGCACATTCCACACACTGATGTAAACAGGACACTGAATTTATTGCATTGGAATTAATAATAATGTCTGGCATTTTAAGGAGGATGTCATATTGTTTTAGAACAATTCAAGCATAAGTAACATTTGACTCCTAAATCAGTCTGACAGTGTTAATTGCCTCTTCATTAAATTTAGTGAAATCACTGGCAAGAACAGCATTTTGAAATTCTCCCTGCAGGCTCTGGAGCACCAGATACTGTGTTTGTGGTGCCCTGGGTCTTGCTGTTTTCTGACATCAACTCAAATCTCAACACTGAATCTTCTCATTTGCCACACTAATGATAGTTTAGATGATAGTTCTTTACATCTCACCCTCTAGCCTTATTGTCGGCTCTTATTTCTTATCCTGATGCCAACTTCCATTTGGGATTAGTACCAGCCCATCTTATCCTTGTTACATTCTTTACATAACAGTGGGATAATTCATAAACGTCCGAACATTAGGAGCCCACTTTCTTCTGTGAAAACAGGACTTCTCCACACAAAATAGGGATCTCAGTAGTTTGTCAAACGTAAATGTGTTACGAGAAGGAAATAAGGTTATATTCTTGGGTAACTGACTTTGGATTTGGAAATTGAGAGCTCAATGAAAAAACTTTCTCTGACTTCATGAAACAAATTGCCGTTTCTTCATTTATGAAATCAAAATATGAATTCCACACAGAATAAAACGGGGTAGTAGTGTTAAAATTTCAAAGAATAGCTAAATAAGCATGGGAAGAACATTCAGAGTGTGTGTACAGCATTAGTCCTATTCTCTTCTATACAAAATGAATTCCCAGGTAAGAATTGAAAAGGTATATCATGTCAATGGTTAACAGTGCAGCAGTGGATACATACCTGCACCACACGCAGTAGCAGCAGTAACATGGTCATGTACAGTACAGGTGAAACCTTCATATGAAGGACCATGTTTCAGTTGGAACACACAGATTGTACTGTGAACAATGAGAAAATGGAGCCAGGTGCAGGACCTTTTAGGAGGCTCTATGGATTGACTGTTAGCTACAAATGTTTAATATATCAAAAACCTCAGCAATGTACAGAATCAATGCATCACAGATGTTAGCTCACTACATGGGTTAACTAGCACATTTTATATGTCAGGACCCATTGATTGAACTGTTTGATTAAGTGACTGTTTTCTGTACAAATAATATTTTGAGGAATTTATTTTTTAGTTCAGAAATCTCAAGCGGATTATTTTTTAAAACCACATGTTCAAAAATTGCTGAATTGGTAAAAATGGCCATCTGTATTTAAGACTGTCTGACCTTCATGGAGACACCATTCCTGCCTTTGTTTATTTTTTCTTATTTCTTTATACTGTGGTGCGGAATTTTGGTCTCATCTGCTGTTTGAATACTGATATTCTCTTATTCATTTTTCCATCAGAACAGCATGCTCTATTGCTTTGTTAGAAAATATTTATTTTTCTAGTCAGAAGTTCTCTCTGCTTTTCTAAAGTAAGAAATATAAAATGTATGCCTTTCTTTCCTGTATCCATGCTCATGCAAAATTGTAAAGCTCTGACTTACAGCCATAAATATAATTTATGGCTTTTAAGTACATACTATACTTCACCATTTTAAACCATCATAACACCTTTTGATGTTTGATTTGTCTTTACTTATACCTGTTTGTTTCCATCAATGTACTGTACACTAAAAACTTCAGTTCATTCTCACAATTTACCACTTGTATTACTGCAATTCTTCACAAAGGGAAGAAGCCAAAACACCAGACTTCAATAAGAAAACTTTTGCGGTCAATGATGTTTTTCCAGAATATTAAAAATGCATAATTAGAGAGTCATTTTTATAAATGTAATTCTGGGATCCAAAAATTAAAAACATAGTTGAAACAATTAATTATTTCAAGAATTAAATCATAATGCATATATCAACTTTAAATCATATTGAAAAAAAGACACACCAAAAGGAAGTGCCTAGCAGTTATAGAAAATTTATATACATTTTTTTTATCACACTAGGGAACCAACTGTATCAGAAACATTTCAAATGTCTTTAATTTGTACATAAAGAACAAAAACGACACAAAACAGCTCATTCACATCAAACAAAACAAAGCATGTCTACGCAAAGCTGGTGTTTACTATTTCAAACTCCTTCTCTCTTCAAATACAACTGGAATAATGTATCCAGAGATAACTGAACTATGCTTTAAATACATGCACAAAACTGCAAAGAGTTTTTTTATTGCTGCCGATGAAGAATGATATTTGGTGAAAGGATTAATCCAACAATAGATTATTTTCTCAAACCTTGTCCCCTTGAAGGCAAGAATAAAGGGAAAAGATCTGTAACTATTAGAAGGAAGTTAGAAAATGAAGTATATTGAGTGTATAAGGAATCACTCATATTTTTGTAACTAAGTCATTGGAGCCCTGACTGCTACAGGATTTCTGTATCAATTCAATTGAAGGTTGAAATAGCACATTTTAAAATGATGTAATAAGGACATGCTATGTGCAACACTCTATCTAAACAGAAATTAACTTCTCATTGTGCTACAATATTGCCAGAACAATAACCACTCCATTTCGAATATATTTGTTGGTTCTTTAAATGTGAGCAAAAGCACTTTTTCATTCAACCCACTCTGTTTCTACCCTTGATGCTACTAATAATTATTACATTTTGCATCACTATGGCTGAAAGGTCAAGAATCTACAAGGAACGCTGTCTTTTTCATTCACTGTGCATTTAAATCCCTTTCTAACTACTTAATGATGCATTACACTCCATTTATTTTACAATAAGAGAGTAAAAGAAAACTATTAACCTGTATTTGAACTCATTAGGTTTATTCAAAATTTTTAATTAACTCTTTTTATATTGTGTGTTCAGAAACAAATGTAATATAGCACAGCACTCTGATGTTAACCTGATTGTTTGAAGGAAATGGATTAAAATGCTGTTAGGAATGTTTATCAAAAGACACTTGCACTTTACACTTTTTGGTTTTACTGTGGTTTGACAATGGATTAATTTTCAACATCTGCTCTACTACAGTACACTGGACCATATATCATATGGTAAATGTACCAAGGTAAACATTCTAAGGGTATTAAATTATTATGTATTTTTATAATGACCATATTTTCTTTAAAGGACAACAGAAATCCACCAGACAACCTGTCATACAAATGCAACTTTTTATGCAGAAACATTTTTGTACTGAGCAAAACAAAATATTTTTATGCATCTCCAAACAGAGAACAGGCTACAGTATCTGATGTCTTGGTTTTCTGTAAGTGCAGTTTTCCACTGGCGCAATGCACTTTAAAAGCACATTAAGACTCAAGTACACAGTGGGAAGCACTCTGATGATTGCTGAATGTTTAATGCAAAACAATCACCTTTTTGTTTCTTTAATAGCCTGAAACTAGACATATTGGGGAATTATTTTCTGAAATCATGTTCTCCCTTCTAATCATTTATCTCTTTTTAGTTATTTACATAAACATCTTTAACATCATTAGCATTTCTGATTCAGTTCATTTCAGAGGCTACGAGTGAAAGGATCATATGTGATAAATACCAAATAATATTAAATAAAAACTACTTCTAAAGATGGAGTTTTAGAATTTGTGCTTTTACTCAAGACTCTGGGCCTCTGTTCCCTAATTCAGGACAAATTTTGTGCTGCAAATATTTAGTGGTGATTTATAATGCGATATTCACAGCTGTTTGAAGAAAGAGCACTTGGCTGGATAACTGAAGAATGCAGAAATATATACTGTATTTCACTTCTAAAATAACGAATGATTAAGGGTAGATTTTCCTCTTAAGGGAATGTCCTACCGTACATTAATATTTCAAGAAAGAAAACAAAGACAGTGGAATGATTTGGTACACTTTTTTACAAAGTTTTCTAGTAGCTAGCGTGTTATTTGTGTCAGTTCTATTATTTTGTCTTGTTACTTTAGTGTTTCTGAGAGTGAATCTCTGTGTAAGAAGAATGTTTGCATCCAGATATGTTCTTTTACAGCTGCATGCTTGACTTACAGGGCAGTAAAGTGTCTGGTGGCCAGCTGGAGCACTGCCTGTGCAGCTCCAAATCTAATGTAACCATGAAAATAAAAAAATCAAACCTATGATAAAGCGAGGCTGTCCTTGAAGAATGAAGGAAATCCAGCCTTACTGGAATATGTGAATGATACTTAATAGTGAATTAGCTTGTTAAGTGTTGTACTGAATAAAGGAAATCGAGCGGTGGTAAAGCCTTATGCCTTACATTGATTTGGCCTTGTGGAGACTATTAACTTGCACTTACTTTCTATATACTGCTTTGTTTTGTAATCTCTGTTTTGTACAAGTACATTTTGCATAGATACCGTAGGGGGGGAATATCATCATTTAGAATCACACTAGATACAGACTGATACCTTCCAAACAAATTACTTTGAGGACCATTTTTTAAGTAAATTAATATCAAAAGGTGGAGATTTTCATTTTCCTCAAATTACCTAAATCAACATCACATTACTATTCACACTGTTACATGTTCCATACAGAATATATGCAAAAGTGCAGATTAGATTCTGATTAGGCCTTTTTCCTTTTCAAGTGCTTAAAATAGCTGCACTCAATATATGAAAGTACTACTAAAGATGCATATCTCAAAATGATGTATCAAAAGTCAGAGAGTACATTTCCAAACGTCCATTATCAGGAATGTTTTCTTTAGCATCAAAGGAATGACGATGTCACTAAGCACTTTAAACCCTGCTTCACTTAAGTAACCAGTGTTACTTATGCAAGGATATGATTTTTCTTTTCAAAGTAGTCTTTGAAGGATCAAAAATCTTTTTCTTCCTCCCAAAAGAAATAGTGCGCAGAAATCATCAAGCTTTGCATGACTTCAGAAAGCTAGTTCGACCTTATATCCAAGAGAATAGAAATGGTTTCTGTATACTTTTTGACGACTTATGTGTATGTGAAATAACTAGATTCTTTTTGTCTTATATTTTATAACTTGATTATATTTCTAAGCATGTCGGGGATTTTACTTCTGTGTCTTAACTATAACAAGAATCAAGTATTTATAATCCTATAAAATTCAAGCAAATCCTTTTTTTTAACTATTTTTAAAAATAAAATTCTATTGTACTACTAATGATGATTCAGGATTTAAACAATACTACTGTAACACATCAGTTCATTCATAATGTTGTTATCTTCCCCAACAAGACTAAATCATTGATAAAACAACTGACTTGGGCCATAAACGACTAAACTGTAAACAAGCTAGTGATGACTGATGATGATTGGGAAAAAAAAACATCCTCATCTTGAATCAGTTTCAATTTGCTAAATTTTCTAAATTATGTCACACAAAAGAACTCTTTGGCACCTCTTGACTAAAGCATGAAAGGTCTTTGCATATTCTGTAGCTCATCGAGTTCAATGCACTGCTGCCTCTGGCTATTCTTACCCCAATGTGGAACCTCCACAGTGAATATATAGATGTAATAAGAATGTATTTTGCTGAATAATGTGTGTCTAAACGTACTGTGGAAAATGTTACTGTATAGTGAGATTTGGCAGTAGCTTTCCCTGTTTCCAGGCAACAGATACTACGAGTGAAGATCATTAATCAAATCAAACATCAGTTCTGATGGCTGCATACTGATAAGATACCCACTCATTATTAGTAACTTTAATTCCCAAAGACATACATATGAGGTTTTATTTAATTTTCTTAATTGTCGAATGTATATAAAAAAATATATTGGAATTTTCCTTTATCTTATGTTAGTTTAAGCTAAATCTAAAAACAAACATCTTGCACGGCATATTTCAAAAACAGCTCCTCATGTTTAGACAATTCAAGCCTCAACTGATTAAGCAAGTGCATGGCTAAACACTGAGAAAAACAAAAAAGGAAAACACAGTTTTCAAGATATTCTATAGTGTAATGCCTCTTACTGTATATCTTTGTAACGTTGCAGAAAATTTTATATTGTCTCAATCCAGCTCAATATTGAAAAAAAAAAACAGGACTGCCAGTCACAACCACAGGAGAAACTCCAAATTTCTTATGACAATGTCACCTGCAAGTATAGTATTCTGAAATTCAAAGCCCATATCTAGGGGATGACTTTGTAATAACAAACTGTCTTAGTTACCTGAATTGGTTGAAAATGGGATCTGAAAAGAGGCAAGAATGCATAAGCTGATTTGCACAGCTTGCTTCAGGCAAACTTATGCTGTTATCAGTTCTCAGAAGTAAGAGGTTAACCGTGCCAGCTTTGCAAGAACAAGAGAGCAAGGTATGATGAGATGGAAAACTAACTAGTGTGGCTGGGTCCCAAGAGACATTAAAAATAAATGAGGTTTGATAACAACATAAGCATTGCCACAAAACATTTCCTTACGAAGTCAGAAAAAATAAGTTGGCTCTAAAGTCTGCTGTCACTCGAGGAAATACATGGTGCTGCATAAGTACTGTTACGGAAGAAATCCCTTAATGGCACTGCAGGTGTAGGTGTCAAGAAGAGTTTGGGAATAAGGATGCTGATGGACAATATATCCCTTCCCAGGATTCTTTCTGGACTCAAATCAGGACTGTCATACATTGGACATACTGTACTTATTCATATACTTGGAATAGTTCTGGTGACTGAAGTAGTTTTATTCCACATCAAGACAATATAATCCAGCAACCAGAATTCAGCAGAATGCAATCATTTTTAAAATCTATAGTACACTAATATACGTTTCCTAAGCAGAATCACTGAAAGCTGATTGAAAGAAACGGTAGGAAAGGCAATTGAAAATATCGTAAATCAAATGTCAGAAAAAGCACTATGAAAAAGTGAAGAAATTCTTGTAGAGGGTATTTGAAGTATTTGGCTCACAAGAAACAGAGCAACATTTCTATGAGCGGAACAGGAGTGAAGGTAAATTGTGGGGCTTTGTATTATTTTCTGATGCAAAGATTTATTAACAGCTGCAGAAAAGACTGACTATACAAAACACTTCAAACAACAACTCAAGTGTAAGGTTTATGTGAAAAGAGCGCTTTTTCTATATACTGCATATTTTTACCATTGCATACTGTATATGTACGTGACAACAGGGGAGAAGCAAAAGGACTAATGAGTCAAATTAATACTGTATATTTTCTTAGGCACTACAGTTTCAAACAAAACTTCTAAATATACATAGAATAAAAGCATCTGTACCACTTCATTTGTATGATGGTTAAAAGAAGGACAACCACAAAGTCTTGAAAAACAGCAATATATATAGACATTTCCCATTATAATTTGAATTCATGATATATAACAGGGGCACCTGGTGGACCACCTTCAACTTCAAAATAATAGGTTTGATTATTAAACTGATTTTTTGATGGGGAAAAGTTGACTTTGTTGATCTATTAAAATAATACCTACAGTAAGAAAGAAAAACGAATCCAATGACATTTGACTCGTTTGGTGGCAACGCACATATCAGACTTTTGAGTCAAAGAAATACTAATGGCTCAACACCTTTGTATAAAAAAAGTGCTACCAACCACACCATGTATTGTTAGCTGTGACCCAGGCTATTTAACAAAGAGGGGTTATTGTGATTGACAGCTCTCAATTGGTTAATCCCACTTATTTCACCAGGCACTCAAAGCCTGACATTTAATTAGTGACCCAATTAGATCTTTTGCTGTTGTCAGCTCTTTTTCTTATTTAAGAGTGAAGGAAATAAAATTGAGCCTTGATAAGATGGAAATTACAGTTACAGCCATAACTAGGACAGAAGCCCAAGAACTCCTCTAATGGCTTGAGAACTTGTGAAAATGTATGCTGAACACTTCTGTGTGTAGGACAGGATATGGAAGTCATAATAAATCAGGAAATATGCATCTGACTGAGTGATGAAGAATGCATCATGCTCATGGCTAAACACTGCTTGAAAAACACACTTGAGTTTAAGTACACTTTAACCTATGATTACGCATAAGATCATAACTTTCATTTTGAGTGAAGTTTTTTCTGTAAATCAGGAACAGTAACAGTATACAAATATAATGAGCACAATTAGGAAGAAAGAGACTCTAGAAACCAGACTCAAGGTTGGCTACTGTGACTCAAGCACTTTCTGTACAGCCAGGTCTGTACTGTAGCATGCTACAGTATGTGAATACTCCTGCAACTTCACCACATATTGCTGAGCTTAACTGTCTTTCAGGTTAAGGCTACACCACAAAGAAGGGAGGGAAATGAAATGTTGATTAGAACCACTAAATCTGTTAGGTTTGTTTTGGTTATTCTATCAGATGTATTATGTTGTTTTGCTCCAGTATTAAATACAGTCTACATTATTAGCAAGAACAGATCGCTGTGTTAGAAAAAAATTAAATTCTTATTAAAAAATATAAATTGAGTCTACAGTTTGCTTTTCAGATGTTAGATTCTGAAAATCAATCATTATGGTTTTGGTAAACACCTTTTAAACAGGATTTAGAACCACACACAACACGCAATTACATAAAACTGGAAAAGAAAATGTCTAATAGCTGTATCATAAAACATGTGTCGCATGAAACAATGAAATTTGGCAAGCATATAAATGGGACCATGTGGAACATGTTCCCATGGATAAAATATTACATACCAGAGGGTGCTATATCGACTAATGTGATCAGCATTTGTGTCCATGATCTTTAGGTATCTTTAGGTAGACACTAGTGATGTCAGTGCCCTCTGATGTGCATGGTGCTCCCCCTTTGCCCAACTGAATGTGTACCACCAGCTAACAAATCCCACTCATATGAAAGACTATACAGTAAGTATGTGGCATGTGTATGCCTTTGTATCATATTTGAAATATAGTCCTTATAAAACCTAATATGAAAACAATGGTAATGTGGACTAAACTGAATGTTTCAAACTTCATCTTTGAAATTGTAGAGAATTTAACAAGACGTGTTGCAGTAACTGAGGTGAACTGTATCTTAAAGGTGGGAGGAGAAAGTGCTGAGAAACGTCATCCCCACCCTCAGTGAAGAATACTAGAAACTCCTTTTCATATGAAACATCTCTATGAAAGTTAAAATGACATGCATCTGGCCAAATGAGAACTCTCTGAACTTGATTTAGGCTGTGTGACGAATCAAAAACTCCCAAATTTCTGGGGAGGGCGTATTTCACGGAATGCATAAATGTGAAATTGATGTTTGTCATTATCCCAGATCACCATGTTCAAAACTACACATCTTTGATATGCAACACTGAGACAACCTGATATAATAAGAGCAGACAGCACAACTTTTTTTCAAGTTTACTTATTCTAGCTCTTTATTTTGCAATCCAATGTAATGAGATTGTAACTGATGATGTCTGACATCTGAAATGATATCCGACTGAAAGGCAAAAACAACGAAAACTTTGTTAAATAGAAAAACTGATGAGAGGGTTAATAGGAAGCTTATTGTGCTTCCTCTGGTTATACCAATGCAATTAACAAAATCAGGGGTGCATCAAATTACTTTCATTTGGTCCAATTGATTTTTTTCTGCGCAATTATGACTATCAATATTAAGTCAAATTAAGCATTAGGCTCCCTCTACAATTTCACTTTTAATTTAGCCGCCATTGTGTGAGAATAAATGACAATAGAAACAGTAATAATAACAAAACATAAATAATGGTAGTGCTGTGAAGGTAAACTAATTTTGTTTCTCGACCAACCAAAAAGAAAAAGACACAGAATTTCTAAATCCTTCTAGATAAGTTGACCTCAGAGACGTAGATGGAAGTAACATTAGAGAAGTGAGGTATTATCAACTTCCTGCCAGTAACAAATATTGCCCACATGTGAGCACAATCATTATACAGTGGCCTCTCTAAGCAGTGCTTGATCAAAGGAAAGCGATGAGGAATAAAACCGGCTAATGTGACAGTCGGGGCTGAATGAGTTTCTGTTGATAAGAAAATGCGCTCTCCCTTTTGCCTTGCTTTTCTTCTAAATATTTTTTTCCTTCTAGCCCTGGATTTACAGATTTCAGTTGACAGGAACATGATATATTTTCCAAAGCAATTAAAAATTCATAAATGATCCTCAGTATTTTAGATTTTTTAAGTTTATTTTTTCACACCATTACAGTATTGCTGATTTACCTTTCAAATACTACTTTATGCACTGGGGAATTTCTAGTTTGGAATAATGACCATACTTTGAATTACTGTTCTACTCCAAGACTGACACTAAATCTGGTTCACTATTACCATAGAGAACTGTCTCAACACCTGTGACAAGCTTTATTATTATGGAATGATCGCAAGAGATGAACCACCACATACAAAATCCTTTATGTGGATCAGATGACTTTTTAGTGGCTTTTGATCTAATGTACTGCATCTAACCTTGAGAGCAATAGCTCCGATTATGGGTTTTTCCATTACTAAAGAAATCACTTTTTTTCTGAAACAAATGCGTTCTTGGTACCTTTGGCATTTGTGTGTAAGGTTTTCCAAGTGTACAGCATACTTGGATTCTTGTGCTGGGAAAAAGAACTATTTTGCATATCTGACTTAAATGGTGAATAAAGCCCTGATTTGTTGACAGGCTGTGCCTGTTTTTTTTTAATTGTTGGCACTGTTGTCTCCCCCACTGCTTTTCAGATGTAATTGGTTGGAAGAAATAAAATGAACTTAGATGCCGATATCTTTCGTGTACAAAAGATTAAGGATTCCCGAGTGACTCATTATGGTTTTAGGGGAAGCACGAACACTACCATTTTGATGATAAACACGTGCTTACATTACTAATCAGGTATTAATTTTATTTGAATTTCTTTGAAAAAAAAATGTCCTTTGAATTTATTACAGCATTTATGGGCCACATTCTCAGTTCTTGTGAAAAAAAAACATTTGCATAATCTGGGCTATTATACAGTATATTTCTTGGAGACAACCAAAGAATAAACAATACTTAGTTCACAGAAACTGTGTCTTTCTGCTTTCATACATTTTATTGTTCTGCCTCCTTTGCTAATGCAATTTCTAACCCAAATTCAATATTTTACAATTATTATATGTACACGTTTTGAAAAATTCATTTTCTAGAATGCCTTTACAATTCCATTGCCATCTATGATTTAAGATGGCATCTTACAATGTGTTACTCTTGTTTGTATTTATTGGAGGGGGGGAATGAAAGCAAATATTGTTTTACTAAGTTCACCTCATTATACAGGTCTTAACACTAAATCACTTAAATCACTGATAACCCTGCACAAAAGGGAATTGGAAATTTATTTAATTAACCCAGTGAAACCATTTAATCCAAGTGAGGAAGAATATTTAAAACACTTTCTAAATGTCATGTTTTTGCATGTTAGCTATAGAAGTCCTCCCAGGATTAATGAAATATGTTTGAAAGCTGTACAGTTTCAGTCACTTTCTAATCCTTACTAAGACTGTTCACTATATGAAAACAAATAGAAGTAAAAAAATATCATGAAAATCATGTGAAAATATCATATTTGTATAACCTACCATGAGGATACAGTGGGTTCAAGGTGAGCTATGTACAGTATGGTGAAATAGGTACAGTAGGTTCAGCTGGGATAATGTTCTCCTAATACACAAGTTGCCTTTTAAACCAATGCACAATCAGAAATGCGCTAAGTTCTGTACTAAGGTCTCTAGTCAAAAATACCATCGGGCATTGGGCCAGCCTATGAATATAAACTATAATTTGTATATCTAAAACCCCAAAAGTTTTAAATCCCTACTCTGATGAATACATTGATAGATGGATAATTTGATCAATAAAGCCTTCTCCTTGTCAGTTTTGGGATGCTAAGATTCTGGCTAACAGGTCTGTTTTAAAGGGGAACTGCAACAATATTTGTATATGTTGGGGTTAGAAAGAATCAGCAATGATGCATTTCACACCATAATAAAAGTAAAATGTACACAGTAACTTGCAAAACCTCAAATTTCCATCACAAAATAGATGAAATATCCAGGTATGCGCAGCTTCATGTTCTGCAATTCCAGTGATGTGATGCAGCCTTAATATCTCTTTTAATCCAATAGAAATATTGCTTTAGATGTTGAGATGATTTTGCCGACAAACACTACTTACTTGTTAACTGCATGCAGATCATGGTGGAATATTTCTGCAGTACTGTAAATGTCTTCGCACAACCTGTACTTATTCGCTCGTATTGTACATCACATTACATTGGTCATTACAGTGACTAGTGAGAAGGAAGGGATGCATCACATCACAATTTATGGGAAATTGAATGTGAGTTTGTGACAACATGGCAACTTACAGTATTTTCACAAAGTTCCCGATTTTGTGCTTAATTAGACATCTGTATTTTTTTTTCTGTACCTTCAATTAATTTTATTGCCACTGAAATGTAATATCCAGTCTGAGAAATTGGGACTGCAGTTCCCCCCTTAAATGTTCCCCTATCTGATTTTTGGAGCTGTAGTCCAGCACAGATCACCTTTTCATCTTTTGTCAGCTGTGTGAAACACCTTCATGCCTCAGAAGCAAACATTCCCGCACTGTTTTCATCCTTCATGTCTGACATAACTCCAATATATGATGAATCTTACTATAACACAGCATATTAATCAATAAACAGAGGCTCACTATCTAATTATTGGATTTAAGAGACCTTGTTTCTAATGCCTACATTGTGTACAGCTATACAAGCACTAATTCAGGTACAGTATAAGACTGAAAGACAGCTGTGAGTTTTCTAACTATTCCTGTAAGTCTTACAGAATAAAATTTGTAGTTATTCATTTATCCAATAGTTTGCAAATCAAACTTACCGCACCTGATATGCAGGGATGTTTTCAGCAAGTGAATGAAAAATGATGAACATACTGTATAATGAACAGTAAAAAGTATTTGCTTGCCCTACACTTGGCTGTGGGGGTAGGACAGGGATTACTGAGCTAGACTTCACAGAGTATATAACAAACTGCTTCTGAAAGAATTGTACTTATAGATACTCTCATTAGATAGGTTATAACTTTCCTGCCTACTGTGCATGATGTAAAAGCAGGAGAAAGCTATCAAGGGAGGAAACCTTTCTAATTGTGATTGTGTGATTAATGGCCATAAGAATCTAGTGGCAATCTGTTATAAATCAGTGACATCCCAATTTATTGTTCTTTGAAATATTACGGATAGTTAGCCTCTACAGAAGGGTTTGAATGGTACAGAGAAATGAAATGAAAAGGCGTGACAAGAATCAATGTAAAATTAAACAGAATCATGACCCTAGATTAAAACTTCACACCAATGGCATTATACTGTATGTACAATTCACTTGTGCAAAAGAGGCTAGTTTTTATAAATAATACAGACAAATGGCCCTAGGGTATAGATTATGTGATAAATCATGGATGTAAAGATGGAATCATAAAGGTCCTAGCTTCCAACTTGATTAAGTGGGGGGAAAAAAATAAAATCTTGTTGTGTATTCATTTGGGCCAGTACAGTACATCTGGTGCTCATCACAATATGCAGCAAATGTCTTTTGGCTCCATCCATCATGACCCACTTGTGACCAGAGCTGTAGTTTGTGGTGCTGGTTTTCTGCAAACGCTGCCATTTCCGAAACACCCAGGAGGTTGCCCTGATAGACGTGTTGGTCAAAATGGCCACAGCATTGAGGAATGAGCTGACTGCACACAGTAGGTACTTACAGTACCATCATCATGCTGCACTTAATGTCCCAGAGATTCTTATACATTTCCAAAACTGTTAAAGGTCATTCTTTAAGTGTATAGATTTGCATTTTTATTTCCTCTTTTCTACAGACAACCAAAATAAATAAATAACTCAAGAGTTCTGAAGCACTAAACAGGACACAAAGGTGAAACGTCTGTCATTAATAATACAACTGAAAAACTTCTCCAAAAACATTTTATTTGTAAAGCGTCTTGTATGCTGTATGTGTACAACAGACAAATGCAAAAACACACATTTTTTAATTTAATGCCAGATGACTATGGACCAAACATTGCTGGTTCAGATCACTACTACTCAGCTGTGACAAGGATTCTCCAAATGGTTGCACATAATTTTCAGAGCACCTGGCTGTTAGTTGAATAGGGTCATTTCACCTGGGCACATGCAGGCTTACAGTGACATACAGTAAGTGAGAGATGTAGCACTTCTCCAATCAACACTACGTCTCCAGCATGGAGCAAATAGAGATTCAGCTGATTCTCATTTTCCTGTTTTGGAAAATGAGTAATCGCTGGAAAGCAAAGTTTCAACAGGTGATTCCAAATTGGGGGGGTATGCAACAAAGGAAAATCAAAATCCCCAAAAAGAATAGATGAAAACAACTAAGGAAATAAGTACATGCATATGTAGAATAATTAAATGAATAAAGTTAATTATCTATTTTTAACCCATAAAAAGAAGAGTTGCTGTTGGAAGCCATTTGAAAAAAAACAGATTTTAATATCAATACAAACTCGACTTTGAACTGAGAAAGGCAAGCAAATTATGAAAAAATCCACGGTTGCAGCAATTCATTGTTTCATCCAAGGGAACTTTTGAGCACTTCTATTTTAACACAAAGACAGGAATGAAACAAACATACAGACTCATTGAGCAACTCGGCAAAAGCCTGCACAGGAGATTATTAAATCACAGCCCACGTAGTGAATAAACAAAGACTACAACCTTTTTTTCACTTGTGAATTAATGTTTAAAATATGACAAGACTTATGAAAAACTGTGTTGCAATTTAAACCATTCTCACAACAACGAAAATCAACTCTGTAAAGTAAATCGCTCTAATAGTAATGATCAACGTATTCATCTTTTACTTCCCTCTTCATATTTATGAGCTTTTATATTGTTCTGTATAACGATAAAATGATAATGATAAAAACCAGTGTACAGTATCTGGCATTTAAGAGCGATGGCCATCATAACACCCTCTTGTTCAAGATTTGAGAGAAGGTCCATCTATTTTCCTTCCACTTGAGGGTCACAGGGGAACTGGAGCCCATTCTGGCAAGCAACGAGTGCAAGGCAGGATACATCCTGGAAAGGATGCCAGTCCATCAGTCTCAAAGAGGCCATTTGAAAAAAACTGTTTTCAAATACCCCACTCGTTTCAATTTAGGGTTCTTCCTTAAAGACTACCCATATTGCAGTACATGTGTTGAAACTAAAATGCGTTAGTAAATAAAACATACAGTATTGACTAATATACTGTACATAGTTACATATGGATTAACACCAAAATAAAAATACTTATTTTAAGTCAAGGTATAAAAAATAAGCTAATGAACAATGCTTTTAAATCTGCTTCATACAGATTACGCGTTAGCCTTGTGTGTAATAAAAGTGGTCTCAACATTCGGAACTTTATCAAATTAAATGCAGGAGAGGAACTCATTAGAGATCCAATTTTATATAAAAACCACCTACCAAAGGGGGAAAATGTCTGGAATCTGGTGGTCCTCAGTTGAAAATGAAATTTCAAATTGTTTATAAACAGCTTAAGAATAAGACCATTCTTCATAAAAAAAGCTGTCAAATACCAAGCAAACAGATTATAAATCCCCAGACAAGACTACAGAGAGAGATGAATCTCTTTGGAGAAATAAAACTTAATACATATGCTAGAACAACCAACTTTTAGCAGCCAGAAAGTAGGCAGGACAACACAATTAATCACTGTTGTTTATCGCTAAGGATGGCATTGCTAATGAAAGTTAATACCTCTATCTAAAAAAACAAAGCTATTCACATACTTCACTGTTGCCTACAACCTTGTGCAAAAGTAACTGGGTCGAAACAGAGACTAAGGAAAGAAAGTGTACAGTATCTGAACAATAGTCTGCTGTAAGACTGCCACGCATATTGTAGAGGAATAACACCCAAGGTACAGGAATCTAGCCAAAAAAAAAGCTGAAATGCATTTTGAAAACTAAACCTTAATAATATGTCTTCTAGTATGGCTATTACTTCTGCTATGCTAGGTATTTTTAACAGTGACAACACTCACAAAATTGTTATAGTTGAAAATGACAGCCAAAAACATGTTCACCAAAACAAAACAAAGGAAGTGTCTCTGTTTTTTTCACAGTAGAATATGAAAATTGAAAATAATGATGAAAATGAAAGCAGAAGAAAATGTCTTACTCGTCTCCTACCAGCCAATAATGATAGAAATATTCTTGTATGTGGACTCATCATCCAGAATCCTTATTTTTCCTCTGTCAGGCATTGCTGTTTACTGTAAATGCAGAATGCCTTAAATCATGGCAGAATAGATCTGGGTATGAGCAATGTCACATAGAGGCCTTCTCCTGATGATTCAGTTTGTTTTCATCACCTGAGATAAAAACCTTCATCAGTGCGAGATCAGAGCAATCTGTCAACCATAATGAACAGCAATATTAAAAGCAACATAAATAAGGATTCCTGTCAATTAAGTTTAAGCACTGAAAAATGAGTCACATATCAGTACATGCAGTATTTCAAAAGAAGGAAGGTTACAAAAATACCCACTTGGTAATTCTGAACAGTAGTCATAATAAACACTGGAGACCAACATCTCTCTGGAAAGCAAATTTCAGTCTGAAAACTTGAAGGGTAACTACATGAAAAATCATATTTTGGAGAGATCTTAATTTTATGTTATCATAACTAAAAATTCAGATTTATACTTTTACTTTATCCTACATCAAATATTAACACAGATCTTGCTTATCTAGTCTTGTGTCCAACAGAAACTCAACAGCTGGGCTTTGATACAACAGTAAACAAGTACCAAGAGCTGCAGAATGTGATTACAACATGAATTAATTGGAAACTCGCTGAATTAAAAAAAAAAAGAATATTCATAAAAAAAAACTATGCATCCCAATTTGATGAAGCTGGTAACAGTATGACCACTAAAGCATTGATTGCTCAACACTGTCAGCATTAAAATTATCCCTGAACCACTTTAGATATAGTAGATAAGCTCTGACAGCATTTTGTTCACTGAGTAAAACGATTGATCTGTGTGTGAGCTAATAAATGTATTTCAAGTGGACACTAAAGACTAATGCTATATACTACACATTGTTAAACTAGCCACAGAACAATCAAATTTATGCATGGTGTAATGGGAAGACAGGACCCCAAAGCCCTGATAAAAGCTTTTTAAATGACAAGCAGATGGTACAAAGAGGTAATACAAAAAGAGGTGCTTTAAAAGTAAATGTAACTCATGTAAATACTATTCACCTGAAACACCTTGCCCTTCTCATGCATCCTAACAGAAACAGACAAGAAATTCATAAATTATTTATGAAATTTTGTAAATACTGTAACTGCGATACATTTGAAACACCTTAAGCTAATTTGCAGTCACCTTGTACTTCACTACTGCCTTCCACCTGTAAAGAACACACTCTTACTCACTGAAAGGTACAAAATCTGAACATGTTTCAGACAAACTGGAAATCATCTGTTGCTCTAAACCAATGTGACTCACTCCTGTTCCTGGACAGCCACAGCTCCTCGGGGTTTGTTGGGAGTCTAAACCTCTCTAAAGGCTTAGAGGAAATTAAGGTCAGTTAAGTCAATAACTGATTCAATTAAAGTCATCAGGAGCTCAAACGACAGAAACTTTCAAGTCTACTGCTAAGTGCACGGTTGAGCACATGTATGAAAGCAATCAAAATAAAGTGCTATGTCATTGAAACCAATTACCATCAATTAGACAGAAAACTGATTAATTCATACAAATAGTTATTTACCTTCAATTATATGGAACTGTGGTATAGTATGGTTGATACCTGAATGGCCTCAAAGGCTTTTGGCACAAGAACTGGCATCTACAACGACTGAGTAATTATGTAGGCCAAGGATTTCTTCTGGTGTGTGGCAGGATTATCAGTATCTTCTTGTCAAAACTATTTAACCACTAACACAGAAGTACTGTACCTGACTGACAACCACTCAAAGCTTTATAAATAACATAAGGGTTTTATGTCAGAGGTGTCAGCAAGCTCCCATGTCTAAACTTGATCTGCTACTGTCAGAATACTTTGCAGAATGGCTAAAGACAGCGGGGAAAAGGGCCTCTGAGAGATTAACATTCAAATTAAGTCTACATAGAAACCTCATTTAAATGAAAATGCATTATAACCAATGAAGCACAAAAAACAGTCATAAATCACTTGCATTTCAACTACCAAAGGCCACAAAAATAGATTAATAAACACATCGGCTTTAATTATTAGATGTATAAGCTCTTTATAATTCATTAAATACTAACCAGTAAAACAAGTTGAAGGTAATCAACTGAATATAACTAGAAGCTGATATCAAGCAATTACAATATCAGATATAACATCCAAGCGCTGCCATAACAGATAAAACTGCGGCTATACCATTTAATTTTGAGAGCATAAAAACATTAAAAAAAGATTACAAAACAGAAGAGGCTATTCAACTTGCTCAATTGATTATTAGTAACTAACTGAGTCAAGAATTTAATTCAGTTCTTTTCTGAAACAAGTTAGACGTTTTTTGCTTCAACCATATGGCTGGGTAGCCTGATCCACACCCACCCTTTATTGTAAAAAGCAGCTCCTGTTCTAAGCTTTAAATGCACTTCCCCTTAGTATGCTTCGATCATTGCATTGAGTTCCACTCTTGATTCTGAATTGGCTTTTTTTATTTTATTCAGGTTCCCTCATAGTCTTTTCTGCTCATGACTTAACTATTTATTTCTTTTTAACCTGTCACAGGTCCTGAAATACATCTCTTCTGTGATTTGATAGCAACAGTACTACTTTTGTTGTGTGGTTACCACAGCTGTACTGTACATAATATTCTAAACATGGTCTCACTGTGCATTGTACAATTTCAACAAAACATCCCTTCATTCAAATTCTACTGTACATTTCTAACAAAACAGTATGTCAGAACAATGCTTTATTACTTCTTTCCCACTTTCCACAGAAAATGAAAATGTGTAAATAAACATCCAAGCTGGAGATTCTTAGCAGCTTCTGCAGAGTTTGCCAAGTTCCATATAATGTTATAATTTGAAAAAACTGACTAGTCTCAGAAACAAGAATCAATTTCTCTCTATTGTTCCTAACAGTGATCATTGGGAGTGCCAATAATATTAATTAAAACACTGATCTAAATATTCACACATCCTATGAAACCATATGAAAAACAAAATGCTGAATGATTACTTTTGCTAATGATAAGCAAATAAGCAACAAATGTATCACAGTGCACTTAAAATGTAAAGTAAACATATTTATACTTCCAGTAACAATAACTGTTTGCACTACATTTTCTTGTGTTAAATTTCAACATGTAATACACAAAAGAAATTACCTGTATTTCCTCAAATTTACTCATTAATTTGGCTGAAACTATTATTCAACGCAACTTACACATGCACACATTTATACAGCTGTGCATTTTGCTAAAGAAATTAGGATGACGTACCTTGCTTAAGGGGTACAACACTAGCGTTTCATCTGAGGTTTGATCCGACAACCTTCCACTTACGAGTACAGAAACCTAACCATTGCTCTACACTGCAGCCCAAAATTGACAAAGTTAAAGAACCTTAACAAAGTATTAGTAATCATAGCTTTACTGAGTCCAGAAATAATCTTTAATTATGAACACGGTAATGCAAAGCACAATTTAAGAAACACCTACATCCAATTAATTTACTGAACAAAGGTAAACAAACTGATACTTTGTGAGAATAATGAAACTGATTTAGGATATTGAAAAATAGAGAACTGGGGAGATTAAAGTTGAAACAGCTATAATCAGCAAGTAGTTAAAATTATTTGGCATTGTATTACAATTCCATAGCATGAATGCTTCTAAAACACTAATTATGGCTAATTAAAACCAATGAAAATAAATTAAAAAAATAAATTTAAAAAGAAATGAGAAACAAAAGATTGAAAGACTCTCATCCCTGCTGCGACATTCATGAAAACCCAATGCTTCTGAAGAGACAACATGGATATTCTCTCCGTGGGAGAGAATGAAAGAAAGCCACTCTGTCAGAATACTTCACAGAAAGAAGCTCAAGATATCAGAAACAAAGCATCACAGAGGGAGCTGCAGATGTCAGCCAATGTGTGAAGGAGCTGGATTCTAGCTCTTCAGCTCTCTGCTAAGGTGAGACAGAGTCATTAATATCTCTGTTTTGAATTTGTTTTCTGAAGTTCTGCTGTGACCCATTCAGTGCAAGGTCATATAAAATAATGACCACTAAATGCCAGTCCTGAAGCAGGCACAGCACCACAGTGCAGTCGCCCTTTAGTTCTATACACCTCACTGCACTTAGGAAGAACAGGGCTAAGACTCTTTTGTGTGGGCAATGTGTGTGTGTGTGTGTGTGTTATGGCAGCTGACTTCTTCATTTGCAAGTAGCTGCTCTTATTTTTTGAATGCATATCGCCCTTGTGAAAACATCTATAGTAATAGCAAATACCTCCTGGGAGCATCCAACGTGTAATTGGAGTCTCATTCAAGAGTTTTGGTTTCTTTTTTAAAGACAAACCAAAAGAAGACCATAAAGCAAGTATTGTACAAAATGAATGGAAGCTGTTTTTCATGAATGGAGGCATCTTTAAACTGGACTTAAAATGAGTAAACTGAACCCTCAAGCCCGGGATGATATACAGGATACAGGTTAATTTCAGTTATGATTTTTGCTATAATGCACTTCCAGTATACACTATGTACATTTACCGCTAGGCATGATTCTTTTGCATATTTGTGCATACCTCTATGTCCCCCATCATGGTCAAGTGATGCTGATGATATCACATTATTTTGTAGCACTCCTACTACACTCATCCAGAAGGCCAGGCCATATCCTGAGAACCTGTGCCTCTTCCAAAAACAAAATCCACCTCAATACTAGTTGCCTACGGCATTTACATGAACCATGCAAAATCGCAAGGGGCTTTCAAGGAAACTCAGAAAACAGTGCTGAGAACACTTCATCATAGAACTATTTTAAAACATGATGCTTTATTGGAGGACTGAAGTGCAAATAAATGATCATGACTTTAAAAGGTTGGCATTCCTCTCTCTGAGATCAGACCCCCAACTGGATTTGTTGTGAACTTACCAAGTACTTGTGGCACAGTGATGAAGAAACCAACCAGCATAACTCATTAAAAATACATTCATCACTGGTTTTGATGTATGGATTAAACAGAATGTTCTTGTTTTGCTCCATGTCATACCTTGATAATCCCACTAATGAGGGCCCTTTATAGCTGGCAAGGAAAGGATGCCTAACCTCTTCTTCTAATCACATGAAAGAATGTACCTTCAGACTGCAAAGATATCCAGAAAATACAGATCTCTTAATTGATCTCCAGCTGTTCAGCTCTCTCAGTACTCTTTTTGTTTTAAGGTAAGTAAAACACGGCTTTCCCATTATCCAGGTAAGGCACACTCATAGCAAAAGTGTGCCTCAGAAGAAAGTATCTAATTAGCTTTTCTTCTGTATTCCAGCTCTTTAATGAAGCAATACTTCCTGCTGCAATCCTCGCTGTATATTCACATTGCAAAAATGTTTGTGAAGTTAATTAGGTTTTTATTTTAAAATGCTCAAAGGATCTGTTGTGTATGGCTAGTACTTTAAACTTTCGTTTCGTACATGATTTCAAACTATTCAATCATGGTTTTGCAATGCAAATCAAATGTGGGAAAAGGGAAATGCAGGAAGCAAACCAAATATTTGCAACAGTCCATACAGAAAATCAGTTAATCTACAATATATCTCCTAAATACTATTATATGAGAAAACACACAGTGGAGTGCTACATGAAGTATTTAGAAAATATAAATATATTTTTAGTGCTTCTAATGGGAGGTTGCTTAAAGCAATCAATGCCATAATCTTTTCCCTCTTACCACTTGCTGTTTTGTGTTTCATAGTGAAATAAGGAAGACTGAACTTTACTGCCATACTGTATTGAGTACAAGACTGCTGTCTGGTGATGACTGGCAGAAATCCTTTCAAGACTGTCTGAAACAGTTGGAGTTCATGTAAAGAAAACAGGGAGTCTGTACCTGTCTGTCTTTCCTCTATCGTGTGTGCAGACCAGGCCCTGCTCTGGCTGGGTCAGTACCTGTCTGTCTCTCCTATATTGTGTGTACAGACCAGGACCTGCTGTGGCTGGATCAGAGCCTTTCTGTCTCTCCTGTGTTTATTTTTATTTAGGATCTGTGTGATTTGTGTTCATTCACCTCTAGAGCTAAGCAAGTTTATGACCAATCATGTTTTTTTTTTATAATGAAAGATTTGTGTTTGCTGCTTTTAAAGGGATGCAAAAAATTGGAAAAAATCTATCATTTAGATTATATAGAAAAATCTATCATTTAGAAATATAATTCTGTCTTTATTTGGCACTGAACAATAAAAACACTGGAGCACCTGCTCTTTGGAAAACTGACAAGCATGTATAGCTCTGTACACAAAAAGGTGCATCCTGTAAACTCCAGGACCTTGTACGCTTGATTACTTCCAGTTGACAAAGCAATGGCTTCCAAACTCATATGAATGCTGTTAAGTAAATCAGTACATAATGGTTTTGTAAAAAACTAAACCTGCTGCTATCATGGAATGTGATTACAGAGATAAGGAAGACAAGATTTTTTTTAGAAATGTGATTTAACTTGATTAAATGTCTTTAACAGTTAAATGTTCATTAACTTTTTCTTCCGGTTTTACACAATCTGATAATTAAAATTCCTTCCATTGTTGGAGAAACAACAGTGTAATTCTGAAACACAAATGACTTGTACTTAAGTAGACTTTTTAATAGGCTTCCATTAGAAACCTGTTGGGCATGTATTGCATTTTTGTAGTGCAGCCAGATAGTTAAGTGATGGCTCTTTTATGTTTCAGCCTTTGTAATCAGAAGTGTTATCATCTTGTAACCTGATCTTATCCGCTATGCAAGACTAAGCTGAATCAGTAGTGGTATGGGAGATATCTGAAGAAAATCAGGTTGCTGCTGTTAGTGCTGTTGGTGGACCAACACATACAGTAGGTGAAACTCTTCTTTCTGGACCTGAAATGCAAAGCCACTGCTCCAGTATGGTGACAGGGGACACAGTCCTATAGGTGGTGATCTCAAGTTAATGACTTGCACATCAATGAACACATAGCATTGTTCATGGGTTTTCTGGCTAAATTCCTCTCTGGGCTTGTACAATATGACCTACAGTATTTTAATTCTGCTGGTGTTAACAATAAAAGCAATTTCTCATTTCTCTTCAGGTATCACCCAGGTGGCCACTGTTTTTCCATTATAGTTGGAGGTGTTCCACACCTGCAATATACAGTATGTCAAGCGTTTCGGGTTGAATAGTGCTACAGGAATGCAAGTAATTATTAATTATAAACCAAACCATCTCAGATATTTTGAATAATGTCTTCAATCACGCATTTGCTAGTAATAAGTAGCAGAAATGAGGAAGCTTATTAGTTTAATAAGGAAGACATTTAATAAAGTAGATGGTAATAATAAAAGGTGGGCTAACAGAAATATCAGATTGCTACTGGTGATGAAAGAAAATGTTTCCATCAATCTACTTTGCTAAGTAAAAAAGCATAAGCCAAAGGTCAAAGTCAACGAGTTATAAACTTATAGTTATTAAGCCAAAACGGGAATGTTTATAGTGTGACAGAACAAAATACATATGAATTGAGAGGACATAGATATTTCTAACATTGTGCTGTCTTCATTTTTTTTTCTTTCATGTGAATCAAAGTAAAAACTCTCTCAGGCCTTTTTGTAGTTAATTCCAGAGTTTTTACAATAATTTAACATAAAAGAAGGGTTTCAGAAAAGGCTATACACTGTAAATCAAAGGTGTCTGTCAAACAAATGAACAAATAATAAATAATTACATAACGAAACCTTGAGGGCCCAAGCTCTGTTGTTGAGACAAATCAATTCACTATTCAATAGAACATAAGAAAGAAGAAATAAAAGAAGCTTATTTTGAGATAAAGTGAAAACACGTGTAGAACGAGAGCAGACAATGTTTAGCTAATTATTGTAATCTACAAACGTGTTACATTCCTATTAGCAATCTAAATATTCAATACTAATTAAAAAGAGCAAAGTTCCAGGGCAATTTTAATCCAAGCTCAATGTAACGATACGGATCAGTCTGTCTTGGCAAGCTGGCAAACAAACTATGAGTTAATCCTTTCCCCGGAGTAGCCGTTCAAAATTTCATACCAGCAAACAGCTATTACACTGCATTTGCACACTGTTATACAGCTATTAGGCATAATTGTCACTAGTGTGACAGCTTGTCAAAATCCATCTTAATAATGGGATGACTCCTGAAGTATAAAATATCCTATTAATGAAAAAGGTTAAAAGTCAGCAGAATCCTGGCAGTAAAAAAGGTTTTGCACATACTATATGAAAAGAGAAAAAAGAGAACCAGATTTTTGTCTGTTGTTCAATGAAAATCTTGCACTATTTTAGAAGGAAAATAGAATACTAGAAGAACTAAAAAAAATGCAATGATAACTAACTAGCCATCAGAAACAAAACTTTCTATCCATAAATTATTGGATATAACGTGAATCATAATTTTTATCTTCTCCTTTCACTGTTTGCAATCTCTATCCTAGTGCCAGTTCATTTACTTAGTAATTTAAGATTCATAGGTATGCTTCAACCGTGACTGACGCTAAATTGGGTGTAATGTGTTAGAAAATGGCAGTTGTTTACAATAATTAATCAATTCCAACCACACAGTCAAACACAGTATCTAAAAATGATGCATATTTAAAAAGATCTGAAAAGTGAAACATTTATTGAAATTTGAAAAATACTATTTGTTCATTTTTTTTGCAAATGGGAAATAATAAACATAGATGGACCATACAGCAGTTAGAACAAACAGGTTGTTTTGAAGAATTCTTACATTGTTCATTACAGTGGCGTTACAGAGAAGGGCTATTCAGGGCTGTAAAATGTTTAAAGATGATTAATATGACCTTCTTTCCAAATTGTCTTTTTGGGTTTGGGTTGTAATTTGAACTCAAATCCAATTCACATATTTCAAATGAGGGAAAAAAAGCACTAGAACAATTGTTAGAAAACATTTTGCATGATATTGAAGCTAATACTGCTTTGTGATGGACTGGCATCCCGTAGGCTTACCCTGTGCATACTGAGTTAGTGTCCCGCTTGTCACAGACCTCTGTATGATGAAGTAGCCATGGATAACGGACAGGTGACATGAAAGAAAGACTGACTTGGTGATGTACAGTAGCAAAACAAACCAAAATGTGAAAAGTCAGTAGTTGAAAAACTACTATCTGAATCCAAATGAAGAAAAAGTAACCAACACAGTTATGAAAAGTTGCATATTTTCTTAATTAAACCTGACAAATGACAAACTGAAATGAATGTGTTTCAGTTAATTACAGAATAATCAAGATCAAGTACATTATATCGGTTGACGACACAGAGAAATTAAAGCTGAAACTAAAGTTTATTTAAGAATTATCTATATATTAATCTGTTTTTGTTATAAAGTTGTATTCTTTATGTTTCAATGTACTATTAAATGCCTTTTCAATGTATTATTTTAAAGAAAAAAAAACTTCGGGTTTTTTAAAGGGGCGGCATAAACAGTTACAGTAGGTTGTAACGGACAATGGCAATTTAAAAATTAATTATCTGAATGTGAATGTAAAACTTGTGTAATGAAAGCATGATGTGTGATTATTTTAGCATCCATTATAATTTTACCAGAAGCAAACACAAACAATGAGAATTTCAGAACTTTGGGACTTGTAGCAGCAAGCCTAAAGGTTGTTTCCTTCTGTGTTGGTCAAAGACCTTCCTAAGCCAATTCCATATTCACGTATGTCCGGATTTCCTCACTCTTCAGCTTACCATAGCGAACCTCTGTTAAAGTACTTTTAAAATGCCCCCAAGAGTAAACCGTAAGAGTAAACCTCCAGTATCTCATTTGCACAAATGGGCTTTTACAAATGTTTTGATTTCCATTGTTGTGTCTTCTGAGAGGGTGTTTATTGAAAGAGTCCATATTTGAACAGTGTACTATATTTTACCTTACTAGACTCCTGACCAATGTGAGGAATGAACAATTGGTGTTTCCACAAGTCAAGTACAGAAGTAATGAAACTCTCTCATATAAAGTAATGAGTCTTACAACACCTGGTCATCCAGTACAAATGAATTACCCTATTTCTTATAATTCTTTGATAAATAATTATATTTCTCTGTCTCAAATGTTAGGTTTGACACAAGTAATGCAATGCAAAGGAGATCAAAATAAAGACTGAAATCATGGGAACAAAGTATTATGCAAAGTGAAAGAAAGGTGTTCCATTTTGTCTGGATTACAAGTTCATAACTTGTATGATAAATGGCAAAAATCAACAAGCAGTGAATCCGAAAGGTTTTATGCAAGAAAAACGTGTTCACTGTGCTTAATGCACCAAAGCTAACAGGATGCTATACCAGCTTTGTTTATTTTTATAGGATCTCAGTTTACCTGAAACTTTTTAACAGGGTTGTGACTTTATAAAAAAGCTCATTCCAGACTATAATAAAAAGGGACTGTGTACTGCTCCATGCACTTTAGTTGACTGTTGATAAACAACAGTATATACCTCAGCAATCCTATTAAAATCTGGATCAAATGACCCTGTTCATTAAAATATTATAAATAATTATAAATAAATTAAAATATAAATATGTGCAGTACAGTGATAAAGTGCTTAGTTGTACTGTTTAAGAACAACAAAAATAAAACCCTGTGTAAAATTACTCAGATTTTCAAGTTCCAGTGCCTGAGGTACAGTAGTCTTCAAAAGAAAATATAACAAAAGAATTATATGATCCTGGTAATTTTAAAAAAACATTGAATTTTTTTAATTGAAAAATTAAAGCCTTGAGTGTTCTTGGCTTTAAAGAGAGTTTTCTTTCTTTATTCCTACTTTATTTTCTCCAAGGATTTGGCAACAGAAGCATATCTTGGAAATATAACAAACGTCCAAAAACAGCTCAAGGGAATCATGGCAGAACTGCTTCTTGAATGATTCACTTAGTCCGGTTGTGCTCCATATTCTGCCCATCCACTCAGAATGGTTTATCTCTTCTATTTTTGACCCAGGACCTGCCTCACGCTATTGAATGTACTGAACAGTTATAGGGTTAAAAGAAAAACATGAAAGAACACTTCAGACAGTGCCTGGAAATAGAACCCTGCCACAGGACTTAAATGTCAACTTGAAACATTTATGCCACTAGTCTTCCACAGACCTGTGGCCACAGCATTTCACTTTCCAAAAGACCTGTCATTTCTAATAAAAAAGAATGGATTACAGCCTTAAGATATCAAAATGTTCATGTTTTCTAACAACTTTTTTTCCACGCTTCGGGGTCTTAGGTGTTGTTGGCTTATATCACTGCCTGAAGTGCAGTAACAGGGAACTTCTGAAATAGAAATACATCTTTGAGCACCAAAGAGCTTCTGGACTGTAAGGTATCATTTTTAATCCGAAAGCAGATTTCATTCTGTTGATTTATTCAATTACTATTTTTTTCATGGCCATTATATTGAATGAAAGGACTCCTCTCACTTGCAATTTTTCTATTTCTTCACAAATATCATATGTCAGTAGAAACTTAAAAACCTACCATTTTTTACTCTACCAAACAGTGTTGTCTGAGCATTATATAAATTATATATATATAGTACATATATATAAAGTACATGCAGAATATAAGCATGTACCCCACAACTGGGAACAGCAAGCATTCTGTCGTAAACATTGCAATGGAGAGCTTTAAAATTCTGTAAATAATCCACTGCCTTGTTATAAGAAAATCATTCACACGTTTGCTTCATCAGCTTGGAAAAAAACATATCTCAGCTGGCAAAATCCTTGAATCATAAATGCAGCATAAAAAGCATAAATGCCTATTTTGTGGGAGAAGGAACCTTCTGAAATTTTCCATTATAAATCCACTTCAATTATCATCCTTTTTTAATATATAGAATGTTTTGCTTCTTAAGTGTCACTCAAGGCTCAATTAACCACCTTTTGCCATTGCAGTTTGTGGCATATCTATTCATAGATTGTTTTGATAGAAACAGCGGTTCCATAATTAAAGGAGTTAAAAGAGTTTGCCTTGTGCGCAGAGATAAGTGTTCTTTTTCCGACACATATTAATTGGTATGAGATGGATTAACTGATGAGAAAAACAGTTTTGTACCGAACACTAAAACACATTCTGGCACCTGCCTCTGCTCCATAATACAATTTAAGCAATGTAGTCTCCTGAAATGTCAAGCTTTCAAGCACAGAACAGAAAATGATATGCAGGTGTTGTGGTATTAAACAATAAAATAGTTGAGGAATAATGCATTTCGGCACCCCTGGGACAGATCCAAGGTTGCTGTGATTTGACAAAACCACATTTAGTTTTTAATGACTGGTGTACTCCCATAAACAACACTAATTCCATCAGGCAGTGGACAGACAAAAAAGAATATGATCTCTATCGTGACCATGCATTAAATTAAACCCGGGTATGGGAAGACTTTGTTAAAGAAATCTTTTAAACCTTCGACCTGTAGCCATTGAACCTTGTTAAACATGCTGTTCATCCCTCAGCTAATAATATAAGAAACGAACCACAAGTATTCGGTCACTGCTTGATGAAAACAAGAACTTAAATTGTTTTCTCTGAAATTGCATTTCAGATAAAAAAGATTAATAACAAACAGCTGCCTGGTTATATTATGATTAATTTTGCTTTGTGCAGCCAAAAAGACAAAGATAAAGACAAAATCAAATATGTACTTAATTTGTTCTCAGTGTGAGAATATTTTATGTCTTTTTTAGTTTTCTTCAATGACATCAATAAGGGGATTATCAACAATTTAGTACAAGTGCAAGCAATCATCACACAACATGCATTCACTGTATGCTCTTCTAATGCTACAATAATACACCTAGAAGAACTGAAAAGGAAACTGAAAATGAAGTGAATAGACATATTTTGCACATGTACAACTCTTTTTTCCAGTATGTTGAACAACATACTGTACTTTTGTGGACTAAAAAAAGCACCTTCAAACTTCTGCTACACTGTTAACCATTTTAAAAGTTACATAACTCCATCTACATCTATGGGGGCAAATATGAAGTAATCAAACAACCTACTGTAAACCAATCTGCTTTGAGAGTTTTCAACGTTGACCTTAACTGATTGTCGAGCTTTGTTCACCACCCAAGTGAAATTTGGAACCTAAAGTGGCATGAATGGAATCTTATCAGGATTGTTCTTATCACTCTCCATAAACAGTGGACAGGCCACCTGAAGGAAACCAAAGATTACGCAAAGCGAGATGATCAATCTGCCAAGATGGACAAAGCATGCCATTATTAAGCTGTGGTGGGTCACAGCATCTGCCAGATATCATGCGCTGATACAGCCTGGTGAGTATCAATACTCTAAAAAAGCACACAGATAATTGCTTCTTGTCATGTCCCTGCAGCAATGACAAAGAACATTGGTGAGACTGTATCCAGGAAGCCTTCTAACTCAACTCTCCAATTATGAGCGTGAAATGTTTCAGGCCAGTCAGAAAATACAGTATATTCTTAATTTTTGTATCACCTTGCCAACAAAGAGAGCTCAATGAGCTGGAAATATGTGGAGAAGGCAGTAAACATTAGGAAATATAGGTGCTTCAGATATCATAAATGTGTCCTTTTGTTAGGTACAGTACAGCACAGTGGAGAGCATCAGTACTGAATCCTGGAACACATTTCAAATAATTCAAGAAGAAAATCACTTAAGCTTCATGTTAACACTTCTTCCCACTTAGTATAAGAATTTCTTTCACTAGTTTTCTCCACATTTTTATGTAGAAATAAAATGCCACATTCTTTAAATCTACCTGACTTTCCAATATGAAGCTCTCAGTTATAAAAAGTGATTCAACACTTCAAAATTGTTTTCTTCTTTAGTATATTTTATAAACCTTCTGATTGTAGAACGCATGCAGAACTTCTTAACATGATAGGAAAAATCATGATCTTTTGAGATCATTAATCTATGTACTGTGATATCATGACTTTTGCTAGCAGAATTTTCTCTTTTGTCTTAATTACACTGTTAACTCAGAGTCCTTGCTTAAATGACAAACAGAGCACAGCATTTTTATTGTGACAATTATTTTAGAGTTCAGTCACACCTGACAGCCACCATTTAAAAATCTGTATTTTATTGATAAGAAATATTACGAAGAGTAAATAGGAGTATGCCCTATTTGTGCAATACCTTTTTAGGATACCATGAGGCATAACATTTTCACAGATTATTAAAATACAGTATACTAAAATCCCCAACTCTGTTTCCCACTCTCTCTGTGGGCACAAAATCCCATAAACTGTAAAGCTGTAAGTATGGTTTACTGACATGTATTACTTTATATTGCACCTGCAGGGCACGACACAAGCTCTCAGTACTCAATTACTAACTTAGGCCATGTTTCAATATCAAAGGAATCCAAATATCCTCAAGTTTCTTCTGTCCCATTAAAATGATGTCACAATTAGATTATTTTTTGAACTGATGCACAGTAACTGGTTTAATCTTGTTACATAATGCCAAATATTATATAAATTGAGAAGTATTATTCATTCATGGTTGAGTGATAAGGGCAGTATAAATATACAGTATCCTTTCAACAACCATCTTCTTGACCTTGCTTTCTTGACAATGCTGGTGACAATGCCAGAAGGGGAATGCCTATCTATAAAGCAGTTAAAAGTGAATAAAACTTTCTGTTATCTCAGACTTCCTTAAGTGAAGAACTGGGTGCCTTTTACATCTGCAAAGTATTTCCTTAGGAAAACACACAAGCGCAAAACCAAAACCCATGTATCAAAAGTCCCTAGTTGAAGTGCTTCCTTCCGCTGAGAGATACAGGCATTGTTACACTGTCTAGGTTAAGCTCTCCCTTTCTATCACAGGAAGCAGCAGCAGCACTCATAAAAATAGTGATGAGTTTCTCTCTTCCTGAATTCTGTGTATAAAGAAATGGTTTGATGGGGGAGGGGGAATCAAATCACAAGCTCATTGTCAAAGATTACTACACAAACATAAATCCATCGTTTTGAGGCAGGGAGAACAGTAAGAGACTTCTGGAGTCTGCAGGGGTACTTAGTTTAGAATCTCCTCCTACCACATGAGAAACTAGGTAGGGCAGAAAACAAAAGAGCTGTGTTGATGTCCATGATTATTACATGCAGTTCAAGAGAATATCAACAATCCCTCAGCTTCTGAACAGTTTTAAGGAAGCAAAATCAACATGCATTTGAGTATTTACAGTTTTTCATTATAAAAACACATACAAAGGGGATTTACAGGCTTGGACATACGATTAACACTACATTTTCATACATTCCTCTGATATAAAAGTGGAGCTGGAGACAGAGAATAAATGTTTTCAATCAATAGCAGCAGCAAAAGGGTGAAAAAGAGCAATACTCATGCTTATATAAAGGCGAGTATGGGAGTTGCCTTTTCCAATAATAATGTGGTCAAAACAGACTTGTCTTGTCAAATACTTTCACAGTGACAGAATGCTACAAGCTCCATCTTGACAGTGCAATATTGGTTTTCTACAAGGTTGATAAATGTGTTGGTCATTTGTGTCAGACAGTCAGTAGAGTAAAGCACTATAATGTGCTGCAGGTGTTCTGTTGGTCTGTTTAACCTTTTTGATTAATTTTCATGCAAAACTCTTCCCTCCTCTTTAAACCAAGCTTGATATATTTCTAACCCACCACTTTTTAAAAATGGTAAGTTGTTGAAATGCATTTTTTCTTCAGCTGAATGATAGAGAGACTGTGTTTTAACATTTAGAAAGCTGTGGTTTTCCATTTAAAGTCAGAGAAGAAAAAAATAAAATTAATATGGTAGAAGCTTTCATCCAGCTGGACACAAGTGAAAATCCTGCATTATTTAACAGTTAGGCAAGTAAGCTGCATCCATCAGCGTTACACTAAATTTCAACATGCTTCACGCAATTCTGTTCTTATTCTTACTCAGAAACATAGAAAGCCAATTTCATTACTAGAAAACCACCTGAATCCATTTAATTTAAACTGACTGCACAGAATTAAGGCATAGAGTTTAAAATAATATATAAATATTATATTTTATAGATTTCCCTATAGAGATAGCATTATTTATTCACAACTGAGCACCATGAAAGCACAATATGTCCACAGAATTTAATCGGGTGTCTAGAAATACAAGTTGTGTTATGAAGAAAGAATCACAACACAGGAAGGTGAGAAGATACTGTAACTGCTTTCCGTGACAAATGTTGGCTATCTTTTCTGCAGAGGGGAGGTGTTAAGTATTGTTAATTAACTCTTCTCCCTGACCTCTTAGGTACCACACATTAATAACTGGGAAATACAGCCATAGCTCAATATTTCTATTTGCCACTTAAAAGTGCCAAGAGAAAAAAAAAACATGGCTGAGATATACTGGCTACAAATTTGGATGTTACATTAATGCTCTACAGTATTTAAATATATTCTTATTCCTCTGTCACTGAAAAGGTCTACTGTTTGTGTGTGTTTATAATGTTACAAATGGGGGGTTGCAAAAAAAGTGAATATTAGGAACTTACCAAGCGGATTACTCAATAAGTAAAATAAATTACTTAATTCCCAACTTGTAAGGATTTTGCCAAGAATGTACAGTACCTGAGTGGTTCGTATAGTTAGAGGCACATGAGATTTTAGCACTCCAGCACAGCTTTGGTGAAAAGTTTAATAATTCAGGCACACCTGGTCAAACAAATATTTATTGACAATGACAAAACACACACTATACTACACACCACATAAACATACAACACACAAGTTTCCTATGTCTATAACACCCAGAAAAACCCAGCCTGCCACCTGTATTAGACCCATGAATAATTCCTACAGAGGCCAAAATAAGAGATACAGTAGTGCATTCTAAGATAAAACAATCTACAGTTAAATCTCTCTGCAAACCCGAATGCCACAAAATAAATGGGAACCTATCTCCCTATTTTAAAATACACCCAATAAGCAGGAGAGGCAGTTTAAACTGGGGGATTCTAAAGTTCTGTGTTTTCAGGGAGCAGCAAGCTCTCTCAACAAGGTTCAAACACTTAGCTCCGATCTGGTCTTCCCAGAGTGATCTCGGAACAAGGACCTCTTGCCTGTTACATACTTTATCTTCTGTCTCCTCCTGTCTTCTCTCTCTCTCGTTGTCTGATCTTTCCCTCAATCCTTCTGTCTTCATCTGATTTTATATGCTGTCTTTCTGGACTGTTGACTGAAACTTAATCATTTACACAGAACTTAACTAATTAATGTAAACTCTACAATTGATTTGATCACTGAATCTGGATCCCCTACATCTCAGCAAACATCCCCTTTTGCTTTGAAACTGGAAATGTTTACATTGCCAGGTTTTACCCATTGTTTCAAAATTCTTTTTAAGACACATCCACTGTGTAAACAACATTTACAGTTCATATTTTTCCATAATAGGTAGCAAACACAATGATCATCATCATCATCATCATCACCACCACCACACCATAAGCCCCATTAATTCTAATTTCAGCCTAGCTCCCACTCAATAGATGTCCACATCGCACTCAGGTTTCTATTCCGTCACCCGAGGCAGAACATGGGCTTGGGTTGTGGGACTCCAGAATATGCTTCCTAGCCATGTTGTGGAAGTTGATATCCCGTTTTATTTAAAGAAACAGCTGGAAGGGATCCTCTGATCAAATAGTTAATCAGTACCAAACATGCTAGATGGGTCAAAAGGCCTACAAGTTTGATCCATTCTTATGTTCTTAACATACTGTACATTAAATGACCTCGAAGAAGAGATGACCACTGCAGATACAAGAAGCTGCAGTCTCCATAACAAAGATCAGGGGCACTTGCATGCACATGGAATATAGATGGAAGGAGAATATCTCAATTTCTGTCTGTGCTGCACATCCATCAAACAAAACTGAAAAGCCAAACCTACACTCTTCCACAACATCATTTAGCATTGGCATTAGCATTGGAACCGGTACAGAAAACTCAACAGTTTACTGACTGCCAATGGAGGAACTTCAGAAGTATTATTCACTGTATGTGCTAGTTACTTTTACAATTTTTTCTCTTTCATTTTTAGAGTTACAATGCCAACAAGCATACAGGGGCAGGGATGTTTCTCACTTCAGAATGTGAGCAGGTTATAAACGTGACAGACATCCTATTTTAGTTAATTTAAGATGTTATTACTGCATGTGAACAGCCTAATGAAGGTGATAAGCAATGGCTCATAAACCTGGAAATTGATAACATCCTGTCATCCTTTTACATGACTAGCACTGTGGAAAATGTTTCATTAAGCATTCCTTTCATCCTCTTAATATGTTTTTTTTAAGTACCTCTTTTAAAAAGAATGAACAGATTATTTTATATATTATTATACTGATGAATATCTGCAAATTCTATAGTTGTGTTTTGGAAGAAGTGGTCAGTAAAGTCCATCTATTGTGTACAGTATAATCGTGTAATCAGAAAACAGGCATGTCTTCTGACTTATTCATTTGCACCTATGGAGGGAATTGGTACTATAGTATCATTTTTTGTAGTTCATAGAACATTGTAAATCCAACAAAGAATAATTCTGGCAACCACACACACCATATTATCTCACTGGTGTCTATAATGAGCTGCATTTCCTTCGATATCTGTTTCATTACTCGTTTTATTTTGAGCTAAAATGAATGAAAATAGCTTTGGTCAAATAATCCTACTGAGTTATATTTCTCTTAAAATGAAATGTAATTATTGCTACACAGCCTTGTTTATTGTCCTTTTAAAGGCACATTTTGAAAACATTCAGAACAGTTCATTATTTATATCTTAATATGAAAACAGAAATTAAATGTAAGCCTTCCTTTTGCATTTCAAAGGACAAATAAAGTAACTGAAGGCTAATTCTCTGGATTACAACTTCCAACTGTCTTCCTTATACTGTAAATGACCATGGCTTTTAATAGAAACCGTTCAGCAACATTTTTTATAAGAAAAGAGATCCTATAAGGGGCACAAATAAACCTAAAACATATCTAAAAAGGGCATTATGGCTATCATAATATTCCAATTACTGTTTCTGTACAGGAGATTATTCTGTGTATGCCAATAAATACCTGCTCATCAGGAAAGAAAAAAAATGCGGTGCAAGAAATACACTATTTGCTATGCAACATGAAGAACAAAAATACAGATAAAAAAGTAAAAGCTGTCTGAAATGTAGTGATGCAGCAGACAAGCTGACCCTTTCTATCTCTTGTAGACACACAAAAACTTTCATCAGTATACAGTTTGTTTTTATTGAAGAAGCACTGCAACAAAAGGCCAGCTAATATGTTACTCTGTGCCTTCTAGTCTTTTTCTATTGCTTGCAACAATAGCTGTTGTTTGTAAGGTTTCCAGGCAAATGTATGACCTGTGGCTTTGTTATGTACCCAGCTTCACACACAGACACTTTTACACACTTTTGTTTTCCAGAGAAGTAGGAGAATTCTGGAAACAACTTATCTGACAAGTTATAAGAAACCCAGAAGACCTCATACTATTCAAAGTCAGCATTAACTAAAGGAAGCATTAAATTCAATGTACAATCGCACACAGGATTTATTTGAGAATCACACAAGGAATTCCGATTGAACAGATGAAATTATTGTGGTCTTATTGAACAACTAAGAGTATTGGCAGTTAAAGAGGCAGTTAAAGCAATGTCTACCCAAAAACTTCTGCTCTTTTTTTAAACAATTCATCCAGAAGCTACATCAAGACAAAAACAGCTTTTAATTATTTACTGCCCTTGAAAGATTCATGCAAGGTATAATAATGTATTAACATTACTTTACCATATAGGCTGCTACTTTTATGGTAAACGTAAAAACTATGCAATTGCTGCAGTTTTAAAATATGACATTAAATTGAATGAAGCCTGTTGAGTTCCAGCTGTGTCATGTTTCCTAATGCCCTTCGCAGTTGCAAGGCACAGACAAATTACCTTTGCCTTCCTGATCTCTGTTTTTTTTTTAAAATCACATTTACTTTCATTCTGCACAATAGGCTCCCCAGGCACCGTGAGCCCTACACACATCAATCTTTAAAAGATGAAGTGTGTGAACAGCTTGTGAACCCCAACTGTTCGACGGAAAGTGAGTCACGTACCATCTTCACTTTCCCTGGCAAAGCCAGCTTCCTCGGGGATGGCCTTTCTGTCAATCATTAGTACAGTGATCTAGCTACATGCTGTTAAAACAATGACATCAATTATAAAGTTAAAAATATAAGCACACATGCAGCAGCATGAAAGGGATGGATAGCTTAGTGCGAATGTGTAGATTCTGCCATGTGGAGCTCGGATAATGATGCACAGAGGTATTTGGTTTTAAAATAAATCTTACTGGCACTAGGAAGTTTGCATATCGAGCTGGAAAGTTAAGAGTTGCCTGGGAAGTTTAGAAAAGTGGCACTGTTGGTAAGGCACTGGCTTGTTTGTTTTTCTTTTTGCTTTTAAATATGTATCCGATAAGATCCATAAGATCTTGTCAAAGCATAGACAAAAGTATTCTATGCTAACCATCTGTCCCAGAATTCTTCAGAGATGAAAAATAAAACAGGTGTTAGAGTTATCAAGGGAGCAATGGAATGTGCTAAAATGTTTTTTTTTAGCCATTAATACCCAAGAAAAACTAAAATCAGTGATTTATCAGTATGTAATGCAGTGCCTTCCATTACTAGTTAATAGGGAAAAAAACTAAAACAAATGCAATGCAATTTCTTAAGATTTCATTGGAAAGCACCTAGTGTAGCAACTAGGGTTTGTGAAATAATTTATGAAATTTATGAAAAGTTTGAATTTTTAATTGAAGATCTAAAAGAGCCTAGGGCCACCAGCTTGGAATCTGACCTTGTCAGGTTTAAGAGGCAAAGCAAAACAGGAGCTGGCCAGTACTGAAGTGAAAAAATCTCCAGGAGAAACTAAACTCCAAAGTGTAGCTCCAACTGGTGTATTTAATAATTACAGTACTTCCCTGAATCTCAGAATAGCAGAGCATTAGGAGGACATTTTGTTCCAGGGGTGAATTTAATCTGACTTGCCTTGCTTTTGAATAGGAGGTGGTTATAATTTACACATGATAGGTACAACAGAAAATTGGAACTCCTCTGGCTTTAATTAGCTGCAAATAGGTTAAACACAATAAAAGTTGCGACAACAATAAAATATATCACTGTATGGTGTGTGCCAACAAATTTCCCCTCATGGACAATTAGAGCTTTGACCACTGGGAAGCAGAAGCAGCAGTAAAATCTCTACTCCATGGAAAATGAAGTTTAAAAAAATACACTCAAATTATTGTTCTTGCTTATAGAAGATATTTTATTATAATGCAGGTTTTGAGTTGCATGCCACTCAAAACATCAATTTAGAGAAAATACATTTTCACAAAGTCTATTTGTATATAAGGACTGTTTAAATTTATTAGCTTGTTGTATACTATTTTGGATTTTGACTTTAAATTACATACAGTATGTACTGTATGAAAATAAGAAAATGTCATATATGTATAGCATAGCATATAGCATTTGGTAAGGGTGTCTGCTAAACAAATAATGAAATTAAGAGTATTAAATGGGATTGAAGATAAAACACTTAGAAAATCTATAACTAAGTAAACTTTTTGTTCATTACTTGCAATATTGATGTCTTTGGGAAGGAATATAAAACTATTTGAGTACAAAGAGTTGTATAGACAGGAAGCAACAAAAATGTTTTAACTAGAAAGTATATTTTATTCTTTGCACCAGCACTGTAAAAGTGTTCAGAGACACTGGAGTGAGAGCTCCAAGCATGAATGCTTCTGTCAGATATTGCCTGTCTTTACTTGGTATCATAGTTTTATCGAAGCAGAACTGTTGCAAGTACATTCAGCTTGAGTAGGAAGGCTGTGTGGCGTGGAAGAAGTTTTACTCTACAATTACTGAATTGAAGAGCAGGCAATTAATTAAATTACTTTGCAGAGCAGAACAGTGGAAAACATTTGCTATTCAAGGAATGACAAATGCATGACAGGAGAAGATAGGATGTTTCAAAAATGCTGGCATCAATATCACCCAATCAAGCAGTCATGCCAAGAATTATACTCCACAGTTGACCGAATGGACACTTGTCATTTTTTAAACCTCCAAAAAAAAAAACCTAGAATAGCAAATACAAAGATTAAAGAATGACTCAGAAAGTAGATAGCATTAGCTCCAGAAATAGCATTATTTAGCAACATAACACATCTGTGTTGCATTGCTGCAGAGTAGATCTCCTATTCATGTGTGTACAAACAACCACATTATAACCAAATAATAAAATAAGCCTTCCTATGAAAAAAAAAAGTATTTCCTTAAACAAAAGTAATTTTGTTTCACTCAGAGAAATTTGTGGAGCTACAAAAAGCATATTTTGTAGAAGAAGGAAAATACAGTGGAGATGATTTTATATTTTCTAAACTTGATCAAATCCCCTGCATTTTATAAAGTTTAATAATTATATAAAAATGCAGTTCAACATAATTCCAAGACATTTTCTGCTTTTAAAATAAGATCTATTTTATGTCACTTTGAATAGTGACGGTCCAGTTTTACAGGAGACAGAATTGCTGACAAAGATTGCTTTGTGGTTCAAGGTTTATGGCTTAATCCATATTAATAGGAGCATCTTGAAAAAAGGCAAAGTGGTCATTACATTTTTCATAATCTTCATGTTCCTGCAAGCCACAGATAGCGAGCATAATTAATACCCTTGACAAATGGTGAAATGATGTGACTCTAAAGCATTTTTTTTACTGTTTTGTTTTAAGGAATCTTAATAAAGCATTCTGGATTCTTCTTACATTCGGATAACCCTTTTTAATAAGCTGCAGCACAAGAGCTTTCTTAAAAAAAATACTTGAGATAAGGGGCTCAATTGTTTCATAAATTGGAAGACCAAGGGAAGTATTCCCCTCAGTTTGTGTGGTGACAAGTTCCAAACCATTGGGGGATTTTGACAAGCCAGTCCTGAATTCTCCTTTTGGGGTGAAACCTCAGCATAGAGTTGCTTTGTCATTAGGGCGCCAGCCATTGATTGGCTAGGCATTTGCAAATTAATTAGCATGCTATAACAATGGCTTGTCAGAATATAATCCCTTCAGAAATGGAAATCTTGGTGGATAGAAGGCAGGAGGAGTTTGCCTTTGAAAAATAGTTCACTGGCCTTTAGAAATGTCAACTATTGGTCCTGATTGTAAGCAAAAGGGGCCCAAACCAGTGGAGGATAAAGTAAAAGCAGACAAATTAACCTTTTCTCTCTCTGAAATTTTCCTTAAAAAAAAGACTCCCATCCTTTAATATTTGTTTCCTGCAATGACAAAATGTGTTTCTATTCATTGATTTTTTTTTATTTTTGCAAAGTCACCGAAGCATACAAAAATCAATTCATAATATCCAGAGAATTTTATTTTTTTGTTATGACCTGGCAACAACATCAGGAGAAGGTCCTGGCTGAGGAGTGCATTAAACAATGGTAATGCTTTTATTATATTAAAATATAGGTTTATAATGAATCCTCTCCTGTAAACAGCAAAAAGATACGAAATTGTAAGGAACAGATATTAAATCCACGTACTAATATCCAGAATTTCAAACTCCACTGAATCTCTCCCCACTATTATAATAATTTCACAAGGAAGTAGGGAAACATTGATATATCCAAACCAATCACAAGACTTTTGTGGTCATATTGTTTACACGATATGCCAATATAATTTTGCATTGATTGATTTTTAAGTGAGAGCTGAGAGGAACATTCTGCTGTCAAATAGTACACAGTTGCTATATTCTTTAATTATGTAATTTATTAATCACTCCATTAGTAAAACTTTGTTGTTACAGGTAAAGACTATCTGGTTTAAAAATAAGGTTTATTTTCTGGAAAGAAATATCAATGTTAGAGTTGTTCTGGGAAAAACAAAGCGGTTTTGGAGAAACATTTGTAATAAATACTGAATTTGACCTACTGAATTACTGAGTTTTTCTTTTTCTTCAGTCTTCGGTTACAAGGATACTGAAAAAAAACTCTAACTCAAAACAATTAATTTTCATCTACAAATAGAGCCTGATTTCAGAAAACTGGCTGGCTATATAAAAGGTGAAAAACTATTTGGGGTGTGATCAAAGGTTTGGGTGATGCATGGTGCCATTAATTAAACTAAAATGTCCTATTATACTAGAACATGTCTTTTAGAACTCACAATTTGATTATAAACAACGTTCACAGTTATTATTTTATTAATGTGATAGAATACATTGGCCTATATAACTAAGGTAAGGGAGTGATTTACAGTACTAGATAGTAGTGTAAAACATATCTAGATCATTTAATTTATATTCAAAATATTCAAGAAAATAAGCATGAAAATACTTTTTAAATTCAAGCATATAAGCATATAATTAAGGTCAACGATCTCTTTTTAATGTACAGTATGTGCAAAAGGAAATTATTAGATTTAAAGGTTTATTGAACACAAAACGATCTTGTATGAAGGAGAAAATTTATATTGTTAATGCCATCGCTTGATAGGCACAAACTCTGTTTTTTTAAATGATTATTTCTCACAGCTTTAATACATATCTGAAATCTATCAAGATTCATTTCACACAGTGAATAACAACAAAAATGAGGTAGAAAAAAGCATAGATATCATTAAACTTCTGCCCAGGGCTATATCTTTGATTGTGGTGCTCTTTGCAGCTCTAACGCTTTGTTTCCTGCTGAAATTCTTTTCATTTTCTTCACATTAAACTCCACAATTGGGATCCTCAAGAAAATGTAAAAAAGACAAAAGCATTTTATGTGAATTTCAAGCAGTTCTTAAATGATGGCTATTTTAGATCCTTTTATTCCATTTGCATGAAGTGCCTTGTGAAGTCAAAAGTGGTGATTTGCGTGCTACAGTAGTTTCAAAAGCTAAATGGGTCCAAAGATCACAGCACAGCATAACTATATTCACTGTTGCTGCCTGCAGATACTTAAACTGAGATAAATAAATTATGGCTCTTTTTACAGAAATATTGGAAATAATGCTTACTATTTAATGAAAGCCTTAGAAAGTATTTTTTCCAGTAGGTTCATCATCTGACAGTAACACACTTAATACTGAGAGATATTAAACAGACAAAAACTGCCAATGGTTTGCATACTCTAATGGTGCATTTCTGTCTTATATACGCATACCAGTGGAGCACAACAATGTCTCATATACGGTACATCCAAGTGAAAACTAAGAAGCAGCAATCCTCACTGAAAAAGAAGCTATGAATGTAATAAAAACAGACATCAATGACACTTTGTAAGTATACTGTTGTTCTCTTAAAACATTTTAAGTGTAACACTGTTGTTAGGGTATTAAACTACAGTTGGTAACAAAACAGTCTAAATCCTTAAAATGGTTGAAAGCACACCTTGAAAACACAATACCTCTACACTGACGTGTTTCAGTTTTAAAGACAATTATATATGAACCAGTGGTATGTAATTTATATAATGTTTTAAGATGCCACCAGCCTTCTTTGAATAACTACTAATATTTCCTCCATAATATAAGGTATGAATATCCACATGAATCTCTACCAACCTGGCAGTGATATAGCAGACCTGAATTTCTGGTCTGTTTTTCAAGCAGAGACTCGGCAAATGCCAAAGCCAGCTAATTTTAACCAGAGACGAGGTTTTCCTGGGTGACAAGTAAATATGGTGGCTCCTGGGCGACACAGACTCTGGAGTGGCTGTCACTCTGGTCCTTGGGGCACGTTCCACACATGCCAGCCAGACGTGCCAACTCCAGCAATCTCCAGTGAGCAGCGTCACTCAGATGTAATTAATCATACAATATAAAAACATACTTCATCTCAGGGAGCTTATTTTGTTTGGATGCCACATCCTAAGCGCTAATTATGTGGCAGATATTTCATTATGAGCTGTAAAACTACAGAAAAAAAGGATGCATACCAGTAAGGCTGAAATGAAAATGTCAAGTAAAGTTAGATCACTTTTTTGATTGTGGAGGGCATGATTCATTTCTCCCACTGTTTGGTGTGCTGTAGTCACCCAATGTGAGGGGCAGACCTGTGTCTGAGCTAACTGGCCGGGGCTCAGAGCTTCTCCAACACACCAGCTGCAGTCTGCAGCTCATTTCAAATCTACGCCCTGAGCTGAAGCCAACCAAACCATTTGCGGTTTAGTATGTTGAAAATTGCACCAAAAGAAAAAAGTTCACTTTAGAGACTAACCTTGAACCCATGTCCACTCCTCTTCCACAGTTTACAAAAAGCAATGTGTAGTCGTGAGAACTGTAGATTTAAACTGTTGCTTTTCGGTAGCAAGTAGCCCCCACTCTACATGTCCTGTGTGATCCTATGGCTTTGATTTCATGCCGTGTTGCCCTTTCAATTATTTTAATGGACACATTTAATAGTTAATGACTTTGGTTCAAAATGAGGGGCCATGGTAGGATATCCCTTAAATGTCCATGTGCCGTGAAGAGCCATAAAGAAAGCATGTAATGAAGTTTCTTCAAGTGGAACCAAAATATGCCCATGATTAAAAACACTTAAGCTGGCATCCTTTTATAATTTGCTGAGACACTTCACAGCATTAAAATTACCAGAAAGTTTTTTCTGCATTACCACATGTTCAGCTGCTAAGATTTTTTTTTTAATCATAGCAACACTCAATAACTTCCTGGGCAGCATTTTGACAGTTTTCATTTTGATTAATAAATGTTTGTAATCTTTCAGATTTACGCTGAAGCACACATTTTTATGATTTTACTAAAAAGGAAACAAAAATCTTTCCCTGTCCATTTTTACCACAAGCGCTGCTTGTTTAAACACTGCACAGAGAATACAGCACATACAGTATATAATAAAATGACTCACTGGATCTCATTAGGGCATGACCTCAAATTATGTTTTGGACAGCATATCTCAGTATAAGTACGTGGAACATCTCATGTAATGTACAAGTCACAGTTAAAACCCAAGATTTTTCTTTCTGTTTAAGCTGTTAACACTGAATATAATCCAAACTGACAGTATTCAGTGTCCATAAGGAACACAAACAGCAGTTATTTTTTATATTTCCATTTTGTCTGGCAGACAATAATTCTTATACTAAACAGAAAATGTAACCCTCAGTTTTTTTTTTGTATGAGTAGAGACGGAAAACTCTTAACACTAAAAGGTGAGACAATTAGTTTCCATCAGTCCTTCAAGGAACTGGAAAGTACCGAAGCTAACAAAACTGTTTTCAAAACTATTTGTGTTGTTTATGGCTAAAAGCATGCATCAGAGATATCCATATATTTACCATTTCACAGAATCATAAAGCATATTTAAGCATATAACTGATTTCCACACTCAGCTCTTACGTCCCCAATGATTTTTTTAATAAAAGAAGAAAAATAAAATAATACAAGGTGAACAGCAATCACAAAGCTTTTACCTACACATTTCTGTATCTGTTCTGTCCTCTTCTTGAAGAATAAATATAATGGGAAACTGACTTGGAATGGATTTCTCATTTTCATGAATTTTCTGGAAACATCTTTCAATGCAACAAACAAATCAAATGATAGGTGTTTACAAATACAGGGTGTTTTTTATTTATGGGATCCTTATGCATGATATTAATAAGATCAAATTAATATGTAAAGTGTCCTTAAATCATGAAAATTCATACACTAATTGAAAACAGGGACAGTATGTGCCCCATTTCACAAAATGACACTTAAGATTTAATAAGAATTATAAACTCTATAGTTTCCCAGGTGAGACGAAGTAAACTTCTTGCTCAATTGCTACAGTACCTTGATGTCCAAAGCACTATACAGGTTAGCTTGGAATACTCAGTTTTTCATCAAGAATCACATGGATTCATATCAAGTGACATGAGTGGACAAGTCAAACCTTTCTCAGGGATGTCAGTGATTGAAAGATTTTTCTCAAAGCACTGTAGCTGAATTCTAAAATTAAGTCAAAGATTTTCAGTACTACATTTGCATACAGTAGGTAGACAGGGTATCTTTATTGCTGATCGAGCGAGTTCTCAGTGTCCCCATATTGATTAATTAGATTCAAAGCAGTTTGTTGAGTCAGTCAATCATGAATTTTAAACTCTCTACGAAAATTGCTTTACATCTGTTCCACTGAATTCTGATTCCACTAATATTTTTCATAATTTTGTACTCATACTGTGTAATGCCATCTTGAATAACTTTATGGTTTAATTTCTCTTTCCTTTTTAGCTTCATTATAAAATTGCCCTTCTATCATATACAGTATGTAGTTTATAATGCTTATTATGGTTAATGATGAATAAAAAAACTAAGAAAACTCATTCTGTATGTACTTTAGGAACCCCACTGTGTGCCATACTCTTATCACTTTTCATAAGAGATCTTAGTAAGAAGTTAATTCAAGTTATCCAATTCCCTTAATAGTTAATCAACAAGAAACATCTGAAGAAGATAATGCACTTCAAGCACATAAAAAGCACACTGGGATGACTGAGAAAAAGTCTCGACACAATAAGACCTTAAAACCATTACCACATCCGTAAAAACCTTATTTACTTCACAATCTAAGGAGCACACTGGGAGCTTATTAGGATCCTATTTAAATCTAATCCCCTGGCTGAATTTAAATTGCTGAGATAAATGTTCACATCAGAGAGTTGCATCCATCTCAATAGATTCACTACTAGAGTAAAATGCTTTTATTTTCATGTTTTGTATTATCTACCAGCTAACAACACCTACCATTAGACATCTTCTGAAACATAACACATATCTATCACTTACAGTATTTCTAACATATAAACAATGTATTTAAAAAGTCTGTGCACCCTGATATTTGTCTTTCTTAGAATTAAGTTAAATTGACCGAGTGCTATTTAAAATATGCTCTGGTAATTCCACTGAGTTAAATTTTATGAATTATTGAAATGCTCATTTCTCATTGGGCAAATTTCTGTATCTTTCCCAGGTTCAAGAGTGCAAAGAACCCTTTTCTTTACAACTGTTACTTGTGCTATAAATACTATGTTGTGCATGATATATAGTACTGTATATACAGCCTTACAAAATTATTCACCCTTCCACTGATGTCCTAATTTTGTTGAATTACAACTGAAGTATGCACATTTTTTAAGTGAATATTTAAATCTAAATCTTAAACTTAAATACTGAAAATGAACACTTTTGTGGGTGAAAAAAAGTTAAATGCCAGCAAAAATATGCATAAAAGGTGTATTAGATATTGCCAGGTAATGACTGTAGTGCCAAGTAATGATTTAAGTGTCAGTATTAGTCATAACGACCTGAAATAATGCATTTACAGTTTGTGGCAGAAATGGCTTATTAAAAAACTATATTTGTGAATATGAATATATGCATACTATATGCATGCACATACATGCATGACTGTAAAATAAAAGTTTCTGACAATTTTATCTTGAGATTTAATCTGCATAAGAAAGCATGGAATTAGACTTGAAAATGGAACTACTGTACAAGCCTACAAAAAGGAGAAGCAAAATTCTGTAAGAGTGTGTGGTCTCTTGGTACCATCTGGGCCACTGTCACTGTCATTTCTGGATCCCATAGTGATGCTTCCTGTCTCTGAAGATATGGTTGCCATCTGTTGTCATTCCACCATGTCCTTGAATGAAGCATTTATAAAAAATAAAATAAACCAATATGAACAAAGCTCCACTTCCCTACCATGAGCAAAGTGCAGAACCTGAAACAAAATTATTATTTTAAAAAACTCTCATGAGCTATTCAAGCACAATTTACAAATTAACTCAACCACAGTCACACTGATGTGACCTTGATTAACATCTACCCTAGAAAGCATGAACAGAACGTGTACAGTATATAACAATGCAACAACTATATCTGAAACTCATACCTCCTTCTAAGAGTCTACAGTACATCCTTGCATGGACAACTGAGGTGTGACTGGGAGGCTTCCCTGGGTTGAAATAAACAGAATATTTACCAGCCATACTAAGCAAAAAAAAAACACTTTTGGACTCTTGACTATATTTTAGCTTAGCTTAGCACAACAAGGTAAATTCTCGTTCCCCACAAACCAAACTATCAGGTAACCCAGAGGTACACTGCAGGCTGTATACTATTTGATCAAAACTCCTATGATTTTGCAGGTTTTTCTCACAAAAGCCCCCTGCCCCATTTTATAAGGTTTACATACTATATATTGTACATATATCTATCAGCTGGGCATTGATTAGCTCTGCCAATACCTGTGGCTTCTGATGAGTAACTACTCTTGGTCTACATAAGAGTCACTGTGGGCCACCTTCAATGGAAACTTCAGTTGAATAGCCCACACAGGGATGCAGACTCCCTGACAACCCCAATAGACAGCTGTTAATCCAATAACAGAATTTTGCTGCATGTAAATTTGCAAAGGAGATTTTTGAAGAAACCATACTGAGTGGAACAAGAAAAAAAATATTTTCTTCAAATAAAAAAAAAGGTTCCAGTCTCTTTTGGAATTTTATAACATTTGAAAATAAATACAATTAACACCTTAATTAATGTACCTGTATTACATAGTGTACAGAGTTGTTTTTTGTGTCGATCATATTAATTCTGCAAAACAGGTTATGAGAAATTATCATTTTTTTGCATTTTTGTTGGGAACTTAACAAAAGAAATGTTGATGCCTGTCATAAGAATACACTTGTCGCCGCTGTTATCTGTGCACCAAAAGAAGAGCTCAGTGATTTGGCCCTTCTGAACCCATGTCTTATATCATCAGCCAGGCCATTGTCTGCAGTGATTTATCATGCTCATACCTGAATAGCACAGTGGAAACAGTGTGAGACAGCCTCATCTCCATAGCAGGTCTCTTATCAGGCTTGCAGAATGACTTGTCTGCTGGGAATGAAAGCTCTGTTTGGGCTTTGGGGACAGTCATCATGCCATGAGGCCAAGCGGAAGAAAGCTTTCCACTGCCAAGCAGTTCATTCATACTGAATCGCATAAAGAGCTGTATCTCTGTTTTTATATTTCTATGAACAAAGAGGTCAGTCTAATCCAATCAGTAGTGCTTAAAATAATAGCATAATTAAAATGTCAAAATAACAACAGAAAGACTGCAAAATAAACTGTGCTGTAGCTTGCCAGAAAAAAATCTTTTAAACAGAAGTAGATGCCAATACATTGTTAGGTCCGTCAACTTGTCGTCAGCGATTTATCTACAGCTAGATCCAAACTCCATTAAGTTCAGGTTTTGCTGTCCGTCTAATGAATGGATTTTCCACCTGTAAGTAAAGGTTTATAGATTCAAAGCTGACAGTCTTACTCCTCGATCTCATGACTCATTTTCCTAGAGATTCCACATAGAATGCTGACCTAAAATCTTTTTGAATTAAAGGTTAAGAAACAGTGACTTTCTCCAGAGCAACACAGGCAAAAATGTCCTTATTGATGGACATCTTGGAGACAGGAAGACAACCATGCCTAGGCTGCTGATTAACAGTGAACGCTCAACACCGTCTGCCATTTTTATCAAGTCACATAAGCCCTTTCGGTGACAGCACTCACTGTCTGACTTCTTTATGGAATTATTCAGTCATTTAGGCTGACCTTTTTTCACTAGACCAAGTCAAAATCTAGCACATTTGACACAACCATCTTAACCTAACTGAAGCAGTCATAAGCTGAAAGTTAATAAAGACTTTTCCTATATTATGTGATATTTAATTGAAGAGAATAAAGCCACATTAAGCTTCCATAGCATGTGCAAATCTTTAACACTGTACCACAAACAAGATAAATGCCAGAACTGTAGCTTAAAGGGTGTACAGTATTTTTTTTTATTTTTTACTGTAGAATGCAATGGATTTTAACTTGCTGTTTAAGGTGAATATCAGTGCAATTAAGCTATGTGATCACGTCACTACGAATAAGACAACCAACAACAGTAATAAAGAAAAATCAATAGAAAACAAGAATTAAAGAAATCCTGCCACCAAAGGACCAGATTCGACATCTACCCACACCACTCAGTCTTATTATTTATTGCATAGCACTGATACAGTATATCTCAAAGCCTTCAGGCTGATCCTTGCCTGCGATTCCGGAACACTCTATTGCTCTGCTTCTGATAAACTAAATTGGTAGTAAATTTTACTGGCAAACTCACTGTCATCTGTGATGTCAAGGAAATGTCTGCATCTCACCAGATGAAAAGATTATAGCATGACATCCCATTAATGATCTGAAATGTACTGATCATTCAACACAGTGGATGCCAACTGTGAACAATACCCTGTGTTGAAAATCAAATCTGATGGTTTTCCACTGGGCCTATGCACAGCTGCAATGTAGTTTCCCAACAGGGGCTTTTCCTCTGCTCTAATTCAATTCCCAAGCAGTTCAGAGGATCCAAAGGCTTGAAGCATCACTGCATCAATCTTTAACAGTGCACTTTATTATGAATTTTGATGTTTTTGAAGATCTCCACATTTTAATATCTCATTTATCTATGTGCATTCCATGTTATTAACCTTCTTGTCAGATTACGGCTTGCCATATTGATTACCAACAACAGAAATATATTTCAATGTCGATTTAGAGCATCTTAGTGGGAGAACAAATTAACACCATATTCCTGCTCTGACACCTGTACGCGAGCATGATTACTTGTCTTCCAGCACTTTCAGTTAAAAAAAAGCTATTATATAATATAGGCTATTTTTGATATTTTTGATTCTTTGGAAAAGAATGTCAGAATGTACAGTTACAATTAGAAATAATAATATCACTAATGCTTAATGCAGTAAAGTTTAAAGCAAGCAAGAAATAGAGGTTATGGAATTTATTTTTAAATGGATTATGTCTGGAGTATGTGTGTCTTTCACATGCTTCAGTTTTGACTGAACGTAAACATTGCACCAACAATGATCTAATGAAGAATTTACATCCCATTTCTCCTGGGCTATGCTAAATAGGAAGAGGAATACCTTGGGATATATTTAGCAACTGTTTTTTTCCACCAAATTTAATTGTGTACCATATTTTGATTCTTTTTTTTTATATAAATTCTGTGTCATTTTAATATTCTTATTCACTCAAAAACCTCCTTGGTAGGTTTCCAGGCAGAGGTTCCTTTTGAATAATTCATTAAATGTATAAGTAAAGACACAATTTGTCTTTAATAGCTCACATATACATCTGAAATAATAATTATTTAAAAAGAGTAACCCAGATCTGTACTGGGTTGATCATTTACAAGATCAAAATCAGAATAAATTTGAAATGTTCTAATTAGTGTTTAGCGCTGTTCTTGCAAAACTCTTATGCAATTCATTACACATTTGCAAACTTTATTTCAGATGTTTCCAACACGTTTTTCTGTGTGACCCTTAAGAGCAAAGGAATTCATTTTCCCCACTTGCATTCTTTTAATTGGTGCTTCGTTAATTCCTGTCAACTCTGCAACTTCTTTTTTTATAATTAAGAATTTAATTTAGTTCAGTTTCCAAAACAAACACTGCAAATATCAAAGATGCCTTTTTCTGTCTCCCATTTTATGAGATTCCTTGAACACATAGTGTTACTGTTGAAACTTACGCAAAGAATATGTTTTAACATTCATACAAGACTGATTTAATTAAGTAAATTAAATACAAATGTCACTTTTTACTGTATACTAATACCTGCCCAAAGACGTCCACACTAATATTTCTTTTAAAAATACTATACTTCTTTTTAAAAATCCTGTGGCATAGTACTTGCACACATACAATGGATGAAAGGGTGAAACACTTACTTATTCACATATATGTGTGAATTTCTGGAAGCAAATTCATTAATTATCTAGCCACAATGGCTTGTCAGAAGAAAACCTTAGCAGTGTTAAAGGGTACTTCCTTCCTGACTTAAATCCAATCATAATGTCAAATGCTTGTTACAGGTGTATTCAATTTAAACAAAAAAGTGAAAGACAAAGGCTTCATTAAAAATGTGTCATGTACTGTAAAGGAATCCAAAGTCACACAATATGTATTAATGTAAATAGCAGACTAAACTTTTTAAGTCAGGAGATACTTTGACAGAAGTATAGTGACTTCCGCTATAGAAACACTGAACTCTACAGTGGGACCCAGCAGTGCCCAGGTATAGCGATGAAAATCATACTCTGTCAACAGTACTTACTTACTCAAGAGTCAGGTGAAATATCCATGCATACACATATCAATTTAGTCTGTTTTGTTTTTTTCAGCATTACAGTACTCTGCATTAGGTTCCCACAGTAAACCGACAAATTAAAGGCTAATCTTTTTTTACAACTAAGTTCTACTTCACAAACTATATTTATAAGGTGAAATAACAATTTTGTACCTAATAGATTGGGAATGAAATGCCCCAGGAAGAAGACCAAACACTGATGATACCCCATGTAAAGTATAAACAAAACTCTTAGACATACCATTATTATTGTCTTTGAAACCTAATGCATATCAGTGCTGTATATCTGTCCCGTTCATTCCACAGTACACATTTATATTGAGAAGACACTCTGTTTTGCCCAGTGTTATGAACAAGTCTGTCAGAATTTATTGGAAAATTATTTCTAGCATACTTTCCATGGCTCAAGATAATAGTACCCTGTTATGACCTTATTAAGAAACAACAGTGTGGAATCACTCTTCACAAATAGTCTACATGTGGTCAATAACCTAAATAAAAATCACAAGAAAGTACTCATTGCTGCAAACCTGTATGAGTGCCTTTAAGCACTATGACAAATCATCAGTCTAAATTGAATTCAGGCGCTTCCTTCAACTCCTTAACACTCAGACCCTTCCGTCCTAATGGGGAATGTTAATATCCAATAAATTCAAATGACGACTCAACCTACCTCATCGTTATTTTTCTTGATCCAGTTCTTGACAGTCTCAAGGGCAATATCAGCAGCCGGCTCATTAGGAAAGCCTAGAATTAAAGTCAAGAAACATCACAATTTAAATCACTCATAGAATTACAAAAACCCATACACAAGTACAATACAGTCTTTTGAAAATACACTGTATTTGTTTAATTGATCACGATGCTGGCACATTCTAATCCAGGCATAAGAAACATCTCGTATGGAAGTAGCTCATATAGATGTTCCGGAAGCTGCATCTAGGATAAAGCAGAATATGAGTTCTGCAGTATACAATATGTGCAACAGAACACAGAAAATTTACAAATGATGCAGGGCAATTTGGACCAATTTGGCAATTGGGCTGTTAGGATTTAGTTGATACAAGTTTCTTGAAAGAAGCCAGAGTATCAAGTTACAGTACTGACCTACTGGTCCAGTCCATGTTTCACTGCTGATTCTAAAGAAGTCTTATGTTTTATTTTGTCAGTGTTTGAGGATTCTGAATAGTTGAATCAGGTTTCATTGTAGTCTTTTTAATTAAAAAAAATAATTTATTTTGCTCTGTTAATCTTAATTCATTTAAGTTTGGGAATGTTGCTAGTTTTTCTAATATGGGTTCCAGAGCAACGATATCGTTTTTGGCATCAAAATCATACACAGTATTCTAAATGAGGTCCTACTGGCACATTATACAATCTTAACATACAGTAGCTGTTCCTCCAAAGCAGATGTAAAGGGCCTTAAACTGCCGAGATAGGTTGAGGTTAAAAGATTGAAGGATGAGAGTATACAGTGCCTTGCGAAAGTATTCGGCCCCCTTGAACTTTTCAACCTTTTGCCACATTTCAGGCTTCAAACATAAAGATATAATTTTTTTATTTTATGTGAAGAATCACCAACAAGTGGGACACAATTGTGAAGTGGAACGAAATCTATTGGATTTTTGAAACTTTTTTAACTAATAAAAAAATGAAAAGTGGGGCGTGCAAAATTATTCGGCCCCCTTGCGTTAATACTTTGTAGAGCCACCTTTTGCTGCGATTACAGCTGCAAGTCACTTGGGGTATGTCTCTATCAGTTTTGCACATCGAGAGACTGAAATTCTTGCCCATTCTTCCTTGCAAAACAGCTCGAGCTCAGTGAGGTTGGATGGAGAGCGTTTGTGAACAGCAGTTTTCAGCTCTTTCCACAGATTCTCGATTAGATTCAGGTCTGGACTTTGACTTGGCCATTCAAACACCTGGATACGTTTATTTGTGAACCATTCCTTTGTAGATTTTGCTGTATGTTTGGGATCATTGTCTTGTTGGAAGATAAATCTCCGTCCCAGTTTCAGGTCTTTTGCAGACTCCAACAGGTTTTCATCCAGAATGGTCCTGTATTTGGCTCCATCCATCTTCCCCTCAATTTTAACCATCTTCCCTGTCCCTGCTGAAGAAAAGCAGGCCCAAACCATGATGCTGCCACCACCATGTTTGACAGTGGGGATGGTGTGTTGAGGGTGATGAGCTGTGTTGCTTTTACGCCAAACATATCGTTTTGCATTGTGGCCAAAAAGTTCGATTTTGGTTTCATCTGACCAGAGCACCTTCTTCCACATGTTTGGGGTGTCTCCCAGGTGGCTTGTGGCAAACTTTAGACGAGACTTTTTATGGATATCTTTGAGAAATGGCTTTCTTCTTGCCACTCTTCCATAAAGGCCAGATTTGTGCAGTGTAAGACTGATTGTTGTCCTATGGACAGACTCTCCCAACTCAGCTGTAGTTCTCTGCAGTTCATCCAGAGTGATCATGGGCCTCTTGGCTGCATCTCTGATCAGTCTTCTCCTTGTCTGAGCTGAAAGTTTAGAGGGACGGCCAGGTCTTGGTAGATTTGCAGTGGTCTGATACTCCTTCCATTTCAAGATGATCGCTTGCACAGTGCTCCTTGGGATGTTTGAAGCTAGGGAAATCTTTTTGTATCCAAATCCGGCTTTAAACTTCTCCACAACAGTATTACGGACCTGCCTGGTGTGTTCCTTGGTCTTCATGATGCTCTCTGCGCTTTCAACAGAACCTTGAGACTATCACAGAGCAGGTGCATTTATACAGAGACTTGATTACACACAGGTGGATTCTATTTATCACCATCAGTCATTTAGGACAACATTGGATCATTCAGAGATCCTCGCTGAACTTCTGGAGTGATTTTGCTGCTCTGAAAGTAAAGGGGCCGAATAATTTTGCACGCCCCACTTTTCATTTTTTTATTAGTTAAAAAAGTTTCAAAAATCCAATAGATTTCGTTCCACTTCACAATTGTGTCCCACTTGTTGGTGATTCTTCACATAAAATAAAAAAATTATATCTTTATGTTTGAAGCCTGAAATGTGGCAAAAGGTTGAAAAGTTCAAGGGGGCCGAATACTTTCGCAAGGCACTGTAGCTGTTTTTTGTCTAACAAACACACAATGTGCAGGTTCCCTCCAGGTGCTCACGTTTCCTCCCACAGTCTAAAGACATGTTAGCTAGTTAACTGGTTCCAGTAAAACTGGTCCTGGCATGAGTGGGCGTGTGCTCTGCAATGGACTGGTGGCCCATCCAGGGTGTATCCCACCTTGTATCCAACGTCCCCCAGGATAGGCTCTTGGCAAACTTGACTGAATTAGATCAGCGGTTATTAAAAGCGATGGTGAAACATGCAATTATGAAGATGAGGCTGTTCCTCCCAAGTAAGAGCTCACAAACATACCACGGAGAGACGTGAGAGCTGAGAGGAAGGAAAAGAGTGACATACTTGATTTTGAGTTTCTAAACGATGAACTTAAGCTTGAAAAAGAGTTGTCAACTCCCAACGCTTTAACTGTAGAAAAACCGTTTTGAAGTATAATCACTGAGGAATTTAAAATGTTTTGATCCTTTCAGTGTTTTATTCATAGACGTGCACTTTGAAATTTTAATTGCAGAGCACATAAAGCTAACAGTGTAATACACTGAAGTGCAAATCATGCTGCGAGAAATGATGTCAAAATCTAAAATAAAAATCATGTACTCTGAACACTGAGGGGTCTGACTGATTACTTTGACTGATTAAGAGTTCACCATGCGTCCATCATACCCAGCCCCACCCCCAGTGTAGCAGCTCTTTGTTTTATAATAGGGGGTTCTGATTTCCTTGTTCACATTGGAAGTCTTCACTCAAAACATGGGACGTAAAATCAAACAAATCGATGAATGCTCTTTATCACTATTGCACTATTAGCATTTGAGATAGATTTTCCATATTTTCTGAAGGGAAATTAGTCAAATCTCTGACATTTCAGAACTGGGCATAAGAAGAAGAGGGTCCCGGATGGCTCATTTGTTTTCTTGATTAACTGTTGGGGTAGCCAGGATAACTTCACACTGAGTGCTAAAAGTTGGAAGAACTTAAAGTGTGTTGGAAAATTACTTACAGTGCAGCCCTGTGGAAAAACAAAAAAAAAATGCAGATATACAAATGTTTCAGTGATATCTGTTGAGTGGAACATTTGGTCATATGTCACTCAATAGACCATTTCTAATGACCTTTATTATTATTTATTGCGACTCCTAAATTCATTTACCCAACCAAACTAAACCTATTGAGATGCATTGATCCAACCGAGATTTACAGATCTGGTCATGTATGAATATGTGATCCTGAATGTTGTCTTCCTTTTCTGCACTATTCTACTGCCATAATGAAAAAAAGTAATGATGTATTGATCAGCATACTGAAGGAACTGTAGTGTTAAATGCTGTATTAATCACAACAGTTTTACCAAGGAATGGCGAGAAATGCACCCTCTGTGTTAACACACTGTATTGATCAAGTGTAAATTGATTGAGAGGGGATTAATTTTTAATAAGGCCTGGGATGCTTTGCTTCAACCAGCAGTCAGGATATTCTTCCAGCCTGAACTGTACTGACCCCGTTCTGATAATAACCCAACAAGAATGCACTGGAGATCAGGGGTTCAGGGATGGGCAGGAGAAGGCAGATGCGGAGAGATGGAACTGTTCTTTAACACTGCATTTGTCAAGCTCCCAGCCTCTCACTCTCCCGTCCTCACATTTCAACACAAACCAATCTACCAAACACACGAGGGAATCAAATTACTTGAGAGCCGCAGCGCGCGCTCTCAAGGAGCCTCCCAGTTAAGTGATTTCTTGAGCAGCAGCTCAGACAATTTTGACAAAGGCTCAATTCGACAAAAGACAGAAAACGGGCAAAGTAATAAGATGGGCTTGGGCTTGGCTACATCACGCGAGTACGTGTGGGGAATACCGAGGAAGCTAACTGAAAGCTCTGGCCAGCACCGGTACAGTGAATGCAGGTTTTAAACAGGCTGTCAATAATTTTGCTCGGAGGCCAAGTAAAAAGAATGAATCCCCTCTTGTATTTTTAGGGCCTTACAGTCTCTTACGTAGTTTTAAACTGTTTTCATTACTATCTTCCTTTTCACACAGTGTGATTAATCAGTCCAGCAACTCCTGGATTTCACTTGAACCCAGTAATTTACATTACTTAATTGAGCCAATTAAATAACTAATTTTTCAAATTGACCAAATGCAGGCCCCTACTAGAAGGCTGCTCACTACTGTTTACCCTATTCAGGTTTCCCTTTAGAATAAAACATTCAGCCCAGCAAATTCTCACTAAAGGAAGATTTGCCTACTTTTTGTTACAAACTGCCATATAAAACCCATATTAAAATTACAGAGAAACGATAACAAATTTTTAAACATTCATTGTACTTATCAGCATTCACTTATTATTCTGTTGATACTGGCTACATTTATTTGTGAATTTTGTTTTAAAGAGCTCTCTTTGGCATTTCCCCAACAGAAAAGGAACTATTTATGAATTATGACTAAAAAACTGTTTTAGTTGAATCAGGTGGTAGAGCACCTAGTCCTTAAGATTTCCATGTTTAATGTGGATTCACAGCTCTGTAAATGCTACTGTTTGGTTTCTGATTTTGAGTTGCCATTCGTTTGCCAACAAGAAATGTTGTAATATCTCTATTCCATATCCTTCAAGTGGACAGCGAAATAAGCTTTTCTGTTTCTTCCTGGTTCCTGCCACAACAGCAATGGTTTTCCTGTTTACTTTAGCAATTGTCAAGCTTTGAGCAATCACTTCATACCCACAGCTTGTATGGCAATGAAGTTCAATTGAGCTCAGAGTGAGCTTCAGGGTAGAAAACACAAGAAAAAAATAATAGTGTTAGGAAAAGGGTTATCTGTTTATGTACTCTCCCACCAAAGAGAGTAAGCCTGCCAGTGGTAAGAAGCATTAAATCTTTTATGTTGAATAGGTCTTAATCATAAGAGATGGGGTAATCCTAGCCAAAAGTAGCAGTGGATTGCACTGAGTACATTTAATCTATTTAGCGCACAATTTTTACAAATGCAATATTGATTTTTGCTTCATGTGCATTAATCATGCTGGGATGGGTTCCAAGCCAGTGACAAGCCACAGCTAGGGGTCAAAAAGACCCACGGCAGCCGAGAGGGAAAACAGGGAGGCTGAAAGCTGGGAGACAAGCCTATGTACTTACAAGGTCAACACTGAAAATTGTAACACACTCTGCTTTCTGTTTGTTCAATCTTACTCTAAAATGTGCTGCCAAGCTTATTTATTTGTTCCAAATGGTTTCTGATTGATTCATAGCTCTATACATCCAGCTGCTTAGGATTATTTGCCCCCTTTTCCCTCTAACATGTTATGCTTCACTGTGTCTCTCCAGCCCACGCAGTTTTAGCTAAAATAAGATGTTATTGTTGAATCAATTCATCTGAAAAGACACCTCTTTCAAGCAATAAACTCATGTCTGTAGTAAGTGCACAGTTAATAAATGACTAATGAGTCAAAGAGTAATTAAAAATGAACTTTCAGCTTTTCAGCAACAAAAAAAAAACATTGCTGATGAACGTCTAGCTCGAAATGCAAAATTGTAGTGTATTACCAATGGAAAAAAAATCTTATGAGAAGAACTACAATAACCAAAATGCTCTTTTTTACTTTTATAATTGCTTGCTTCACACACGGTAAAAGTAGCCAGGTTAACAGAACACTGAGGCAGCAGAATACTTGTAACGGCCCTAGAAATCAAGTTATTTGATTGTCTTCTGGGTTCCTTCCTATTTTGCCCTATGCTGGGAATACGGTAGGCCCAAGAAGATTTGTCTTTTCAGATCCTGTGATATGATCTCCGTGGTGCCTGCTGCTGATGAGTACCCAGGTGACGCTTTGTTATTTCTGCTACCAGTGCCGTACTTCATCATAGGTGGTTCCACCAGAGAGAGCACGGCTACGGATGTCACCAGCACACCTTCCCTGCTGCTGCTACTGTGCCTAGGGCCGCACTTAGGAGGAGTCAAGGGCAAAACTGCCTTTGGCTTGTGGCTCATGCAAAAAAGAATCTGGGCCAGCAGGGGCTGTTAAAAAAGTTTCCAAAAATGTAAGCTCATCTTTTCTTATACATATTCCCTTGAAAAAAATGTACAACCCTACAGGAGTAAAAGAAAGTGGCTTACAATTTGATGTGTGTTACCCATGTTTCCAGTTCTGCTTTGAACAAATTCTTGTAAGGCCACTGGATTTTGTGGTAAAGTATATCACTATCTGACTTAAGAGACTTTAATTCTCAGCTTTAAAGGGACTAAGTATGTTCAGGGGGATTTTACTTATTTTCCACTCATACGTGAGCAAGCTAAAAATTGCAATTAAAAAACACTGGGGTTTTGCTGGCATGAGGTTTGGAGGAAAAATTCCAAGAAAGTAGAAATCCCCAGTCCGAGTGCAGCATAAACTGCTACAGCTGTGCCTCTTGGTGGCTGAAGCTGATGCTTTTAAGTACACAATGCATAATTAGATGAAGCAGCTGGGCTTGGGACAGGTGGAGCTAGCTGTAGTATCCTCAGGGTACTGCACACAAGCAATCTCTGATCTTAGCCAGTCACCTGTGGGCTATGATGAGCAAGAGAGCCATGTGTTCTCCAGGTAACAACAAACTCTATTTGATCTTCATGCTTATGTTAAAGACAAAACCAGAGAGAGTGGCGATGCACCTATCCTGGAGGACATGTGAGAGCTGCAGGGGTAACTGAATTACTGAGCTGAGCAATTGGCTATTCTGAAACAGGGGAAACAGAGATGTAAATAGGGAGGAGGAAGGAGATATTATATAAGAAACTCTTATTCTGTATATTGAGAAAAAAAGTTGGATTTACAGCTTACTATGCATATTACAAATAACACTACATCCTTGAAACTCCAGACCAACAATGAAGCAAAGTTCTTCAGTATGACAATGGCCTTTTGATTTGAATGCCTCTTCAATATTCACCCAGGGAAGGCAGCCCATTTTCAGCGACAGCTGTTGGGGGTTAAAGAGCATATATTCTGCTGCTCTCAGTAAGGCACCTAGAGAAATGGTGTGCAGATGACAAGCAGTTCAGTGTCAGCATTGCACAGTTCTGAATGGCACCAGTTGGTCTCCAATTCACGGCTGCTTGTTTAAAAAAAAAACAAAAGGACAGGGAGTAATGACTCATGTCACATCTGATTTTGTTTTCAGGTCACAAGGGGTCTATAGGGATGGGTGGAAAAGAAACTGGCCCTAAACTTTCAGAGCTGCTCCGCAAATGACCTTGGAAACATTCCAAGAAAGTGACACTCTCTTGTCCTACATGCTAAAAATACCACATTACACCTAAACGTGGTATAAAAAGGTCTCTTCACAAATGATTTTAACATGGCAAAGAACATTTCCTGTGACCTTGTTATGCCACAATATCACCCTATAGATTTGTATTTCTTTCTTCAGATGGCCACCACTAACACACAGATGTTATATCTGCACATAATGTCATAATAAACAAGAACTACTAAACTAAGATATACAGTATGTCATTATTACTGTATTTCACCAAACACATAAAAAACAACAGAAAAAAACAATACTACAAGACTTTGAGGTGGGTGGGCTATAGTCAAAGGCAGTCAAGTGCAATCTACAGCAGTAATGCATTATATCTGAGTACTTACATTTTACAGTGATGCCAATTAGGGCAGTGCGGTGGCCCTGTGTGTCTCATGGAGAGCAAGTTGGGTATGCCAAAAAGACAGATTCCTGATACAAGAAACTGTATATGGCCAATAAAGTGTTCTTATCTTATCGCGTATCCTTTGGTGATAGTAGGTCCAGCACCAAGCATGGCTTGTTTCTTTTGTTAAAAAAAATAAGAAGCCACAATTTACTAAACCGTATAAGCTTGATGGTATCATACCAAATCATATTCTATAGCACAAAGGGGTCTGAAAATCTGGCAGCTCATTCTTTTTTAAGGGATGACTAATGAAATCAGTTTGCTTCATTTGGGAATATGCTTGACAGTGTGTAATTAAAACAGGAAAGTAAAAAGTAATTAAAACGGGAATGAGAAAAGTAAACAGTCATCGTCTCTACTTCTGAATGGTACAGTATGTCATGGAACAAAAATGTCTATTACCTTTTATACAGTTATATTCCTTCTTAAAATGGAAAAATATTTTTTTGATTTGTATATCTGAAATGCTAACAAAATGAAGGCACTTTCCCTATCTGCTATCCCTTATCTCTGAACTTGCAAAAGCAATGCAAAACAGTGGTTAATTTTATTTGTAATTTTCCTGATATGCTCTGTAAAGTGATGTTAAATTGTGTGCACCATTAAAGTCCAAGCCAAACAGCCTGAACTCCACAAGTTAAATCCTCAGATAAAACCAGGACACCCTGCAAAGCACACCATAAACCAGCACTGAAAAGATAAGGTACTATGAAACACCTTCTTTAATCCAGAGGAGGGATTGAAGGAGTCAGCATGATAGCTCAGCAACTGAAAACACTTAGTGAGCTGACCCTTTGATCTCAGATTGTGTATCAGCTCACATCCTGACCATGCTGTCAGGTGATGGATAAAATCCACATATCTAACTGAGCCAGTGTTCATCCCTTAAAATACAGGGTCACAAATTCACAATTCCAAACAAAACAGCTATCCTCACAAATGGGATAGGTTACAGTCCCATGTTGACCCCACAGCACACTATTTAAGTAATTTTTACAGTAGAAAGGCAAACAACCTATAAATATAATAAAGTATTTGTTCCTGAAGTTTTTAAATATAAATACCTAATCACATCAGCAAAAATGCAGTAAATGTGACAATATTGTTTTGTGAACTAAAGCTGGAATTGAAAACACTAGAGGACTTCTCATTATCAAAATAGAACGCAGCATGCTAAATAAAGCAAATGGAATTCACCAGGCAAATTTGATATATTTCTTAGATTTCTTAGTCTGTGCTATCAAAATTAAATTAAATGCGAGACTTTGCTTGTATACCCTGAAATACCTTTTTAATTCACCAAACATGTATGCTTATTGAAAGTCCTTAAACTGTAGGGCTTATTGATATCTCTAAAAGATAACCAGGTTTATCTGTAGGAGGTCTCTGTTGTGACCCACAGCTAAGATCTACATTCATTAGCTCCTGATAAACTGCTAAAAACAACATGTGACACACAGCACTCGCATGACTGCTATGGATCTGGACTTTATTATAGATGACAGAGATGTAGCAGCAATATGTGCACTCATTATCTTCACCTCAGCTCACAGACTTGATTAAAAAGAGAGCTCAGGGTGTAATGAATTTTTATTAAATGATGCTACTGGCTACTAGTAAATTATTTCTCTGCTGAAGGGCAGGTTTCATTGTCAGAACTGTAGAGACTAAATTTATGTAGTCAGTCTGACATTTACAAGCTTCTTAAGACTAGAACTGTGCATATTTTCTTCTTTGGAGAGGGGTAGGTGGGTGAAATGGAATTTATCTTTAAATTTCTCTCAACATCTTATCTGCACAGGCCTCAGAACTGTGTTTGTCAATTACAGTGTTATATAAAAATATCCACAAGAAAAAATGAGTAAGCCAAAAAGGAGACTCATTCTTATTACTACTGGAATTACTGTACATTCAATTCATCCTTATTATTGTCACTACTTTGAGGCTTTGTGGGTCTGTAAAAAGTAAAAATACTACTAATGGTCTAATAAATTATGCTACAGTGCACCCTGAATTTCCTATTAGTATTCATGTACAGTATACATACTCTTTCACAGGTATCTTCGAACAACTTTCAAAGAAAGACTACTCGTTTTAAATCCAAGTAGGAAATAATAAAGTTGCTGCTTTAACTTAATTATGTGAAAGATACTTTAAAATCAGTTCTGCACCCTGTATTTCTTTTGATACATATCTTTCAGAATACAAGGACAAACAAAACAGACAAGAACACAGAGTCAGGTTTTTCTTCCCCCTTTATGATGCTTTGTCTATTACAGTGCTGACTAAATTTGTTTGACAAGAGCAGTGAAGGGGAAGGGACGGCCGGTAATGGCCATAATGTTATATTCTCTTTCAGAGTGAGGAAAGGCAAAAGACTCCCATGAGACCAACTCCACTATCAGTCTTTGGGATTTAATTCAGGCTGTGCTATCAGCACTGATCTTGTAAGACATTGAGTGGTGTCTCCAGCTCAGGAGAAATAATCCATTTGAACCTCTGCTCCATGGCACTGATTGATGAGCTAGTAGACCAGCACTCAATAACCTTTATCATACTACCCGACCTGGAGCCTGTGATGGTTCCAGTTTGTTTATGGGTGGTACCTCTGACATGCTAACCGTACAAGAACTCTGTTGGATCTAATGGGGTGGACTGAAAGATTGGACTGTCAAGCCAGCGTGAGGCCTCATTTTTCTTTACTACATTGTACTTTACCCCTGCTGCTCCCTGCCCCCGATTGTGATTAATTTGTCAATGATGGCTGAGCCCACGGAAATTAAGAGAAAGATTGCCAATTACAGTTATTCATCTGACAAACCTGCTATTTCTTCAGCTATGACAGCCCTGAAACAGTGTCAGGCGGACCCTGTTAAGTTGCGACTGGTAATTGATTTCTAATTTTGAAGTGCCACAAAAACAATCAAGTTAGCCTTCAATGTCAGTATCAAAACATGCTTATTTGTTAACATTTTTAACTCCCTTAAAGAAAACCCATGGATCTTTCAAGTTCTCACCTTTCCTACTTGCAGACATGCCTGGTAATGAACTCTGCACTGTGGGCAGAACAAACTGAGATGTGAAAATGTCGCTCATTGTTGTTTCCTGAAACACTCAGGAAAATAGGCTATATTACTGTGACATCAGTAAACAAATGGAGAGGGAAAAATCCATTCTCTATACTCTATTACCATTATTTCTACAAAACCTCTTGTGAGAAACCTCATTAAGAGTCGATGGTAAAGGCCTACATTAAACAATGCAGAGCGTCTAGTTAAAATGACTGAGATTATTTACATTATGATAAATTATAATATAACGTAAATTGGACCCTTGGTAAGACTAACAGCAAGTATACCACACTAAACTAGGACCCTAAAATATGATTAATTTCTTCATTATTACAATTCCAAATTATATTCATTATTTATCTATGAATGCTTCATTAGTATGAATTCTTCCTTAAATATAATTATTTTATAATTATTGTTATTCACAAAACTTTAAAGTGTCATTTTCTCTGTAGCCATTATAATTTTGAATGAATCAGTTTTAATTTCTCTTGTATTCTAAACAACTACATTTTTTTATAATATAAATAATTCCAAATTTAAAAGATCAACCGAAAGTGAATTTGTACAAAATGAAAAGTCTCAAATATAAATACTGATGAAACTTCCAGTTCTATAACTTAAATGTTTTTAATGTACTGTATTTTTAGTGTTTGTACTATGGTACCTTTGGACTTCAATTTACTGTTGGTTTAAGCTGTGCCTTTTGGTTTAACAGTCACAAATCGATGTGTTGACTCTTGTTGAAGTACTGTATAGAATTCACAACTTAACTGTCTGAAGGAATCACGCTGGTATGTTTTGGCAGAATAGATTTACCACTGCTTATTACTCTCCATGAGTGGCACCAAAACCTCTTTACTTTTTGTCATGGTTCATAGCCAAGAAATAAATAACAAATAACTGGTAAATTACAGCTTTAAAAAGGCAGAAAAACATACCTGACACATAGCTTGACCTTTTACATAGTTGCTTGTGAGGGCAAAGGCACAAGAAATGAATTTAAAGAGTACAAGGAATTAATACACTCCGCAGGTCTGCAGCTCTATTTCAAAGGTCAGTGTGGGCAATTATGAAAAGCTGTGTCTATTTTTTCTCATATATGTGGATAAATAGCAGTGAAGCCTCTGTGTTAGCAGAATATGAAGGTTGCTTTATGTCAGTTCCTTATATTATACCGCATGGCTGTTATAACCTGTGAAACCAGAGTGTCAGGACTTGTAAGAACTGCTGAAACTAAATATAAAAAAAAAGTTTCCTGTGACCTCTGGGGTCTGTATTAAGACCACTGCTCTTCCTTTTTCTATCAATGATTAACATACTTCTAATGCTATACTCACCTACCTATCTAGCGAGAATTTTGCCCACTGTAAACAACATTTTTATTCTAAGAGACTGGATGTTTAACTGTGGCATTACAGATACAGAGCACATACTGACTCCAGGGACCAGCTTATACATAGACTCAGCACCACAAATATTCGTGTTCAGGGTAAAAACACAGCGGACCGTTACATAAAACATCACATGAAATGAGCACTTCAACACTACTGGTTTCTTTTACAAAGTACTCTGCATCTCTCTGTTACAAGGTGTACTCATAAAATAGGATTTTAGATTACGCAGGAGTCCCTCAGAAGGTTGTATTACAAAAAAATACACAAAGGTTTACACAAAGGCTTTCAACAGCATTGTTATAAATTAAAAAAACGTCCACAGTTAGAGTACTCAGCCTGTCTCTTTTTCCACAGTATTTTTCGGTGCCCCAGTTAAAACGACATTCCCTATCACTATTGCCATTAAATGCATTTAACTCATACATGTACAGACTATATCGCATATACAGTACATCTCAATTTCTGAAAAAATGGATTTCTGTTACCACCACCATTCTCCCCAGTGGCAATTGTGGTAAAGCTCTGTGCCAAGGGCTCATTGTTAGCCCCGCTAGCACAGAAGAGGCAGAAGTGTTCAGGTACTAGAAGCACTTGAGATAAACCTCCAGGGTCCAATGGCATCATACCAGCTGCACTTCACAGAAACTAGAGATGTTATTCATAGATCATCTTCCAACAATCACTTAAGACAGGCAAAATAGTCATTGGAAAAATGCAAAAGCAATGCCTATCCACAAAAAGGATGATATAACCATACAAAGTAATTATAGAATAAAGTGTCTTACTTATATTACATGTAGGTTTGGGGAAACAACAGCAGTAATGGATATAAACAGAAATATGATATAATACTCTATATACACAATAGCTTTTCAAAAGTAGTTTAATAAAAGGGTCTCATACAATATTAATTTTCAAACTACAGGCAATAGGGATTGCAGAACTGGCATGTGCAGTATTTTGATTTGGAACTGGTTAATAGCCACAAAGTTCTGTACTGAAAAGGAGTGAATGTTGAATTTAGGGAGGTGTGACTGGTGAAGAAACACAGGCATCTGCATCAGAACCTCTGTACTTATGAATAACCTAAAAATGTTCAGAACCTACTCCAGCTTTCAAAATGTAAAGGATTAGCAAACTGGCAGGTTAAAAGCACGAAACCTTAAGGTTCGGACACAGAACACTACAAGGTGACCTGATTCAAAATCCTCCAAAGCACTGACCAAACTATCATTACCAATTTCATTCATTAGCTACTAAGAGTCCAATAAGCTAGAAGGGCCTGGGAATGACTTCCTCCCATTTGCAAATTTCCTTACGTACAATGTAGGGTGTTAGTCTGACCCCAGTGTGGGTGGGAGTCACCAGTGACCAAACAACAGAGGCAGCAGGCTGTGGCTGAGAGAGCTGCTGCCTGCAATGCACCTGTGACCCCTGTCAACAGCTGGGTTCCTGTAGACCTGGAAGACACAGGGGCCCGCGTGTCCTCCGCTTGATGTGCAAGTCATGCTGCATCCTACACTGTATGTCGAATCGCAGTGCGAAAAGAAAAGACTGACACACATGCCTAGGAGGATACAGGTGTGTCTACTGTTCTCATACTGTAGGTCAGTACAGAGGACTGGAAGTAAAGATGACTGAAAGCATAAGCTTTTTTTCCCTCTGAAATGTGTCCAACTTAAATAGAAAGCAATATGGTCTGCAATTACTTCTGAATGTCCACAGATTATATCCGAAGTTAACATTTAAAACCGTAGAAATTCACAGAGGCACAAGATGACACTGATCTATATTTTTAACTAAGAAATGTATAAAGAACATCTGATAAATGATAAAAGGACAGCTGTTACTGTACATGCATGCGGATTGATGTTGATAGTACATTAGTACTCAGTGTTAGGACTAGCACCATCAAATTATGGAGACTTTTTTATTACACTAATTTTCTTAAGATAATGCATGAGTTTGTATTAAGCAGATTACAGAGTTAAAACTGATTTATTATGAAGACAAAGCTTACCATAAATGCCAGTTGATATACAAGGGAAGGCCTGCAAACCAAACAAACACAAAAATATAAGTTAATGCATAAAAACAATCTAAATTGTTTAAACAAGCATCATAAAGCTAATAACAGCATGGAAAGGTTATTACAGATCAAAATATATTTTTACTGCTACAGATAATGTGATAACCCCAGATGACTTTGGAGGTTCCTAATTATTACCTTTTTAAGGTATATATATAAAATATACGTTGAAACTAAGGGAGTAGCACATTTTCCTTACAACCCATCTTCAAATAAATTCTGACATTGAAATCACAGTCTTTGCTTAACAGAATATACTTTTTTAATTTCCTGTTCATCCTACGAATTAAAACAATTGTGAATCTCATTAAGTCGAGGGTAATAAAATCTGTTAGATAAATTTTCCCCAATGTTCATAATAAGCAAGAATTGAAACATTTAAAATGAAAAGGTTAGCCATAATATTCTCTTCAAATACACTGGCTTTCAAGTTACTCTGAAGGGAAGGGGAAAAAAAGGTTAAAATACATAATTTATGAAGGACGTACAAAAAGTGGAAAAAAATATACAAAATATGATTCACGCAGACTCAACAAATCATTTATTTTTAAATATATAAGTATGATATGACATGTTTTTATGAACGGACTTGAAAATGGCACATCTGAGGCTTTGAAATAAGTTCCCACTCACATGCTTTTCACAAGATTCATTAAAGCTCTAGCAAGGACAGTGGCACTAGAGATTTATGACTGCCTTAGTGTTTAATTAATTAAAGCAAAATCAAGCAATACTGAATCAAAAAATGAAAAAACATGCTTTTGTACAAGTTCTATTTTATACATCATTAAGCTCCAAACACATACTGTACAAAAATCATTCAGTCGCTACTTCAGCAGAGATGTGCCTACCCATACAGGTTTGTGTTTGTCGGTTGGTGATGTTCATGTGTTTCGGACTTTACTTTAGTGAATCATTTTTTCTTAAGACAATTCATTCTTTTTATACACCATCCCTTTATAGTTTTAGGAATTGTCAAAGAGCTCTGCTCACTGTTTGAACTTTAATATTAGGATGTGAGGACCAAGCCCAGTTTCCTCCAAATATATATGCATTACAAGACAAATGATTATTCCCATTGGGGGTTTGGATAGTTCCTACAGCAGTACTGGCATTGATCTGAGGATTGATGTGGTCCTCACTGACAGCACTGCTAGCTTGCTGGTACATGAGAAGTCACAGGTGTCACTGTTGTACTGCGAACCAAGGATCCTCTCGGGCATCTCAAGTTTGATTCACTTGAGCTTTGCTGCTCGGGAGGCTCTGGTCACACTCGGCTAATGACACAGCCAAGACTCTCCCTGCTTGAAAATCAACTGGATTCATGTTGTTTGAATTGTTAAATGACAATACAGAATGAATGAGCAGTTATAAGGTCATTTGTCTCTCCAAGGGACTATTGTGGGACTGTAAAATAATACCCCCTTTTCTGTCTCCAAAGGCTGAGTTTAATTTCTTTTACAGGCTATAGGCTGGTCCTTCTGAAAGCAGTGTAGCCACATGCTTTTTCACAGAGGCCTCTCTTTTTAAAAAGGAAATGCCTTAGGTTTTTCATACGCATAATATCACTCAAGCCCGGCTGTGGGGTGCTGTAATCCAACCCAGAGTGGCTAGAACTCCAGCCTTGCTGCTAACAGAAACTGGATTATAACGCTGCTGTTTTGCCTCATGTTTCAAAAGCAAACATAGGAAATGTATTTATTTGTCCAAGTCAAAGAAGACATGGAGCTTGTGTGGTTCATGACATCCGTGAGCATTACTTTTAGGATTTCTTCCTAGATGACTTAGCTTGGCAGAATGGTCTTGGATACACTGTGTTTTTTTCTACATTTTTCATTTTCAGCTGGCCTGTTCAAAAGCGGTGCTTTTGATGGCCCGGTTGTCTGATATTCAAAGTGAATTCAAAGGAAGAGTAATTCCTGTCTGGATTTTTTAAAAAAGAAACATCTGAAAGCTTGTATGTTTAGTTATGTTTTATGGAATCATTTTTACAAGAACTAATGCTTTGTGCATGTGCAAATACTGCAGCCTTGCCTCTGATCTTAACCAGAAACTTAAACATATCCCTTACAGTAACCAATAATTTATTCCCAAATACCATACATTAGAGAAACACAGTTATAGTTTGAGTCACAGTACAGCACCACTAGCAACAGCAGTTTACTTCACAATATTGGGCACTGTCTTCTGTTATACCGTAGCTGTTGGAGCCCATAATACTAACTGCTGGTCGACTCATGTCATGATACAGTAAATCGTAATAAAATATTTTCACTAAACAGGGAGATAAAGAGATAAACCACACAAAAATAATGCTTCCCTCATGGTCCATGTACCCATTTTCTTATATTTCTATGCTATATTAGACGTCTGTGGTGTATACCTGTTTAACCCAAGAATACCATTTTCCTGTCTAAACTGTAATTTCTCAAGTAACAAGAGGCAAATATTAAGTATACCACAGTACTGTGTGGCATGAAGTTGAAGGTTATGAAGTGCCCCAAAGACAGCAACCTCCATGAGCTGCAAGATATAGAACTAGATTAAAATTTTATTTAAAAAGTATAACCATAATATTATTGCAGTCTCCTAATAATTAAAAAAAAGCCAGACCTTTAATAGGTCTTGCTTTGCAACACTTTGAACCAGATACATTATTCAACTGCTAGTGTATAGCTGAAAATAGTTTCATTATTCTTTACTTCTGTAGGCATGTGTATTATGATTCATTGCCCTGATATATGGCACAGTATAACACATTCATCTTTTAAAGTATATTAATAAACAGTAAAGAGAAATGATTTTTTCAAAGTTCCCATTAATCTTTGAAACCAGCTGAATGCGTGCTTTAGTTACTGTATTTATCAACACGCCTGACTCCTTTGGTAATATAATACACCAGCTAATGAAAAAATAAAATTTTACTAAATCACACTTGCACAGATTTATGAGATCAGTATAAAGATAAAAAGACTAATCAGTTATTAACAAAAAAAAAGCAAAATCAGGATATTTCTTGTATGCATACTGTAGCTTTTCACTTTGCTGCTAAAACTGTCTTTGGCTATGACGAAAAGTTAAAACTAGAAATAGATACAGCTAATATGGCTGCACAAAGTTACCAAAAAATGCTAAAAATGGTATTTATTAAATATTTTAGCTTGTTACTACCAGAGCTACAGAATTGAAAAGGAAGGAAAGAAGATGCAAAAGCAGTGAAACATTTAAAACAGACCACATCTCCTCACACCTTCTTCAAAGTAATTGTGGCAGATGTAAGGAGCACATTGGGGCCTTTTAAACATAACAAAAGCACTTGTTCCCCAATGCTGGTAAGATACAGTACAAGTGCAAAATCAAATTACTAAAAACAGCATAGCATTCGCACGCTCACTCATATGGTGCATTGCTGTTTTCTTTCTTCATATTTTCTATCTGTTTAACATCAAAAAGATGACCTTGTCAGAATTACATTTCAAGCTTAAAAAGCTTTGGATACAGCAGCAAGAGTGAACTTTTTCTCCAGATTTCCTTATACATTCAAGTTCAAGTTGGCGTATGCGAAAAATTACAAATTCCTAATACAAGAAATTGTATATGGCCAATGAAGTGATCTTATCTTATCTCTGATCTTATGTCTGATTGATGAATTTAGAGACCTGTACAGTATGTACAGTATTACTATGTATTCACCACCTAAAAACAACAGAAACGATGACTTCAAGCATCCTGTTCTGACTTTCAAACTACTACGCTAGAAGTAAGTGTACTTCAGGCTCTTCTATCAAACCTTTTCTAATAGGTAAATGAAAGGTTATTTTTGTCTGTCTTATTCTCAACAACCAGTATACAGTGCTCACAAATATATTGGGACAGCCAAGTCAAAACTCGTTATACAGTATGTCTTTACAGTCAAACAATTTGTGTTAATTGAGGGGACTTCACAGAAAATTTGAATTTCATATAGACACATTTTTCATTTTTTGGAAAAACACAACACAAATGGCAAAAAACAAACAGAATGGAAGCATTTGGGTACTTTGGAATGAGAGTATGAAATAAAGCCCTTCCAGATTTTAAAGATTAGCACTGTCCTGGGTTGCACCAGTACCTGAAGGTGACGTGGTGGGCACGAAGAAGAAGAAAACAAATTCTAATTGATGAGGACATTTCCCTCACAGTCACCACAATGTACTCTTGATATATCTGTGGAAAAGTCTCTATACAGTACGTCTACCATGGGGAAAATCTAACATAACTTCAAATGACACAAAAATATTAATTCTCAAAACATTAACCCTCAGTGTCTCAGCAGGTCCCATAAGGCATTGATCACTTCAAAGTTTTCTTTGTGGGATAAGAGTAGTTATTGAATACAAGACAACCCCAGTTATTCAACATTATAGTGAAAGGAGATCTTAGGGTTAATTACTTACAGTAACTCATGCAAGTAAACACAAGGAAGAGAAGAAAAAAAAGTTACCCTCTTGACAATACTCTTTGATGGACTGCACCTACTGTGAAGTCATGATGTGTCATATTTGACATTAGTGACAGTTCTTCTAAAACACTAATGCAAGTTGAAACCAGGGGGACAGGTGGGTTACAACAACACGCCAATCAAAACTGGGGTGTATTTACAGTTGTAGATATAAGAGCAAGCACAAAGAAATCAGAGTGGAAAACCGAAAATGCTGCATTTAGACCTAAAACAGGTTAAGCCCCTGCCATTCCGAAGTGACAGCTATACTACCGACTAAAAAAATGACTGGCAACAGGAATGCACTGAGAATAATAATAAAAAAAAACTTTTTCATGAGATGAAGTGGAGCTCCTGCCAATCCTTTCATTTCACTGAAATGTTAATTTCAGAGTTGTTATACTTTTTTTTGTAATTTCCACACCTTGTCAAGTTATAAAGTTATGCACAATTAGATGTTCCAAACACAATGATAAAACTTATTATTCTCGTAATATTTCCAAGTCAAAATATTTTTATTCAGCACTGTTATTTTTTACTGCATTCCCTAAAATCATACATATTTACCAGTACCACATTAATTCATTCACAAACTAAAATATATAAATAACTCCACTTCAGGCATGCTAGCTTGTATGCACAAATAATAAAAAAAGTGAATAATTGGTATTCTACTGGTATCTCATTATACTGAAATTCACTTGTATTGTTCTCTATTTAGAGTAAAAAATGTTCCAAACTGTAGCTCTATTCTGTACAAAGTACATTTCACTATGCTGGAAGCTCTTCTTGACTGCTGGTATCACACAGCACCTCACGCAAAAATCATCTTTAGCCTCAAGAGCATTTTTTCCCTTTTTCAAATAAATTGCCTTCTGAAGTGCCTTTACGTCTAAACAGCCCCAAGCACTTATTTTACAAGAGCTGGCTTTTTTCCCCCTGCCGTGTTAATCCATAAATCATTAAAATATTAGGAAATAAATAACTGGAAGAGCCTAACTACACTGTGTACTTAACCAGCCTATATTTAATCAATATGTGTAAGATGCTTGAGGTTTGTAAAACAGGCACCATTATGACATTTGGGTAACAATTTACATTAAACTATACATTAAATGTAAGACCGATAATATTTTATTTTAAATGTAATTTATGTGGAGGAAATAGTATACTCAGTTACAAGCACAATCAACCACTAATACGCTCCAGAATCAAATTGCTATCAGATAAGGAGAACTGTGCTTTTGAGTTTCATCGCTCTTCTCCTAAATTGACTAAGACTGATTATCAACCGATGATAAATTGCTCCTTTTGTTTTCAAATGAGTAACATACTCTACACTTATAAATTATTATATTTTTATACATGAATGCTTCAAGACTTCTCATCATCGATAAGCTCATTATACGGAGGACCATCTGTAATGTGAAGTGAAATTCAATATACAGTAGATTCATGCACAAAGACGCATACAGAAACTTTTCTGTGAAGAAACTACAGCACTTGGCCATCAATTCAGTTTAGTATTTAAGCCACTGCTGCCTCTTGACTACAAGCAAAGAGAGTGACTTTCCTTTGCAAACAGGCATGCAATAACCTGTGCAATAAAAAGAAAATAGGCTAGACACTTACCGTGAAATAATCCAGCCGTATCTTTATAGGGGTTCAGTGAAAGGCATAAAATAAATAGAAGTAATGGGAAAAAGGAAACAAACTCTCAGAGTTGTTTTTAATCACTCTGCTTGCAATGCACAACCAGATATCAAATTTCCCATGAACATGGCAGACAGCAGTTTATTTGAAAACCTGATGACTGATATTCATGTTTCATCAAAATTCTTTGGCAAATTCAGTTAACTCTTTTGCAGGAAATGTAAATAAACTTAAACTTTTAAGACTATTCAATGTCTCACTAATTTTGCTGAACTTGCAGGTTAATAGTCACAGTGGTGAAACTGTTCTTCTCTTTGATAAATCAAAAGAAACACAACTGCAATACCATATTCATAATTAACATTTCAGTTAGTGCTGCTGGCATCTAAAATTTGGTCTCATTCCAATTCCAATAATAGCATTAAATCAAAAATGTGCCTTCTGAAAAGAGTGCATTCTTTACAATTCACAAGCTGATTCACTTCTGATATCAGCTGTTCCAATGCCAATGTTTGCATGCTACATAAAGGAAATATTTATATATGGTGAATAGAGTGCTAATTAAGAGTCGTGACATTAACTCACAGTATATTCATAAGTTATGATCCCCAGTTTCAGCTATTATTTCTATCTTGTCAGCTCATTAAAAAGAAATCATTTTGCAGCCCCATCCTTTGACATTACCCCTGTACCTGTTTTTGCTAAAGAAATATCAAGGAATTGGTCTAAGGGGATCTAATTATGTTACCGTAATTCTCCCCTAATCAGTCACATTTTAGCTTGTATATCTCTTTGAAGTGGGATATACTGTAGCCACTGTATGTTCTGCAGCAATATTAAAAGCACAGCTTCTAAAATACACACCTAAATAAAATGAATAAATCTAAACAATGACAGAGGCACAACAGTTTTTCTGGTTATAGTAATGTAAAGAATTTTCTACAAGGGTACTGGGTTAAAAACTAGATTGGGAGGAAGAGACAACAAACAGTCAGCTAAGGAACATGATAATTAATACACTTTGAAAAGTTTTGAATGCCTGCCCCATAACAATTACAGGTCTCTCTTGGGAGAATGTCAATTAATGTCATGGCCCAGTAACACAAAGACAGAATCCACCGCACTGAAGACAGCTCATGGGGGACATTGTTACTTTCTCTTCTTCTTGTAAGCTCTAATAAGTTGAGAAAATATTGATTAGTATACTTTAAAGGAAAATCTTCTCCAAAAGCCAATAACTGGGCTACACATTCATGTTCTGTTTATTGTAACGGCAAAATAATAAATAAAAATAAAATCTGTAAGTCAAAGGATGATGTTAAAATGTTGCATCCTATGTTTAAATTGTTACCACTGTTATCTGCAAAGTTATTTTGACTTAAAACCTAGGAATTTCATCAGTTAAAATATTAAATCTGAAACTTTATTTTTTATTTTGGAAAACTACTGCTACTAATACAACTGACTCACAATGGTATGCATACCATGGATATAAAGCAAGTGAAAGTTAGATTTATCAAATAAAATGCAAGTGTGCAATTTGATATGTCTTGCATAAGTAAATGAAATCATTAGTACAGACTTATTATAAGAATTAGTATTTGATATCCATATCTGTGAGAGAAACTCACAGTATATTTCATGTTTATATTGACCATTCATCAGCTCAGGACTTCCTCAGCTTCTTCAGATTAGATGGTATGTGCTTGTGAACTGCTACCTTTTGGTCATACCACACATTTGATAATGGATTAATGTCTGCAGACTGTGATGGCCAATTAAAAATGTTGATTTAATGTGCACTGAACCATCCAATAGTATATTTATTACCCTACTGGAAAGTCAATTTGTGACTTGAGCTTCTTGGCAGAAGAAACAAAGTTTTAGGATAAAATATCCTGCTATGTTTTGAAGTCCATCCAATCTTTAATTCTAACAAGGGCACCAGGTCTGTGGACAAGGGCAAAACAGCCCCACCTCTATACTTCAAACACAGGATAACTCTTTTTCTCAACATGAACATATTGAAGGGGTACTGAGTGTTTTACTTCTGTGTTTAGCCTCTTTCAATACAGAGTAGCAATAAAGAAAATAGCAAGATGAATGAAAAACATTAAGAAGAACATAATAATACATAACTAAACTATAGAAGAGGGACACTGCTTTCATCTTAAAGAGGATATTTTTCTAAAACAGAGACTGCTCTCAGATGACATTACGAACAGTAAGGCTTCACCCACACACATAATTTGTTAGTCCACAGAAGCTGACAGCTGCAAGATGCTTCAATTGGTACCTCAACTGATTTGCTGTCATATCTGTAACCTGACAGAAACCAAGTACTGTTGCTGCAAGGAAGACATCTTGTCATAGTAACTGTGTTGTGTGACTGTTGTATTCCCAGTGTTGCTCACAGCATTGACACTGCAGAGGAATGCTTTGTGCACAACAACTAGAGTCATCATCCAAGCAGCTCTGTAAACAGCATGCAACCTGGGAGCTTGACCTGCAGTACAGCAGTTTGGAATGTATTTGCTAATGGAAGTAGGTATTATAAATCATGTTTACAAGAGAAGACCTTCTGTAAATGAGTCCAATGCCTCAGTGGGAAGAGCCAAAATAAATATGATAGCAATATATTATGTGGAGCACTGAACCTTACTTACCTATTTACTGCTTGTATATGAACTCCTCTCCAAACTTAAGATTAATGAATATTACTTCTTCCCCAAATGGAAAAGAATTTAACCTCATATCATCTCAGCAACAATTACCTCTTGGAGGGGGCTATAAAAGGATAACTTACTTGTTCTGTTTTTCATACTGACCCAGAGGTCATGGTAATGGACCCAGACCACACAGCACAGTATGTACATACTGTATTAAACACTTTGGATACAACTCTGTTCATACATATGGGAATGTCTTCTTCACACAACCAATTTATGCATTCCAGAATGATGTTAGCTTGCCTTACTGTAACTCTTTAAAAAATAAAAAAGCTTCTAATATTTCATTTAGGTTTTTGGTCAACGTCTACAAATAAAGTTTCAAGTAATAATTCTAGCAGAAAGGTAAGATTAATAAAAAAAATGGAACACTTGCATTAGCTATTATCCTACCCTGGCACTAATTGATCCTTACCTATAAGGGTTTATTAATTAATATGAATTGCAATCTTCAGTAATTGGAATCTTCAGTATCCTTGAATAACCCATATTTTATTAAGTTATAACTAAGTAATTGTTTGTAACTAAGTAAATGTACAGTATAACCTGTTCAAAGACTGGTATGTTATTTTAATTTAATAACTAGGTATATGCAGGTTTAATTGAAATCATAAAGTCTCAAAATAAAACCTTGCACAGTAATTAAAAGAGCAAGAGAAAAGTCACTTCAGAGATCTTTATTCACTCAGTACAACAAAGTGTTTGATTATACTAATTAAGATCTCACTAGTGTGTGGAAACAATACTTTTGTACAGCCTTTTACATTTAGAGCGCATTGGCCCTCAGAGATAATACAGAGGAATGATTTGTCAATAATTTAAATTTTATATCAAAGAATATTTAATGTGTAAACAGAAGCATATCCATAAACATCCCTACTTCTATTTCTTTGTCAAGTTTTTTTTCAACTGCAAACCAGACTTTTACAGCTAAAATGAATAACTGAACTAAAAACTTTTTTATGAAGAACACATTTTTTTGTGGAGTACAGCTGCTCATTTAAAAGACTTGTCATTTTTTCTTATAATATCACACAGGCGTCTTAAGAGAGAAGAGCTACAGTAAACAGGCTCTGCTGTTTTGCTGATTCAGAGCTAACACTGAAGAAGATGAATGGTACTACCTTTCTCACTTTTTGGTTCATCCTATAGAATCAGAGAGGATTCTGAAGTCTTGCAATATTTTAAGCACGCACACAACCACTAAAATGCACATTTGGGAGCTGTGCTAAAAGAATGGATATGTGAATCATAAAACTGAAAAGCAGAAAGTATGGAAAAATGGTGCATTACTGGGCTTGTGTCTGGAGGCTATGCAATTTCTGTATAGAGAGGCACATAATAACCTTACATAACAATTTCTCAAGCATGAAAACTACTGATCTGATGTAGTGAGGAACACTTCACAAAAAAACTCCCAAACAACAAGACATAGAACCAAATGTGTGTTGCAACATATTTACAACAGCTCACTGTATATGTAAAAAATCATTATACAAGATACGATTTTTAGAGTCTCTTTACAATATTTAGTCTCTTAAGACCTACTGAGTAACATCTGCATATCTGGCTCCCCTACCTCAATGTCATACTGAAAAGATACCTCTCTCAAGTAGCATTACATGAAGCCAAGGTACTGTAGCACTGTTAATCCTTATAAACCCAGCTCCAAGCATATAATAAAATACATCAAGCTGACGTTTTGCTAGTAACATTAAAATCCCTCCTTCCTGAAACACTGACTCAACATTCTAACTTACTGTTTGC